>NC_134847.1:75318267-75918267 GCF_965363235.1 Mytilus galloprovincialis | reverse complement strand
AGGTGCTAATTGGCCATCTAACTTTATAAAGTAATTGTGTAAATTATGAATTAACAAAAAAGTTAAAGCCCTTTACATTTATGTTTACTTTTATCTTCCTACTGACAAATTTTACACATAAAAAATCTCTTTACACTATAGAAATATATAACATTTTATTGAAAGGTGCTTGTATGCAGGAAAAGATATCCCCTTTATGTGCTCTTTGTATTTGTTT
Organism: Mytilus galloprovincialis; assembly: GCF_965363235.1. Classification (NCBI taxonomy): domain Eukaryota; kingdom Metazoa; phylum Mollusca; class Bivalvia; order Mytilida; family Mytilidae; genus Mytilus; species Mytilus galloprovincialis. Next base: position 75,918,050 of record NC_134847.1, on the reverse strand, counting down.
TAATTTTGCCAGGTTTTGTTTTATAAATCTTTAGTTATTTTTTGTAATTAACTGTGATAACTGGCATGTTATGAATAAATTAGTTATGAATATACACTTTGTATGTTTTTATTTATTTTATGGACTCTAGAGAGGGTGTGCTACAGATATCTACAAAAATGTGGTATTTAAAGCTCACCTGGCCCTTGGGGCCATATGGGCTTTAATATATTACCACTAAGTGCCAAGCTTGGGCTGCTTCCTTGTGAAATTGTCTTTTAAAACTTCTTCTATAAAACTACTTAGCAAATGAAGACAAAATTGAAACACCATCATCCTTAGGTATACAGTTCAAAATATGTGTCTTACATGCCAACCATATTGCTGCAAAGGCTAGAAATAACATGTACGTTTGCCTTTATATGACAATTTTTTATACAACTGCAAAATAACTCATATAGCTTTAAAAGTTCATCAACTCTTATAAGTTATTGCCTTTTAATCATGAATTATAATACTGTTTTTTGTCCCTAGCTATAGAAACTAAAGAAAAACTGAAAAGAGCAAAACAGTTCTGATTAAAAAGCCAATATCTGCATTAAGTCACTGAGCTGAAATTGTCAGTAAACTGCTAATGATAATGTTGACAAAGAAATTATTGCTCATAAATGGAAAATTTCAATTCTTTTTCAGTACCTTAAATGCCGATTGTTACCCATTTTTGCATTTTGGGCCAAAACAATAGATAATTAAGAGAAATTGTTAACATTGTTAAGTGATAGGCAATACAAATGATCATTTTAATATCTTTCAAAGCATTCACAACTTATGAGTAGGACTTTAATGTTTATGTCACTGAAAACATTCATGATGGACAGTTAACAATGACAGCCTCATACAGAATTTGACGAGGTAAAATGTGTCGGAGCACTTATCAATCCCATAACCTGATACCGTGGTGTAACAGCACAAGATAAGAACAAATTATGAATTGGTCGAACACAGCTCGACCCTCATCAGACCGACAGAAATCTCACAAACAACAAAGAAAAAGACTGAAGAACAAAATAATCGATAAAAGAGTAATCGCAATGATTGAAAGACAGTTCATCTGTCATCAAAGTGAGAGGGTTAGTGATATAAAACAAGGTTTAATCCACCATTTTCTACATTTGAAAATCCTGTACCAAGTCAGGAATATGACAGTTCTTGTCCATTCGTTTTTGATGTGTTTTGTGATTTGATTTTGCCATGTGATTATGGACTTTCCGAATTGATTTTCCTCTGTGTTCAGTATTTTTGTGATTTTCCTTTTTTTCACAGCAAATTACTAACAATACATTAATCATGTTTCCCTAGACAAAACGATAAAATCATATAAAGGCGCATTAATCAGTCTGAGAAAACGTGTCTTTGTGCAGTTAATAATTTTAAGTATCGATATGATGAAGGCCGATATGATATGATAACGGTACTTTTAATCTCATTAAATTTTAGAGTGTTCTGACATTGAATCTCTTATGCATAGGTGTTGAGCAACATTAACTCGTATCGGAACAGTGTCTTAGAAAGTATATTTTACATCGTTTGACACTTTCGAATTGGAATTTCTAATGCAACTATTTGGTATCAATGATATTCATAGGGTGACGACAATAAGTGTACTATGCTCATTTGTCATCGTATGAACGATCAACTTATTCGTGTTAGGACAGTGATCCTTAACATTACTATATATAATCACATTAATATTTACTACAATTATAAGGTAAAATAAACCAAATCAAATATCAACAAAGTCATATTTAATCACAATAAATAGTTTGAGAAGACATATCAATGAAACAAACACAAATAGCATGAACACAAAAAGGAGCATGATCAGATGCGTCGAAAGAGTAAGTGTCTATTGATATGCATTATCACTGGCTATGCGAATCCTTGCTCAGTGATGTCACTATTGGTATTTGAATTAATTAAATCCTCTTATTAAAACGCTGAATTATCTATTTTCTTTTTATTTTGAATGTAACATTTTTTCAAAGATAGTGTAAGAATTCATCAAAGATACCAAGCTTATTATTAGGTAAACGAAACTTACCAATGGCGCTCGAATGGAAGTTGTGAATGTTAATTAAATATGTAGAACATCAAAAACCACATGTTACGCGAAATAGCAAAATATGGCCAAGACTATCTATGCTTTTTTTTTATTTATTCCTGATGATAGATCTATTTTCGGCTATTAATAAAAAACGTAGTTTTGCTACTCTGGAACGATAAATCATGATTTCATTTCAAGCACAAGTTAGCTCAAAACTAATTATGACAAACTATAATTGCGATGCATAGTCCATTGCATACAGACACATACATTTCCAATATCTATGAATACGACACAAGCATTTATAAGTGAAAGTAGGTAGGGGTCATCGAATTGATTCATGGTTATTTAAATAGAAACTAATACAAGTTTACATAAAATGTTAGAACGTCAGCACGAATAAATACAATCAAGTTAACCTTGAGATCTTTGTATTAAAAAAGAAATTAGCAAGTAACATATATTTATAGAAATAACATAGTTACATGCATTTGAAACTTAAATAAGACACTCAGACCAAAGGAAAAGCTGATTGAAAAACTAAAAATGTAATTAGTATAAGCAAACCATTTTAGTTAAAAGTAATTAACATTCCTACTTTAAGTAGTTTGACCACAGAATCGTATTATCCGATATTTGAATATATTAAACAAGAAGAAATTCGTATTTAGCTGACAGCTTTCGTAGTAGAACAGAGATCCAGATTTATTCCACATGTTACTGATTTTAAAATAAGATTAAATATAATATTTCAAACTGTAACAGACGCAGAAATAAAATATTAAAATGTACAATTTTACAAGCTTTAATAATCTAGGTCACAACTATTTCCAAGTTAAAAGTCAAGATTTAATGCAACATCATCAACGACATGAATCAATTCGGGATTGTCAATGTCTTGTCCGTTCCTGTCTTTTTAATGTTTTCGAAAGTTGATTGTGAAATCTAGTAGAACATCTGCGCCCTCCCGAAGCAATCTTTTACGTGCCAAATAGAACTATAGATTGTTGAAGGTAAAATATAAACATAAATTAATTGAAAAATCCATAGACCAACATTTCAAGTTCGAAAGCTTTTGGCAAATTTAGCTAAGGTTATCATCTCTTCCTGGAAAAAAAATAATCCTCGAAATATTTCAAGTTTTGTAAATCTATAACTATGAGTATACTTATGATAATACATGTCAACACAGAAGTGCTAACTACTGGGATGGTGACCTCCTCTAGGCTTCGTAGGTTTTATTTATTTTAACGCAATTGTAGAAGACTATGAACATTTGTTAAATATTAAAAACTAATCTATTTTTAGATTTATATATTTTGTATAGCAGCACCACATCCTAGATCCTAAGTGAAACTGTAAATTGTGGAAATATACGTTTGAATAAACATATTTCGAGTAAAATAAAAATACAGAAAGGAAAATCAAACAAATCAAACGCATGACAGCATATGATGATAAACAAACAAATTGTGAATCGAACTTTGCAAAAAAGGATATGTATATCGCTTGGATTGAATTTTTCTTTTTTGAAAAAAGCTTATTTTCAAACTACCGTTAATTCAAATGTATGATACTATTTAGTTTGTCATTGGATGTTAGTTTATTACTGATTGATAACATATTTATTACTTTCTTCAGAAATCGTTTATTTCATTGTACTGGAATGGGTGCGTTCAACACAGTAGCCTTACTTTTTTAGTACGAGGTCATCATCTTTATAGGAGCACGTTAAGTAAAACTATGAACCTATATTATTTTTATAATCTCGAAGCGAAAATAGAAGCACAGTTGCTTCCTATATAAAGGATGAATGTGTTTTTGAAAAGCACACCCAAACGTTTATCATGAAGTCTACGTCATATTTTGACCTGCATCTAGAAATTGGAACTGAGAAACTGACAACCAAACGTTATGACAAAACATACAATTTCAGCTTTAAAACTGCGAACGTTCTATTTCTATTCTTTTTGAAGCAACAAAAGTAAAATAGCAATACTACCGACCTCCATTGAAAATTCAAAATGAAAAGTCATTAATCAAATGGGAAAATCAAGAACTAAAAAAATCAAACGAATGGAAAATAACGGTGAAGTCAATTTCTTGGTACATGTATTTCCTTGTGTAGAAAATAGGGAGAGAAAAAATTAACAAAAAATCCGAACTCTGAGCAAAATTCAAAACGGAACATTCAGGCAGCATTCAAACCATCTTCAAGGTGATGCGTTACTCCAAAGTTTGGGTTTCCTATCATTTTTTGAAATTCTGAAAAAGAAGTTATACTGCGTTTATTATACGTCGGTGATAAGTAAATATTTATCAAAAACATGTAAAAAGAAAGACGAAACTTCCTTAAAACGGTAAATGCAATAGAGAAAAAAAAGGATGAATAAAATCAGTATGTGTACAAAATTAAAAGCAAAAGAAAAACAATTTTATCGCTGTTTTCGTTTCAACGTCACAACGAGGCATTCAACATAATTGTTTCATCATAAATGGAACATTTTTTGAAAATTAAAAGCAGTAAAGGATTTAATGTCAAGTAAAAGTAAAGGGTCAAAGTTACAGATTGTGGGATTTGTGCATACATCTTTTGCTCGTTGAACTTCAAATGAATATCGAAAAAAAAACCATACACACTCCATGTTGTACGGTCTATAAAGCGATGTCGTTATGCTTATTTCGACGTTTTTGATAACTTTTCACCTAGAACACAATTTTGAATACAGCATAGTGTAAAAACATGTCGATGACGAATTTATATTTTTCTATCATAAAACAGAAATTTATCAATAACATACATGTGTATTGTTTTTAAAGGTCATTAGCTACGAAATAGAAAATAGTTGACGATATAAAAGACGAACCATTCAGTTGAATAATTCGATCCAAATAACTATTTTTATACACATAAACTCGATCATAAATATACTTGTGACTTACCAAATGAAATCAAACAGACCTAGAAAAATCCAATAGCACATGTCCGGTATTTGTTAATAAATGTATTCAAGTTTAAATCGGGTTATAAGACCGTGGACAGTCATCAAAGGTCATCTAGATAGTTAATTAGATGACGTCTAAACAAAAAGTCGCACGAAATTTTTATACATATTTTAGTGTCAATGTATTGTTAAATATTTAATTTAGACTTTTTGTGAAATTCGGATATCATTTAAGCATGTAATAAATCATATATGATAATTTGAGTGAAATCGGTAATCATAAATTTGACAGCTAATGCCTCTTCAAGAAAAATGTATGGATTCGAAACTGGAGATTTGTTCATTTAAAGGCAAAATGTAAGAACTCGGTTCGACGATTTCATGTGCTTTCTGCAGAATTTTCTCCTTTATTGAAGATTTCAAACAGTAACATTTAAAAAAATAAATATTAATATTGAAATTCTTTCAATTTTTTTAACATTTGTTAGAAAGCACATGAAAATGACGAAAAAATCTGAAACTTGTAACCGATTGGGTACACAAATAAAGGCAACAGTAGTATACCGTTGTTCAAAACTCGTAAATGTATGGACAAAAAACAAAATTGGGGTAACAAACTAAAACAAGGAAGTCGATGAATATAAGACGATAGTACAAAACTAATTAAAACAGGTAAAAAACTGTGAGCAAACCATATTTAGCAGATGAATTCACCAATGAGCGATCGAACTTTAAATTTTGTCTACACTGGTCTAGACAGGTGATTGAAAAGTTAAAATAAAATAAGCGACATAAGAAATTTCTAAGTGATAAAAATCTGTTGCAAAGAATATTTAACCGAACTATTCACCGCGAATGTTGTGACAAGTAAGTTTAATCAAGGAGATAAACTATTTTGCTAAGAAAAAAACAACTTTGAAAAGTTTATGAAAGTTTACACGCCCGAAAGTGAGACATGAAAGCAAGTGTTATTGTCGTTATTTTATGCCTTATTGTGCAGCAAAAGAATTGCGTGAGTAATTGTCACCCAAAGTGCGTTTGTAACCCAAAAATTCTCCAATGTAAAGGTTTTAATCAAGATGACATTGAAAGTGATGAATTTGCGAACTCAATTACAACTGATCTTGAAAGAATTCATATAACAGATGGGGATATTCCTGAATTGCCAAGAAATCTTCTTGGATCATGTGCTGACGACTCCAGTTATCATCTGAATGCTTTGAAAAAGTTAGACTTACAAAACAATGGGATAAAGAAAATCAATGGAAATGTATTCCACTGCATGCCAAATTTGGAAGAGTTGAACCTGGCAAATAATCAGTGGGTGGTTTCTACAGTGCACACAAGGACATTTACAAATATTCAAAATTTGAAAAAGTTGAACTTAAGTACTGCTTTCCATGACGAGATTGACAGTATAGTTCATATCACCCATCTTCGGCTTGTGTTCTTGGAAAATCCATTCACAAAACTTGAAGTATTAGCACTTGACAACAACAAATTATCGGTTTATGATGCAGATACTGCTAATACAATGTGTACATTTACATCACTAAAGAGATTAAATCTTGCTCACAACATACTTCCGCGCTTGAAGTTTTATCATAAGAGGTGTATGTCACATCTGGAATACCTCGATTTATCTTATAATAGTATAAGTACATTCGAATCATATTCCAACCCTAATGGGCTACTATTTTCACTAGATCAGATTCAGAAAGCATCAAATGTTTCTGTCAAATTCTTTGGAAATCAATTCGACTGTGATTGCCAGTTGCGAGAATTCCAGGACTGGTTAAATAGAACAGAAGTCCATGTATTACAGAAAGACAAACTGACATGTCATGATGGTGTGCTCTTTGAAAAGTCCATAATGTCAGTCCCGTCAACTGAATTTGAGTGTTTCTCGGTGGATATTAGCATCTCTGAGGACAAGAGCAGTTACCGTTCTAGTTATAATACAGCCGTTTGTGTTTTGGTAACAATGGTCGTCTTGCTTGCTATATTCCTGAGTGTAATTGCCTATATTCTACATGTTGTTAGTTCATACAAGAGACATTCAATGACCAAGAAGCATTTGTTAAGTAATTATTCATCAGAAAAAAATGAAAATGCAAGACATGGAAATGCTACCTTGTTTACAAATTATATCTAGATTTCTATAAGATATGTATGACCTTCCATTTTTTGTTAAAATAGTTAGAAATATCTAATACAACTAGTACTGTACAATGTATGTAATCACTTATATTCTGCATTTCTGAAAGTTTGAGTCTAGTTCAGTACATTTTTACAGATTTGTACATGTATATTTTATAGTTGTTTTGGTGAAAATTACATTTAATTTGTTTCAGATATACTACACATAGCTTAATATTTGACATTGTGTTTTGGGGATGTTTTGTTTCTAACAAGTGATCGGAATGTCTATTAAAATAATAATGACTGTTCGAATCATCATTAGGATGATAAATAAAATAGGAATAATGAAAAGTGTTAATAGAACAACACAGAAAACAAATCAGCTGTGAATTTCAGTGAAATACATTTGTACATGTTACATACAATTACACACATTATTATATGAAAGTGGATGTTTAGCAACTATCAAACAGTGAGCAATCTTTAGAAATACATAATTATTCATGATAGTTGTAGAGATCTCATAATGATTATGTATTGATATGGTAAACAAGTGCACACCGGTTTAGTAGTTTTTAAAATTTGAAGATAGATAAGTAGAGATCTTATAATGATCATGTTTGGCTATGGTAAACAAGGGCAAACTGAGCTATTCAGTTTTTAAAATTTGAATCAATATTGGTAATGTGACACTGAAGTTTACGTTGCATTTTGCTCATATATGCTAAGGGCAGATTTTACTACATGTTAATTTTTTTTCAGTTTTAAATGAAATAAAAGGAGTAGGTCCGGTAAGAACCGATTTTGGCCTCAAATTTCAGGTTCATCTGACGAAAGATTTTGACCACTTTTTAAACACTTAAGTGTCTATTTTATTTGAATTGATTAGTATATGTGAAAGATTTTAACAGATTTAGTCATTAAAAACGATCCAATTCAAGCTCAAATATGAAAATTCTACCTAATATGCCGAAAAATGTCACTTTTCAGATGGTTTTTGGTAAAAATGAAAGTGGCCGCATCCGTGTTCATCCTCAACCTTTATATATGTTATGTATTATCATAAAATACAACTTACATTTCAATATCAAGGATGAACACGAATGCGGCCACTTTCGTTTTTCACGGAAACCGTCTAAAATTTAACTAAAATGCTAGAATTATGAGGATTTCAGTAATTTAACATGACTTAATGGTGCTAGTACCAGATATATGTGCATTGTATTGTCAAAAACAGCCCATATTTATGTAGCAGAAGCATTCTACTGTTCCATAAATAACTAAAGGTTTACATTTTAACAATTTTGTAAAACTGCTATATTTTGGGTCCAAAAAGGGGTCTTACTGAATCTACTCCTTTGTCGACTTATTTAAACAAATATTAACCAAATTGTTAAATGGAAAAAAAAACACAAAACAAAACAAAGCAAACCCAACCTTTATTTGATTATTCTTCAATTCTTGTAAATATGCTTCACTACATTCACGAAGCAAACATTTTCCCTAGCTTATTAATTACATATTGTATTTAAAAAATAGTTTTTAGCTTGGTAAAAAAAATAATTTAGGTTTACATTCCTGTTATATCTTTATTTTTTTACCTTTGATTACATGTTAATGTAAAATGTACAAGCACGATTTGCCTCTTCATATATTATTTTGATCTGTCAGAACGTAACTGAAATAGGTGAATAAGTACTTTTCTTAAAACATAAAATTTTTATACACTCAGTTAAACTTTTTAAACATTGTCATTGTGTTAGTAGTTAAATCTTATTTTTATTAGAAAAGTTATCACAGTGGCAAATTGTAATCATGATGATACTATCTATAACAAATTCAAAGTAAATACAAAGGCAACAGTAGTATACGTGTGTTCTCAAGTCATAAATCAATTGAAAGAAAACAAATCCGGGTTACAAACTAAAACGGAATGAAACTCATCAACTATAAGAGGAAAACAAAGGAACTCATTGTAATAGAAACGTATTCTTTAACTTTATAATTGTATTATGAAATACATGTTACATGTGATATTTGAAATAGCAGCTAGCCAGATCTACATGTTTATCAAGTTGAAAACATTTTATTTAGAACTTCAACTCAAGTTCATTTCATAAACATATTGAACTGATTTATAAAGGCAACAGTAGCATACCGCTGTTCCAAAGTCATAACTCGATTAAAAGAAATCAAATCCATGTTACAAAATAAAACCTAGGAAATAAAATTGAGAATGGAAATGGGGAATGTGTCAAAGAGACAACAACCCGACCAAATAAAAAACAACAGCAGAGGGCCACCAACAGGTCTTCAATGTAGCGAGAAATTCCCGCACCCGGAGGCGTCCTTCAGCTGGCCCCTAAACAAATATATACTAGTCCAGTGATAATGAACGCCAAACTAATTTCCAAATTGTACACAAGAAACTAAAATTAAAATAATACAAGACTAACAAAGGCCAGAGGCTCCTGACTTGGGACAGGCGCAATAATCTGTTTAATTAAAATTATCTTCGGCTTTGTTCAAACTCGGCATAGATTCCAGCGTTATCATTTGCCATGTCAAACGTGCATTTCGTCTACATGAGTATCATCACTGACCCCTTATTATAACTGTTTATTTATATAGCTCTTCAATTGTTTCGCATCTTACACATACTTGCAATTTACTTGAAACGCTCCTAATTAAATAAATCCAGAAAAACGGGGTTTTTGGGCGATATTCTTTTGTGTTTTGTTTTAAAAGCCAAAAACTTTACCATAAAATTGAGAATGGAAATGGGGAATGTGTCAAAGAGACAACAACCCGACCAAATAAAAAACAAAAAACAACAGCAGAGGGTCACCAACAGGTCTTCAATGTAGCGAGAAATTCCCGCACCCGGAGGCGTCCTTCAGCTGGCCCCTAAACAAATATATACTAGTCCAGTGATAATGAACGCCATACTAATTTCCAAATTGTACACAAGAAACTAAAATTAAAATAATACAAGACTAACAAAGGCCAGAGGCTCCTGATTTGGGACAGGCGCAAAAATGCGGCGGGGTTAAACATGTTTGTGAGATCTCAACCCTCCCCCTATACCTCTAACCAATGTAGTAAAGTAAACGCATAACAATACGCACATTAAAATTCAGTTCAAGAGAAATCCGAGTCTGATGTCAGAAGATGTAACCAAAGAAAATAAACAAAATGACAATAATACATAAATAACAACAGACTACTAGCAGTTAACTGACATGCCAGCTCCAGACTTCAATTAAACTGACTGAAAGATTATGATTTCATCATATGAACATCAGGCACAATCCTTCCCGTTAGGGGTTTAGTATCATACCATCATAACATATATGAGAAGAACATAACCCGTGTCATGCCAACAACTGTTTTTAGAATAAATGTGTTTAGTTCCGACGCAAAGACCTTATCAGTGACTCAATATTAACGCCAAAATATGCAATCTTTAATGACTTGACAACAGTATCGTAATTATATCCCTTCTTAATAAGTCTATTCAAAGGTTTTGTAAGTTTCTGAGGTGAATACTGACACCTGAAAACCCATCAAGTATAAGATGAAAACAACGGAACAACATAGCGTGCCATATATTCACATGTATTTGGATTTTGCTTCAGCTTTTAGATATATATTGTTGCCTTTTTTATTCAAATGAATATATACAATCATTAATGATCTGAGACTTTCAGCTAATTCAATATACTATATTCAAATTGTATTCTTTGTATAACATGTGAATTGATAGACTGTATAGTTTAAATACTTGTACTTATGTTTGGTTCCTTTTCTGCTACATCAAATACAAAAAGAAGATGTGGTTTGATTGCCAATGAGACAACTCTCCGCAAGAGAGCAAATGACACAGAAATTAACAAACATAGGTCACCGTAGGGCATCAACAATGAGCAAACCCCATATTGCATAGTCAGCTAAAAAAGGGCCCGAATTGACAAATGTAAAAACATTCAAACGAAATAGCTAACGGCCTAATTTATGTACAAGAAATGAACGAAAAACAAATATTCAACACATCAACAAATGACAATGGTATAATTTTCAATGACATAACGATTCATCATAATTTGAATCAGTTTAAGGTTTTTGTTTTTAAGTATAGCCTTCAATAATAAGAAAACCTTGTAAAATTGAATTAGATATAAAAGTTCCCAACATGAAAAATGTGTAACTGTTTACCAGGAAAACAAAAGATCTAATTTATAACAAGACAATTGACTAAAACGAATATGACCGACATTATTCAACAACAACAACATTTCAAGCTTACTTTTGAAAGATACATTACTTATAATTACCTATGAAAATTAAAAAAAATGTTTAGCAAGTAGTTGTTACATTGTTTGTCTTGCATCTTGTTTGAGGAAGTGAAGTTAAAGTTAGCTTTGTGGTCGCATTATGACATGACGATGATTTTTCCGTCGTCTAAAGACATTTGGTTTCCAGACAATAACTTGAGTATAAATATATTGATCTATTTGAAATTGGTTTCAGGACAATAAATTGAGTATAAGTCTATGAATCTCTATGAAATTGTCTGGGGTACTAAATTATAATCCTGGTACCTTTGATAACTATTGTACCGCAAGGTTTGATGTTAAAAAGGGAGGCAAATTAACCTTTTTCTTTTTTGATTTTAATAAAAAAATAATTTTGGGGGTTCTTTTATATACTAAATCTTACAGTAAATCTAATTTTCAAATTCTGATTCTCATTTTCCATTGGTCCGACCGTGCAAGGGCTGTATAGCCAGTCAAGGTCGTTAAACACTTCCATTTGTTGTCAATTGGTTCACATTAACGTCAAAAGGGTCCAATATTTAATCGTTTCATTTCATCAAAAAAGTTGATTTTTTATGATATGATGACCCTACTTACTCATATTTATAACACAACGAAAATAAACTCATAATAGATAACATGATGTTACGCCAGACGAGCGTTTCGTCCACAAAACGAACTGATGTTTGAAATTGATTAAATATCATTTCCAAAAACTGTGTCAGACGCAGAAAAAGTGTAATTAATATGAATTTAAATTTTGGCAGCTATAATACTCTATGTTACTGTACGTTGATGAAGAAAATATTGAAGTTAAAAGTCAATATTTTTTTAGAATTTTATAAGATTTCATGCAATATTATGAACGAAATGTATCAATACGAGATTGGAAATGTCTGAACTGGGCTGGTGACCCCCTCCAGGCTTCGTAAGTTGATTGTATTTAGTTTTAAGCAATTGTTAAAGACGTGAACATTGGTTTCATATTAAATACTTATATATTTCTAGATTGATATTTTTTGTATAGCAGCACTACTATGAGTGGCCGTTCGTGTCATTGTCGGTATGAACATACCGTATGAAATTTTCAACCCGTTGGGTTTTTACTTTCAACGCGTTGGTTTTTATTATCAACGCGTTGGTTTTTACTTTCAACGCGTTGGTGTGTATTATCAACGCGTTGGTTTTTATTTTCAATGCGTTAGTTTTACTTTCAACGCGTTGGTTTTCACTTTCAATGCGTTGGTTCGTAATTCATACGGTATAAAAAACCAACGCGTTGGTTTTCAATTCCATAACGTAAAATTGCCACTTCTGTCTACCAATCAACATCTTTGTAACAAAGTAAAATCTTGTCAACCGTTCGGACGGACTCCGGATTGTTGTTATGTTTGGTGGGGAAATATATATGTAACGTTGTTGAAGATACTAATTGACTTGCTACATTTAAAATTATATGCTATTTATATATAATTAAGAATTTACACTAAATTTACAGTAGTGTGAGTTATTGGTACATGTAACCCGGGAATAAGGGAATAAAATTTATTTGGCCTCTCATTATCAGCCAAATTTTTCTATAGTTTACACGTTATGTGTTTCTATTTAATTTCAAACAATGGCATTAAACTATCAAAGTTGCATACTCGTTCATGCAAGTTTTTCCTTGGGAGATGTAGTCATGTAGCAGCAGTTTTATATGCTCTTTTAGAATATGCACATCAGTTTGGTACAGATCAAGCTTCTTGCACATTCAGAAGGTGTAAATGGAACGTAGGGCGAAAGAAAAAGAAAGACTCCAAAAAAGGTGACTGACTCTACATACATAGGGGGAAAGAAAAAGAAAGTGGACACATTTGTTTAATTTGACCCACGTCCTCCTTCACTGAAAACTGATGTGAAGGAGAAAATGTTTTATTTTACAACTTTACAATATCATTATTGTGGAAAAACTATGTGTTTCACTGTGCTTACTTACAATTATGAAGACTATGAAATGAGTATCGACAAAAAAATGTATCTGGAGACAAAACGAACAGAGTTGTTGCATGACTTATCTGCATATGGTATTGATGTGCCATTTGAAATAGTTGAAAATCAGAAAATTGATAAATGGTTCCACTAGAGAGCAATGAGGATAACATCATCAAATGCAAAGTCTGTATCAACGCTAAAGAAAGAATCTTCAGTGTTTAATAAACTGCAGAAAACTATGAATAAAACTGATCCAATGACAACAAGAGCTATGACTTGTGAAATCGAGCATGAGAATGATGCTATAAAAGAGTACGCATTAATGAAGCAAAAACAATCTCCTTTACTAGAAGTTGCACAATGTTGTTAATAGGTTTAATTCGAAATACCCAAAGCTTGCTTGCATATATATAAAAAGAAGATGTGGTATGATTGCCAATGAGACAACCATGCACAAGAGACCAAAATGAAACAGACATTAGCAGCTATAGGTCAACGTCCGGATGGATTAGTGAGGGGTGTTTCTGTTAATAAAGAAGATGATTTTAGTTTGGTGAAAATAAAATATCCGCTTATGCTTTAAAAGTGTTGCGTAAAAGACTATGAGAAATATTTATCAAAATCTCAACTAACAAATTTTTGCCTTGACCACTTATTCAGTCGCCAAATAAGGTTAGAAAGAAATCATGAATACTATTTTCAAATTCAGTTGCAATTGAAACAATGGGACTGAGGTGAAGTAATCTTTTGTTTGGTCTGAATCTGACATTTTTTTTTAATAATAATTTTTTTTAAAGTGTTCTGGGAAAGCTTGGCCAAGAAACTCGTTAAATTTCACCACACTCGTCTTTGTCCGGATTATTTTGGGATCAGATTTATAATACCTAGAGAATTACCTCCTTTCGATTTACCAGAATAGTTGATTTTAACATGAAGAATATACATTTTTCCTTTTAAATGTTTGTTTTACATTTCTTATTGCCATTATTATATTTTGATGTTATATTTGTTATTCTCGTTGGATTTTGTCTGATGCTTGGTCCGTTTCTGTGTGTGTTACATTTTAGTGTTGTGTCGTTGTTCTCCTCTTATGTTTAGTGCGTTTCCCTCGGTTTTAGTTTGTTACCCCGTTTTTGTTTTTTGTCCATGGATTTATGAGTTTTGAACAGCGGTATACTACTGTTGCCTTTATTTATATGCATGACAAAAACCTTTGTAATTTCTTTCTCATTTTATGTTTATCTGACACATTATAAAAATTATGAGATTATTGTACATATATTTATTGCACAAGTGGCTCCTGGAAATAACAAGACAACCAATTATAAAAATCACCTGTGAAAACACTTGCTGGAGCGATGATGGTACAATTTTTTTTGAAGGAATCTGTATTTTTTCATTTTTTCGATTGAATACTGTATTTTGTAATGTCCTTGATGCTTGCTTCTTGTTGTGGTGTTAATTTAAATAAAGTCAATCAAATAAAAAATCAAAGTACTACAATAAAGAATACAATTTATTCAAAAGAAACAAAAACATTAATAGTAAATTTATTTAATCGTTTTTTTTTTATAAATCACATGACTAATTTGATGCATTTTGACTACATAGTTTGTTCTGCTTAATGATCAGAAAAAAATAATCAACAAATACTAGAATATATTCACATATATCACTTGGAGAAGTGGTAGCAGGAATGGATCAGGGTCAGCATCTATAGGAACTTTTCCACCAACAAAATGTTTACTGCATATGTATGTATTCTTTTTAACTCTGACAGTTGTAAAGCATTCTCCTCTACATGCATGTATCCATCTTGTGCATTTTTCTCTGTCCATCCATGGCTTTGGAAATCTTATAAATTCCACTTCTCTATGTAATCTTTGTGTGTATAACGTGAATCACTATAACAAGTACCATAAAAGCAATGTTTTGTTGCACTTTTCTCCACAAATCATCCATTATAATTAAGGTTTTAATATCAAGTTACTATTTTATGTCTTAGAGTTACTAGAGTTAGTTTAACATGCTAAAACAAATAAAGTTATTGTTTGTATAGCATATTACTATAGTGTATTAATACCTATGGGAAATTAGTTTGTTAGGGAAATTAATGAGTTTTTTAGAAAATATTTTGTAACAAACATTTTGATTGGTTGACAAAAGTACAAAACTTACGGTATGGAAGGAAAAACCTACGGTATGGAATTGAAAACCAACGCGTTGGTTTTTCATACCGTATGAATTACGAATCAACACGTTGAAAGTGAAGACCAACGCGGTGAAATTGAAAACCAACGCGTTGAAAGTAAAACCAACGCGTTGAAAGTAAAAATCAACGCGTTGATAACAAAAACCAACGCGTTGAAAATTTCATACGGTATGTTCATACCGCCAATAACACGAACGGCCACTCATACACTACACCCTAGATCCTAGGCAAAACTGTAAATTGTGGAAATATTCATTTGCATAAACATATTTCAAGAAAAAAAACCCACAGAACTCTGAGGAAAATTAAAAAAAAAACCCGAAAAGTTTTTTAACAAATCTCAAACAAATAAACAAATGATCATATGATGATATACAGACAAATTGTGAAATGAAAAATGTTGTGTATATCGATAGGATTGATTTTTTCTTTTATAATAAAGATTTTTTCTTCAAACTACCGATAATACAAATTAATTATAATATTTAGTTTGTAAAAGAGGAACGAATGATACCAGAGGGACAGTCAAACGCATAAATAGAAAATAAACTGACAACACTAAAACTAAAAAGACAAACAGACAAACATTAGTACACATGACACAACATAGAAAACTTAAGAATAAGCAACCCGAACCCCATCAAAAGTAGGGGTGATCTCAGGTGCTCCAGAAGGGTAAGCAGATCCTGCTCCACATGTGGCACTTGTAAGGATTATTCATGTCAAAAGCATATCTAGAATGAAAACTGAATGATGTAATATGAATGCATTTTCATATTCATCACTCAACAACTTCCTGTTTATCAATTACTTACCTATTTTTACACTATTAAAATTATCCACTTGCGGCGGGGGTATCATCAATGAGCAGTATCTCGCAGTTTCACTTGTTTTTAAACCGTATTTTTCGTAGTTTTCTCTTTTTGTTTTACGATGGCGATATCAGTTGGATTTCGAATATCTATTTTGGTATACTGTATCTACTGCCTCTACCCTTTTTGCTACCTTGGTATATAAAGAGGTAAATTTAGCTCTACAATCTTGATTTTTTTCTTTTTATTATAAAGCATTGTTAATCTTTATAAATTCATAAAAAGAATAACAGCTATTACTAAAACATATTGGAGATTACAAAAGACTTCTTATTCAAACCAATCACTGTTGGTGCTAAGTCAGGCCATCTATTGTTGTTCTCTATTTTGTCTTTTATTGGAAGAGTCGGATGTCAGTGTGGTCAATTTGGAAAATATTTTAAAATCATTTCAGAGAGTGAAACTGGAATACAGGATGGAATATCAACTAGTGCATCATGATATACAACATTTCATTGTAGATGTTGTGTTGATGTTGTTTACAAATTTTTCCTTGGACTGCAGTGTCATCAAAGGAACTAATAACTGTCTTAAACATTAGCCTATGCGGTCATTTCACCTGCGATATCTGTTGTAGTATATCAGTTTTATATACTCTAAATATCTGCTATCTTCTTTAAAGAAATTTTTTAACCTCAATTTATAATCAGTGACTCGTGAAATATATATTTTGACATTTGATATACATGTAACATATCTGGAACATAATGAATTGTGTAATAATATTATAATAGTTTATATATGATTTTGTCCACACTTGGTCCTTAAGGTCGTACCTAACACTACAGGGAGATAACTCTGTAAAGTCAGTTAAACGTTTTAAATATGTTGTGTTGTAAAAGGAATATTAAGCTTTTCAATGCTCAAAATTGGTGTTTGTCGAACTGCTATATAACCAGTGTAATTTTTCTGACAATACAGTTGGCTCAAAATTTTTGAAATTTTTACATTTTTGTCAAAGGGTAAAAGAAAATATTTTTTCAAAATTTTATGAAAATTAAACGAGCCAAATAAATTTTAGTCAAGGTGTTGGGTACCACCTTAAAACAAAATGCCTAGAAAGAAAACGATGAAAAACATTAGGTGTCGAATTGGGTAACAAAATGCTAACAAGACTTAAAACTGTGTGCCGATTTGACCTGATGTCAATAAGACCAATTTTCTATTTGACTTGTACCCATAAAAGTTCCAGAACATATTTACATGGACTTATATAAAATGAGTCAGAGACATATGTCTTTGCTGAATTTATTATATGGCATGCTATAGGAACCAAAATATAAAAAAACATAACATAAGGCAGGTGTTTCCTGTGAATGAGGAAGATTTCTGTTGGCCTACCATGTAAAACAGTCTATTCTTTTTCAAAATTAAATAAATAGAATAATATTGTTTCTTAGAGACATATAATCATGATAATACAAGGTATTACCTATTGTGTATCTACTTAATGTACTAATGTTTTGTTTTTACTTTGTGCATTTACCTTTTTGTAAAAAAATCAAATACAATAACCAGCAAAATGAAGTAAATACCAAATATCAGTGTTTGTAACTCATTCAAAGCAACAACGAATTTTGTTGGTGAGTAAAATGAAATACTGAATTTCCCCAACACAATTTACATGAGAATGTGTTCGAAAATCGATTACAATACATTCCACAAAAAAGACAAACAAGAAATTTCACCTCGAACACTTTCCAAATTTCATCAAGCAAAACATTGTTAAAAAAAGGTTGTGTTGTGTCTGATTGAACCAACTATACACGACAACACCATCTTTCAGTAATATGTAAATAAACTCATCATAGATACCAGGATTACAATTTTATAATTACACCAGACGCGCGTTTCGTCTCTAAAAGACTCATTGGTGACGCTCGAATAGATAAAGTACGAAGTTGAATGGAAGAGCATTGTGGACCAAAAATTCCTAAAAGTTTTGCCAAATACAGCTTAGGTAATCTATTCCTGAGGTAGAAAATACATAGTTTTTCAAAAATGCAAAGTTTTGTTAATAGTTAATTTATAATTATGAACATATCAATGATAACTGAAGTCAACAGAGAAGTGCTGACTACTGGGCTTGTGATATCTTCGGGGAAATAAATCTCCATCAGCAGTGGTATCGACCCAGTGGTTGCAAATAAACTCATCATAGATACGAGGATTTGATAGCATTAACGGATTTAATGTCAAGTTACAGTAAAGGGGCAAAGTTAAAGATTGTCGGATTTTTTGCATACATCCTTTGCTCGTTGAATAAAATTGAGAAAAAAAATTGGGAGGAAAAAACGTAGACAATCAACGTTAAACGGTCTACAAAGCGATGACGTGACGCTTATTTCGACGTTTTTGGTCACTTTTCACATTAAACACAATTTGATAACAACATACTGTACAAAAAGGTCGATGACCAAATAAGTATTTCCAGAAATGTATTATGTTACCAACAAATTTTTTTTAAAGGGCAGTAGCTACGAGATGATAAATGTTCAAATTGTGATTTTTTGGGGAAAGAGGAGGGGTGCAATTATCAATGAACGTGAAATAATTAAATAATAATTAACTTTGAGCAGCCAATTTTGTTTCAATTATGTTAAATAACCAAGAACAATCGCTGATAAATATTCATTTCCAAGTGAATCATTCGACCTCATCGAATCTGTAATAATGTGATTTTAATTTAATCCCCTTAGCTAGAGATTTATTACCCATGTTTTTAAGCTATCAAAATAAAAAATAATGTCAACATTGGAAGTGAAACGAAGACGAACAATTTAGTTGAATAATTCCACGGGGGGGGGGGGGATAACTTCCTATTATTGGATATACGGGGATGTGCCAAATATATGGGTCATAATTTTGCGAGATTTTATATAAAAATAATCCTCCTTTTTAATGACATCCTATATCAAAATGCATTTACGTTTGATAACTGTATATTGATTTGGGGTATGATATATAAATATGCTATGGAGAATCTTACATTATTAATGGTCAATTATTATATTAAATTAAATCAATTCATATATGTGGACCAAACGATGTCAATTCATATATAAAAACTTAAGGATAGCTGGTATATTTATGAATTGTGAGTGATGATGAGTTAGCGCTTATAAAAGCATGGGTCATATTCTAAATATTGTAAATAAGTATAGGTCATTCTTTTTTAAATATTTTTATAACTATAGGTATTGAATTTCAGTGAATGTCATATTAAAATGGGTACGTTTTTTTAGGCAAAAATGGCACACCCCTACCAAAAAATTATCGAAGTTACCCCCCCCCCCCCTTTTCCGTGAATAATTCGATTCCAAAAATCATTTTGATACAAGTAAACCTGATGGTCAGCATACTTTTTACTTGCAAATTGAGCTCAAACAGATCTAGAAAAATCTAATTGCGTATGGTCGGTATATGTTGATAATTGTTTTCAAATTTAAATTGGGTTATAAGACCGTCGACAGTCTTCGAAGGTCATCTCGATGGTAAGTTAGATGACGTCTATACAAAATACAAACGAAATGTTTATACATATTTTAGCGTGCATGCAAGGCTAATTTTTGACTTTTTGTGAAATTTGGATTTACAAATTCGTTTAAGCATATAATAAATCAGATATGATAATTTGAGTGAAATCGGTGATCATCAATTTGACAGCTAATGCCTGCCTCTTTAAGAAAAATCTTTGGATTATAAAATTGTTTTTTTTTTATTCTAAGGTAAGGTTTCAGAACTTGGTTCGATGATTTCATGTGCTTTCTGCATAATGTCCCCTTTTTTTGAAAGAATTCAAACAGTAATATTTCAAAAAACAAATTTCAATATTTGAATTCTTTCAAAAAGGTTGAACTTTTATATCATGTGTGTAGAAAGCACACGAAAATGACGCAAAAAGATCTGAAACATGTAACAGATTGGATTACATATGCAACTATTCCAGTCATAATTAGGTTCGATAACTCTGTATGTGACTAGTTTACTTAGGATTATGTAAAATGTACTGGTTACCCGTGTAATAATTTCAAAAGATGTATATATAGATATTTCATCTTTGTTACCATCCATCCGTGGTTTCCTTTTGTTAATATAAAATATTATAATAAAATGATTTTATAAACAATCGTATAATACTAATATATATATTAGGTCTTGTCAAAACTTACATCGTGATTAGGCCACTTTACCATGTTTTTTTTCTTTGATCATGTTGATGACTTAATTAATAACTCCACAATCTAGCCTTATCCTTAACTATCATACGAGTTACAATAACGTGTCATATTTAATTGCAATACAAACAGTTAAATCTTATTGAATTATTTGCATGTGCAAAATAAGTGTCGAACATCGTTTACGTTTGAAAAATTTTTGGTCGCCATTTTGTAACTTCGAAATTTTATCAAAACAAATATCCACTTTAACAGAGGGAAACAATGTTTGATTCTATGCTGCATTAAGGTAAGACAATTATTGAAAAGACATGCATATAATGATTTTTCGATTTACCTCGTACAAATCTTCAAAAATATATATTCCCATGTCGCCCAAAGCTATCAATGTACATGTAAACTGCATGGTCTGTGCATGTTAATCTTTATTTTAGTGTGAGAGACTGTTTCTAATAAATATATTGAAGAACATGTGAAAAAAGAAATTTCTTAAGTACAAAAAGACACACTTTGATTAATATTTGAAATATTACCTTTTGATTTATAACTAAATGAATACCAGCATGTTGTGTCGTTGTGAACCTTCAACAGGGGCCGCCATTTTGAAAATATTGCTGAAGACTGCCAAAATATGAACTTTTCAACCAAATATTGAAGCAAAAAGTTTAATACCTATATATAACTGATATGGTGTGCGTTTTCATTTAAATGAATATGTTGTCGATCCTTTTAGGGGTTGTAAGGATATAAGTAACAATAAATTAGTTGAGAAAATTGATTTTACAAAAAGGTTTAATTGCAATTTTATCGAGTTTGAACGAAGATGTCAACGGAGGCTGTGTGGCTATGTCACCTCAATTTTCAAACTTATTTCGAAGCACGAAATCATATTTCTGAACTGAAACTTAAAACATATTTAATTGTAAAAAATTATTAACTGTAAAACTCGGGGTTGGGAGGGAAAATATACATCATAACAAAAAAGTTATGACCGTTTTATCTATGTACCCCGTTCACTTTTATTGATAATCAATCGGCCATTAATGATATACAACTTAAGTGTAAAAGTCACGTGATGACGGAGATAGTTGGATATGAAAATACACAAACAAGGAAGTCGATGAATATCTACAATAATACAAAAGTTCTTTAAAACAGGTAAACAAATGTGAATAAACAACCTTAGACGAATGCATTTACTGATGAGTGATCGGATTTTAATTTCTATCTACACCGGTCTAGACAGCTGATTGAAAAGTTAAGGTGAAAAAAACGACAAAAGAAATTTCGTATAAGAGATAAAACTCTGTTGCAAATAATTTTTACCCGAATTACTCACCGCGAATGTTGTGAAGAAAATTTCAATCAAGGAGATACACCTTTTTACATAGTTTAAAACACTTTAAAAAGTTTATGAAAATTTAGACGCTCGAAATTTAGCTATGAAAGCAAGTGTTATTGTCGCTATTTTATGTCTTATTCTTCAGCCAACGAATTGCATGACTAACTGTCACCGAAAGTGCGTTTGTCACCAAAAAATTCTTCTATGTAAAGGTTTTTATCAAGATGACATTGAGAGTGACGAATTTTTTAACTCAATTACAACTGATCTTGAAAGAATTCATATAACAGATGGCGAGATTCCCGAATTGCCAAGAAATCTTTTGGGATCATGTGCTGACGATTCTAGTTATATTCTCTATTCTCTGCAAAAGTTAGATTTACAAAACAATGGGATAAGGAAAATAAATGGACAATCACTCCAATGTATGCCAAATTTGGAAGAATTAAACCTTGCAAATAATCAGTGGAACGTTTCTACAGTGCACACACGGACATTTACAAATGTTCGAAATTTGAAAAAGTTGAATTTAAGTGATGCTTTGCATGACGAGATTGACAGTAAAGTTCATATCAAACATCTTCGACTTGTGTTCTTGGAAAGTCCATTTGCCAAACTTGAAGTGTTAGCACTTGACAACAACAAGTTATCGGTTTTCGACGCAGATACTGCTAATACAATGTGTACATTTACGGCACTCAAACGATTGAATCTTGCCCATAACATACTTTGGAGCTTGAACTTTTATCATAAAAGGTGTTTTACACATCTGGAATACCTTGATTTATCTTACAATAGTATAATAACATTCGAAGCATATTCTAACCATAATGGGCTTCTATTTTCACTAGATCAGATTCAGAAAAAATCAAGTCTTTCTGTAAATTTCTTTGGAAATGAATTCGACTGTGATTGCCAGTTGCGAGAATTCCATGACTGGTTAGAGCAAACAGAGGTCCATGTTTTTCATAAAAACAGCCTGCAATGTCATGACGGTTTGCACTTTAACAGATCCATAGTATCAGTCCTGTCAGCTGAATTTGCGTGTTTGTCTGGGGACAGTAGCAGTAACAGATCTAGTAGTAATGCAGTCGTTGGTGTTTTGGTCACAATGTTGGTCTTGATTGCTATATTCTTGAGTGTAATTTCTTACATCAAGAGAGAAACTATTCAACATTTTGTAAGTTCATTCAAGGGACAGCCAATGGACAAGAAGCTATTATTAAATAATTATTTATCAGAAAATAATGAAAAACCAAAACATGGAAGTTTGATTACTCCATTATTTACAAATTATATGTAAGTTTTTATTAGAAATGTATGACCTTCTTTTTTTTGCTTAAATAGTCAGAGAAATATCTAATACAACTGTATGCAATCACTATTATTCTGCATTTCTAAAAGTTTGAGTGTAGGTCAGTACATTTATATACATTTGTATATGTATATATTTAAGTTGTTATAGTGAAAATTTAAATTTTTTTTCAGATATACTACACATAGCGTAATATTTGACATTGTGTTTTGTGGTCATTTTGTTTCTTAAAAGTGATCAGAATGTCCGTATGAATAATATTGCTTGTTTGAACCATCACTATGATGATTAATACACCAGGAATAATAAAATGTGTTAATAAAACTCGAAGCAAAAAAAATTAACTGTGATAGCAGTGAAATACATTTGTACATGAAAGATACAATTACACACATTTATAAGTTAAAGTGAATAAGGGGTAACTTTCAAACAGTGAGCAACTTTTAGAAATACAAAATTATTCAAGATAGATTTAAAGATCTGATAATGATTATGTTTAGCTATGGTAAACAAACACAACCTGATCTATTCAGTTTTTATAAAACCGCAAAAATTAAAAAAAAAAATGGTCGTATATTGGTATCACGTCGTCGTCCGGTTTCCGGATAATAACTTTAGTATAAGTAAATAGAAATCAATGAAATTTTAACACAATGTTTAACTCTACAAGAGGAAGGTTGAGATGATTTTAGAGGTTATGATCCCAAAGATTTAGGAATAAGGGGCAAAAAGGGGCCTAAATTACCATTTTTGTAGTTGTCAGTCAATTACTTGTTTTTTAGTGTAGAAATCTCTGAAATTATACCACAAGTTTTCATACTACAGATGGATGGTTATGGGGGTTCTGGCTCAAATCATTTAGCAATTATGAGCAAAAAGGGAGAAACAAGGTTTTTTTCTGGTTAAAGAACAATTTAGACAATTTAAAAGCAGTGTAAGGGAGGTAATCAAATTCGATTTAAAAGAATACTGTTATATACTAGTATATGTTTCATTACCTCCCTTACACTGCTTGAAATTATGTATTAAGAAATGATGATTGTCTTGAAATGATTAGCTGTAAAATTATTTTTAGAAGTATTGATTAATATCAATTTTAAGCATGACATTTTATATTTTAGTATTTTATGATGTATCTAAATGACTAGTTATAGTTGCCAACTCCATTAGAAATTTGAACTGAGATTATTTTTAGAATAAGGGAAAAAGGGAGGTGAAAACAAATGGGGGGGGGGGGGTAAATAAGAATTTGTGTGTAAAGGGGGGATTTTTCTCATTTCAGATTTCAGAAATTAAAAGGAAAACTTCTTCAAATATTTTTTTTGAGGGGTTTAATACTCAATAGCATAATTTATTGCTCAAGCTTGAATATTGCAAGGAAGCTATTAAACCAAAACTTCCAATTGGTGAAGTTAAAATCATCCCTTCATAAGTTTTACGGACGCCATCACGAGTTGGTTGACTGTTATGGAATAACCGTTTCACAAATGATATCGGATATGTTCCTTACATCGTAACTACAATCCCCTTCTCTTTCATGAATGACCTACCGAATTAGACTATTTACCATATTTGTTATCACATAAGCAACTCGAAGGGTGCCACATGTGAAGCAGGATCTGCTTACCCTTCCGGAGCACCTGAGATCACCCCAAGTTTTTGGTGGGGTTCGTGTTGTTTATTCTTTAGTTTTCTATGTTGTGTCATGTCGACAATTGTTTGTCTGTTTGTCTTTTTCTTTTTTAGCCATGGCGTTATCAGTTTATTTTAGATTTATGAGATTGACTGTCCCTTTGGTATCTTTCGTCCCTCTTTTGTGTCCATACTTGCCAAACTATTCAGGGTTCGACCTCTGCGGTCGTATAAAGCTGCGCCCTGCAGAGCATCTGGTTTACATTTGATGCAATATTTGTAATGTGACACTGGAGTTTTTTATGTGTTTGAAATTTGTTAAAGAACTTTCCGGGTTTTTTTTTAATTTTCCTTGGAGTTCTGTGGTTTTTTACTTGAAATATGTTTATGCAAATGAATATTTCCCCAACTTACAGTTTTGCCTAGGATCAAGGGTGTAGTGCTGCTATATAAATATAAATTTAGAAATATATTAGTATTTAATATGAAACCAATGTTCACGTCTTAAACAATTGCGTTAAACTAAATACAATTGAAGTACGAAGCCTGGAGGGGGTCACCAGCCCAGTTCAGACATTTCCAATTTCGTATTGATAAATTTCGTTCATAATATTGCATGAAATCTTATAAAATTCTAAAAAATATTGACTTTTAACTTAAAATATTTCCTTCATCAACGTACAGTAACATAAAAAGTATTATAGCTGCCAAAATTTAAATTCATATCAATTACACTTTTTCTGCGTCTGACACAGTTTTTGGAAATGATATTTAATTAATTTTAAACATCAGTTCGTTTTGAACAAATTTGTTCCTATATGTGAATACCACATGTTAGAGTTAAATTATACAATGTAATTTTTTCTTATTTTTGATAATGAAATAAGATTTGTCAACTTATTATAACAAATGTTAACCAAATTATTAAAGGCAAAACAAACCCTATCCAACATTAAAGTGAGGATTTTTAATTATTGTATATATATTTCACTATAGTCACGAAGCAAACGATTTTTCCTTGGCTTATTATATGTACACTGTACTAAGAAAACAACTGTCATTAAGGTTAACGACATTATTAACTCTAAAATTTCTGTTTTTAAAAATTTATTTTCAGATTTAAATAACGTGATCATGTGTAACGAAGAAGCAAGGTTAACCATTTTAGATATTTGTATGATATGTTAGACCTAAACTCATTACGGATAAATACGTAATACGTAATATTCTCAAAGTTAGAAATTTCATACACTCCAGTAAACTTTTAAAATTTTGTCATTGTGTTGGTAGTTTAAATAGAGATTGAAATCTTATTTTCATCAGAAACTTGATCACAGTGGTATATTGTAATCATTTTAATGGTACCCTGTACAGGTTAAATAATTTATAGTAAAAACTCAGGTTTTTTAAACTATAGAATTGTATAATGAAATAACATGTGATATTTGTAATGTTTAGAGGGTTACCTGTTACTGTTGAACAATTATTTGGGTTTTCTACATGATGTAATTTTTAAAACACAGCAGCTAGCTTAATTAGCATTAAGTAAATTTTATAAGTTCATATATAAACACGTTATATGTATTAAGTGTGCGATACATTCAAATGTATTTGGACTTTGCTTCAGATATAAATATATATTGTATGTTGATGACAAGAAGAAACATCATTGTTGATATTGTTATTCAAATGAATATAAACATCTTTAATGATGACAAGTATAGGTTCAATATATATTTAAATTGTATTCTTTGTAGAACATGTGAATTGACCTGATTGTATTGTTATTTGTACACATGCTACATCAGTATGTTATCGTTGGTAGATTTTCTCAGGTGCAAGGGCTTTTCATAGAAATACCAAACACTGTTTTTGACCAGTGAACACTAAACCTCATTAAATTACAAACAACAAAATACCAATTTTATGAAAACAATGAATCTTCCACTGTATTGCCTGGTGATAAAAAACGACATTCTGTAAAAGAGGACATTTTAAACATTTGTCATATTTACTCCTTACATTAATTGCTCCCTGTGACTTAATTATACATGTAAATATTAAAGTTTATAATTCTAATTTTCTGTTTATGTATATGTAGTACAAGTTTTTATTTTTATATTGTGTAATTTTGTAGGTAATAGATAGCAATATTAATAGTGCCTGACAGACTCATTAAAATGAATGTAGATTGTAATTGAAGGTTGTACATATGTTCCGTCAACTATCGAGTTCCAAATACATTAATGTTTGCATTCTCAAATATTTATGATTTTG
This sequence comes from Mytilus galloprovincialis, assembly GCF_965363235.1. Lineage (NCBI taxonomy): Eukaryota > Metazoa > Mollusca > Bivalvia > Mytilida > Mytilidae > Mytilus > Mytilus galloprovincialis. The sequence continues at coordinate 75,890,762 of NC_134847.1, read as the reverse complement.
AAAAAAAATGTATTCCTAGTTACTTTATGTGAAATTGTCTACTCTATCTTAGACTTACTTACTTGTGCTGCTTATAATAGCAAATGCAATATATATAGATGAATATATACTATATGTATATGTTCGATAAGCCCCAAAGTCATCAAATATTGCAACATATACTAAATGTGTTAGTAACATTTTTAGCTCACCTGGCCTAAAAGGCCATGTGAGCTTTTCTCATCACTTGGCGTCCGTCGTCGTCGTCGACGTCGTCGTCGTCGTCGTCGTCTGTCGTCGTTAACAATTTTGCAAACATCTTCTCCTCTGAAACTACTGAATGGCTTTGAATGAAACTTAAAATGATTGTTCCTTAGATTATCCTGCACAAAGTGTGTGCTTCGATTTTTGATCCGTCAAAAAACATGGCCGCCGTTACTTAAAATAGAACATAGGGGTCAAATGCAGTTTTTGGCTTATATCTCAAAAACGGAAGCATTTAGAGCAAATCTGACATGGGGGTAAAAATGTTCATTAGGTCAAGATCTATCAGCCCTGAAATTTTCAGACGAATCAAACAAACCATTGTTGGGTTGCTGCCACTTAATTGGTAATTTTAAGGAAATTTTTCAGTTTTTGGTCATTATCTTGAATATCATTATAGATAAAGATAAACTGTAAACAGCAAAAATGATCAGCAAAGTAAGATCTACAAATAGGTTAATATGACCAAAATTGTCAATTGACCCCTTAAGGGGTAAATGTCCTTTAATGACAATTTTTCACAATTTGTTCATCATATTTGCTAACTTTAAAAAATCTTCTCCTCTGAAACTACTGAATGGATTTGGATGAAACTTAGCATGATAGTTCCTTAGATTATCCTGCACAAAGTGTGTGCTTCGATTTTTGATCCGTCAAAAAACATGGCCGCCCTTACTTTAAATAGAACATAGGGGTCAAATGCAGTTTTTGGCTGATATCTCAAAAACGAAAGCATTTAGAGCAAATCTGACATGGGGTTAAAATGTTCATTAGGTCAAGATCTATCAGCCCTGAAATTTTCAGACGAATCAAACAAACCATTGTTGGGTTGTTGCCACTTAATTGGTAATTTTAAGGAAATTTTGCAGTTTTTGGTCAATATCTTGAATATCATTATAGATAAAGATAAACTGTAAACAGCAAAAATGATCAGCAAAGTAAGATCTACAAATAAGTTAAATATGACCAAAATTGTCAATTGACCCCTTAAGGGGTTATTGTCCTTTAATGACAATTTTTTCACAATTTGTTCATCATATTTGCTAACTTTAAACAATCTTCTCCTCTAAAACTACTCAACCAAATTCAACCAAACTTCAACTGAATGATCAGTAGGGTGTATAAAATAAAGTTTGTGTTTTATTTTCTATTTTGTCTAAAAACATGGCCGCCATGGCTAAAAATAGAACACAGGGTAAAATGCAGTTTTTGGCTTATATCTAAAAAACTCCAGCATTTAGAGCAAATAAGACTAGAAGTTAAAATATTTATTAGGTCAAGGTCTACCTGTCCTGAAATTTGCAATTTGCAATTTGCAAAAAAAATAATGTGTTGTGCTACTTCCAAAAAATAGAAAATATTCTGACCAGAAAAAAAACCATGTCCCCCTACAAGTTAAATGGTCCATGCCTAACTGTTATTAATGAAATCATTTAACTGTTTTGCTGTTATTGGAGCCCTTTGCCCCTGAAGAATTGTTAGCTGTACATGTTTGCCTGGCATGGTTCAATATGTTCAATAAGGCATTGTTTACCAGGTGAGCGATTCAGGCTTTTGAGAGCCTCTTGTTTTGTTTTGAAAGGAGTAGGTCCGGTAAGGGCCGATTTTAGCCTCAAATTTCAGGTTCATCTAAAGAAAGATTTTGAACACTTTTTAAATACTTAAGTGTCTATTTCAATTGATTAAATTAGTTTCTGTAAAAGATTATAACTGATCTAGTCATTAAAAACGCTCCGATTTAAGCTTAGATATAAAAAAAAATCTATCAAATATGCCAAACAACGTCATTTTCAGATGGTTTTTGTCAACAATGAAAGTGGCCGCATCCGTGTTCATCCTCAACCTTTATATATGTTATGTATGATCATCAAGTACAACTTATCTTCCAATATTATGAATGAACACGAATGCGGCCAATTTCATTTTAGACGGAAACCGTCTATAACTTAACTGAAATGCTCAAATTATGAAGATTTTAGTAATTTAGCGTGACTTAATGCTGCTAGTATCCAATATATGTGTATTGCATTGTCAAAAACAGCCCATATTTATGTAGCAGAAGCATTCTACTTTCCAGTAAGTAGCTAAAAGATTACATTTTCACAATTTTGTAAAACTGCTATATTTTGGGACCAAAAAGGGGTATTACTGAACCTACTCCTTTACATTGCATTAAGAATAACAATACAAACTTTTCATGATTTTATTCTAATACAATTGTGATAGCATTTTATTTCTCTTAGTAAGGTTTCGTGTTATTTTTTTGTGTAATTGATTTGCTTTCTTACAGACATATAAATGTAATTAACACCATCTTTGATTCAAAATATCTTTTAAAAACAATTTTTCTTTTTCTTTCAATGATTTGATATTTAAAATTTGTATTTTGAATTTTTCGATTTTGTCATATACATATATACATATGTGTTGTTATGTTCTTTTTTAGATTGCAACAATTTTTTATAGCTCATTTAAGGTAGTAATGTATATATATCTATGCACATATTGTTACAAGTTTATAAAAGATGGGCGAAAGATACCAGAAAGACATAGATAAAAAAAAACGCCATGGCTTACAAAGAAAAAGACAAACAGAAAAATAATAGTACACAAAACACAACATTGAAAACTAAAGACTAAGCAACGCGAACCCCACCAAAAACAGGGGATGATATCAGGTGCTTGAGAAGGATAAGCAAATCCTGTTTTACATGTGGTACCCGTCGTGTTGCTCATGTTATTACAAACTTGGTAAAAATTGTAATTCGGTAGGTCACATTCGTGAAATGGGAACTAATTGTAGTTACGACATAAGGATGTTTTCCGATATCATCTGTGAAACAGATATTTCATAACGGTCAACTCACTCATGGCGTCCGTATAACTTATGAAGGGATGATTTCAATATCACCATTTTGAACTTTTGGTTTGATCATTTACTTTTGAGCAGCAGCCCTATCAAGGAAATACAAGCCAGGGAATATGGTATCAGTTTGGAGATATATACAGCGTATGCAGGGGCTGCTGGAATGTTGCTACATAGAAATGGAAAGTGCGCAATTGGGAAGCTTAAATCCTCTCTTTTGTTGTAAAATTTTGTTTTCAACTGACCTTCAGAGTCAATTTCTAGATGTAAGTCAAGATATAAGGCAGACTTGAGTGTATCTTTTGTATCTTTTATCTCTAGTTCGATGGAATAGATGCGTGCAACATAGTCATCAAAGTTTGAATTATCTAGCGAGATTAAATCATTTACATAGCGGAAAGTAAAGTTAAACGATTTTGCTGACTTCTTTTCTTTCTTCCTACGAAGTTCCTGTATGATGTTAGCCTCATAAGAATAAAGGAACAAGCCGGCAAGAAGAGAGCATAAATGGTTCCCATGGGAAGCCGATAGTTTGTTGAAAAAAGCACGTCCTCCAAACGTAACAAATGCGTTGTTAATCAAGATATCAAGCAACTTATCAGTTTCAGATATGTTTTGTTTGAATTAATTTATAAGCTAGGTTGTGCCTCGAAACATATGTTTTATTTGTTATTTGATGTTAAAACAGGTTGTGCCTTTAAATATTTAATTTAATTCAGAATTTTGTGGTATTTATTGTAACGAAACAGGATATTGACCACAATGGAAATGTTAAACTAATTTCTATTTAACATAGAAATTAACATTCCATAACAGTAATTCTGTAAGTTGGACAAGGGTATCCTAAACTAACCAAAAAATAATATTTCATTTTTAATACTTCAATCAAGAGTTTTTTTTACCATATAACACAACTTCCCATATAGTAATCAAATTGTTTTAACAATTAGGACGAGGGTTGACATATTTGATTCTTCACGCTTTGTGAAAAGTTTTAACGCAATAAGAGAAAATAGTCAAAAAGCACATTGACACTGAAAAAATCAAGACAGGTAGAGAATGATTTTATTATTGTACTTTACCTTGATAATTACATAGTCAGTTAAAGTACAGGATCCTGTTTAAGTGTAATATCTCTTTGAAGACTGCCTTAGGCAATAGTTTAATGATTTTTGTTGATCGTTGAGTGCTTGAGTGCTTTACGCCCCGTACTCGCACAAAAAAGTAGTAATTTGTAATGTGAAAAATCATTGCATAAATCAGAATATAATTATATTATAAAAGTACAATGTTACGGTTTCATATTTCATGCTTATAAATATTTCTTCAAGTTTATATTTTATATTTTATGAATAAAGTGTTTTTTCTTTAAACCATTGATTTATGAATTATGTTTAAAACGATAGAAAGTGTAGTGAAAATTAAGGTTAAATATCTAGAGGAGCACACGAACAGATAACATAGAGTTACACACAGTTTGCAAATTATGAAGGTCCAGATAAATATTAAGAGGTCAGGATTCAGACATTTTGAAAGGGGATGGTTTGGAAGGGAGGGATGGGGATGGGGGTGGAGGGAAGGGGGGGGGGGTATCCAACCAAGAACACTATGAAATGTTCAGATGTTTTTAAAACATTAATCGAAAAATTGCCGATGATAGAAATAAGGAGAATATGGTATGATTATGAATGACTAACTATTTATCATGACTTGAATGATATAAATATAATAAAATTAAGGTCTTTGTAGTACAGCATTCAATAATGAGAAAACCTCATACCATAAAATAAGCTATAAAAGGTCCCAACATGAAAAATGTGAAACTATTTAACAGGGAAAAAAAGGCCCTGATTTATAACAAAACAAGTGATTATAAACGAATATGACCGAGATTAACCAACAACAACAACAACAACAAATGCATAACAGGCTGACTTTGGACAAGAACATTACTTTTAATTATGAGATTTGAAAATTCAAAAAATCTGATTTTGCAGGTAATTTTTAATTTGTTTGTTCTGCCTCTTGTATGTGGAAATGAAGTTAAAGTTAGAAGGTCCAGTTCATTATATTTATTATCTGCAAGTCCTTTAATACAACGGAATTTGATGAGACTGTCATAAAAGTGAGAGAGTTGGCGCTGTGGGGCCAGGTTTAATCCACCATTTTCTACATTTGACAATGCCTGTACCAAGTCAGGAATATGACAGTTCTTGTCCATTCATTTTTGATGCGTTTTGTTATTTGATTTTGCCATGTGATTATGGACTTTCCGAATTGATTTTCCTCTAAGTTCAGTATTTTTGTGATTTTACTTTTTATCAATAAATATGTAATTCCCAAATTTAAACAAAATAACCAACAGGATATCAACTACGGTATCTGTAATTTATTTGTTGATATCCGGTTATGAGTTTTTTTTATACAGCTGCTTAATTTGTATGGTCGTATTACGACATGGCGTCGATTTCTTCGTCATCTGATAACTTGAATATGAATGTATGGATCTATTTAAAATTGTACCACAAGGTTCCATACTTTACATGGAATAGGAATTATTTTTTGGAGTTAAGTAATTTGGAAGCATAAAAAGGAAAAACGATTTTCTGGATTAAGGATAATAAATTGAGTATAAGTCTATGGATCTCTATAAATTTGTACCGCAAGGTTCAATGCGAAAAAAAGGAAGGTTGTGCTTGATTGTAAGTGCTAGAGCCCTTACAGTTTAGGAAAGAGTGACCAGCAACAACACTTTTCTATATTTCTTATTTCTTGACCAATTTATATTGAATATAAGTCAAATAAGTCAAATACAGCAGTATATCGCTGTTCGAAAGCAGTAAATCAATTGAAAGAAAACAAATCTGGATTACAAATTAAAATCAAGAGAAACTCATCAACCATAAGAGGAAAACAACGAAACAACAGAAACACTGAAGTACAACAAAAAAACAAAACGACAATGCAACAAACACAGAAACGAACTGTCAGATAACTACTGCCATTTTCCTGACTTTGTACAGGACAATTGTGGTTTAAACCTGGCCTTGCGGCTAGCCAAATCTTGCGCATTATGGCAATGTTAATTATAGCACTAACATGACAACATTACATGACAGAACTACAGGTCTTGTATTCTTTGGTTTTGTAAGATGCTGAATCTTTCCATATATTTATATTTTGGCTTTCTAGCCCCGTTTATAAATTGTTCTACATTGAAGTTCAAAGGATTCAAATTAACATTTTTCTTGTTTGATTTGAATACAAAATGAATTTTTGGGGTTCTCTGATATGCTGAATCTTGCAGTGAATTTAGAGTTTTAGTTTTTTATCCTAATTTTCATTGGTTCACATTAATGTCAACAGGGTCTCTAACTGTTGAATTTCACTAAAAGTTGAATGTTGTGGTTTGAAGTAAGTTAAACATCATTTCCAAAACTGTAACAGACGTCGAAAAAACAAAAAAGATATGAGTGTACATTTTGCAAGCTGTATGTTACCGTTCGTGGATGAAGGAGATTGGAAATGTCTGGACTGTTTCTGCTGTTAAAAGTTACATTTTTTTGTAAATTGATTCTAAAAACTATTAGAACACCTGCACGCTCCCAAAGCAATCTTTTACGTGCCAACATGAAGGCGAAATCTAAATAGTATTCAAGTAAAGAATCAATAGACCAACACAACTGTCTGCAAAAAGAAGAAGCAAGCTATATAAAAACTCACCAACCCTTACTTAAAGATTTTCATTGCGTTAAAAACACTAGTTTCTCTACAATTAAACTTCTTCTTCTTTGTATAAGCTTCCTATAGACAGGAACACATCTAATGATATTAGAGTATATATGAGGGTAATTTTGTGGATAATTTTTTTTGTTTCTTTACAACTATGTACAGCACATTATGTGTATGTTTGTTATTATGTGTACTTTTTTGTTTTGTTGTTGTTGTTGTGTCTTTTAAAGTTATATATACAGATATTGCTTTTTAACTTGTTTATTATCATATGCTTATCTTATTTACATGTGACGATGATGTGTGTTTCTTATTCATGCCAGTGACAATAAAATTACCTACATAATAGATTCTTACGTTGGTGTAATTTACATAGGGGGTTTATGATGTTAAAAAAAAACTTGTTAAAATATCAAAATAGTAGCCAATGCTAAAACATATCTTTCATTTCATCTAGATATGATATCCAACTTTGCTCAGTATGATAAAACAAAATTCATATTAAAAATACATTATGATTTTAATATAATTATTTTGTGCTATATTTTAAGATGTTTGAACCATTTAAAATTTCAATGGTTTATTCTGTAAAAACAAAATCCTATTCAGTTTATCAAAAAAAAAATAGGAAATTTAAATGGTTAAAAGGATTAACAACGTAATATTGACTAAAGGAAATTTAAAAAAAAAACAAAAAAAAAACCAAATAAAATTATTAAAAAAAGATTAAAAGCCATGATGGTGATATTAAAAGTTAAGACTTTATCTGATTCATTTGTTGTTTTAAAATTACTTTCACAATATCATGATCATTATATATGGTTGTTGTGCTTGCAAACGGGTGATTTTCACCTTCATGTTGATATTATTATCAGAATATATCCTTCAATGTCCTTTTTCACTTTGAATATAGGCTTTTGTTTCAAACCTCTACACTAGTATAACTGTCACTACATGTGCTATGTATATATTCATTGGCATATATTATTTGTTGTTTAATGCATCCAGTACTTCTATTCTCTTTGCGTGAAGTTGGAATAATAGATTTCTACATTTTTCTTCTATCTTGGTCATAAGTTCACTACTTATGTTCAGTGTTTCTTTGAAATTATTACAATCCAGTATCAATTGTGTTATTTCCATCTTATTGCAGCAGAAAGTATTCCATTTAATTGGATCAATACTATCCAATATTTCCATTTTCATCTCTACATAGTATTTCTCTCTTTTAGTACTTAACACTGGACAAGGGGTAACCATATGAATAATATCTTCATTTTCTGTATTGCACAGCTGACATAACGGTTCTGCTACAAAGTGTGTGAACTTGTGTTTGTCTGACTGTAAGATATATGCTCCCGTCATCATTCTGGCTTTTATAATTGCTTTCCTTCATTCAAGTCGTGGTTGATTTTGTAGATTCCATACTTGAGCTGTTTTTCCAATTTCTAAATTTTCTATATTCATATTTTTAGACTGGTTTTATTACGAGCTTCAGATTTTAATTGAGCATTCCAATATTGATTTACTTTTTTCTTTATTTCTTCTTTCCATATATCTCTTTTTGGAAGGTTTTTCTGCAAATAGTTGATGGAAGGAAGATCATACATCTCAAGTATATTCAGTATCCTGCTGAAAAAACTTTTCTTGTTGTCATAGTTAGTGGCAATTAGTCTAATCATAACATCTTTAATTTTGCTGTTGTCACATGATACTATAGAGTATAAAAGTGATAAATGTCTTTTATAGGCAATGCTCCAAGTAGTAGCAGTACCACAGCATTTGATGTTCTTTCTGGTAGTGACTGTAGGTGCCTCAAGTTTTTCCTATGGAATATCTCTAGTTCCTCTATATTTGATTTTGTTAAAGGTAGTAATTCTAGACCATATGTTAATCTTGGTATTACATAGGTTTTATATATTTTGTATGAGATTGCAGGGTTAAGTCCATTTGTACCGTGCACACTAGAACCCATAAGTGCATACTTTGTTCTTCTAGCTGTTTGTATTCTTTCTTTGATGTTGAAGTTATGTTCTTTTCCATCTGTTCTCTTTATTCCTAGATGCTCACTACAATCAGATATTTTTACAACTTTGCCTCCCATTGTCCAGCTGTAGCTAGATTTACGCTTTGAACAGTCGATTATTTCTGTTTTGGTAGGATGTATTTTATAATGATGCTCTTTAGCATATCTGTCTATTACATTCAGCATTATTTGTAGCTCATACTCGTTGTTTGAGATAAAGGCTATATCATCTGCACAAGTTGGTGCCCTTACATATATGTCTCCCAAATGATAACCCAAAGAGTTCTGCTCTAGCTCTACTAATAGGTCTTGTACAAATATTTTGTATAAGTGTGTTGAGAGTATACCGCCTTGCCTTACACCTTGCTTGATTTTAAATGGTTCACTAAGTCCATCCATCCATTTTACTTTGGAAGTAAGCCCTTCATATAGTTCTGTTAGTATTTTCCAATAAGTTGGATGTATATTTTGGTCAATAGCCTTATCCATTAAGATGATATGCTGTACGACATCAAATGCTGACTGTACGTCAAGAACAGATATAAAGAAGTTTTCAGTTGATTTTTTTTATTTCATATCGAGATTCTGATATGAGCAGGCTTGACATGATTGGTGACAGTCCTTCTGTAAATCCAAACTGTAGGAGTGTTTCTGATTTTAGATTAAGCTTATCCAGAAAGGCATATTCAAAAGTTTTTCTAATAGTAGGTGTTACTGTTATTCCCCGGTTATTGCCCATAACAGTTGGATCTTTTTGTTTTTTCAGTACTGGTGTAAGTATGCCAAATTTAAATGTTACTGGTACTGTTCTTTTCAATATTATGTTGTTAAATATTGAGGTTAGCACAGGAGAGACGGTTGATTTTGAATTTTGTAGATGCTCAGCTGTTATTCCAGATTCATCTGCACTTTTTTTAGTATTGAGCTTGCCAACTGCCTTCATGACTTCAGACTCTGTAAACTGCTCTGGGTCTTCAGCTTCTTTGTCTATTGCCTGTTCGTACAGTTGCTGCCTAATTTTGCAGAGATTAAGATAGTCATTTTCATATATATTCTCTTTTGGTACACTAAGATCTTCATAGTATTTGGCAAAACTTTTCCTTTGTTCTTCAGGAACATAATTATAATTTTCATCAATTTTCAAGCAATTTGTTGAGGTTTGTTGATTGCTGCGATTCCTATTTATGAGTCTGTAGAAAAGTTGAGAATTTGGGTTGTCCATTATCTGCTGGTAGAGATTTTGCCGACTAAGAGCTTGTTCCATTCTTACTTTACTACGCAGTTTTCTTTTCTCATTTCTTAGCATTGTAGCCATAGGATGATCTTTCTGTTTACCAACTTCTTGCCATTGCTTATATAAATCTCTGCATGATCTTAGCAGTATTTGTACCTCTGGAGATGCTTTCCATTTTGGTCCCTTCAGCTGTAGTAGTTTTTTTGGAATTGTAATGTTTCCTTCTCTTATAAGGCTGTTTATGACCATATCCATCTGAGTGTTGACATTGTTTTTTCAATAATTGATGTAGAATCCTGCTGAATGAGGTTATTGTATTGTCTCTTATCTATTTTATCCCATTGGAGTTTGAACTTTGCTTTTTTGTTCTTAATTGCAGGTTTTGTATTTGCTGGTATCTCAATTGTAGTTTTCACTGTCACAGAAGTATGTGCTGAAAGATTGATACTTGATTTTTCATCTATATTATATCTTGAGATAAGTTTTTTGTCATTTACCAATATATAATCAATCTGTGATGAAGATGACCAAGCATGGTGATAAAAAGGTATGTCTTTCATCTTTATCTACACCTGTAGAAAGTCCCATCTCGGACACAAAGCTTTTAAGTATGTTATCATGCTTATTGTTCCTTGAATCCAGTAACGTTCCATTTAGATCTCCACAGAGTATAATTTTATGAGATTCTTGATATTTTTGTATAATATCAAATATTATGTCTAAACATTCTCTATATTCATATTGAGAGTCAGTGTTACATGTTGGCATGTATGTATTTATAATACAAATATCTTGAGACGTTGTTATTAGAATTGCTATTACTCTTTCATTGCCATCCTTTAGTTTTTTAACATTATTAGGCCATGAATTTGGCAATAGTATGGAAACCCCCCCCCCCTTTTCCTTTTGGAAGTTTAAAGCTATCTCTTGGATCATTTGTGTCTGAACATCTCGTATGATTTTCCATTGAAGATACCAGGTTTTTTAATTCTCGAATTTGGAAGTCCCATAAAAAGTGTTCCTGAAGACATATGATTGTTTTTGCTAGATCTAATGAATGTAAGAACGCAATATTTGTTTTCAGTTCTCAATATTGCTTGTAACAATTTCTATTGATGAATTATCTCCCTTTTGTTTATTATTGTTTTTGTTTGATCTGATGGACGGTTTTCTTGGGCTAGCATCCGAAAATTTTGCATTTCAGAGTTGTTTTCATTGTTGCTGCCGTTTGTTGGTATTTTTGAAATGCTCTCTCTACATGCTCTATTTGTATTCTCAGCTATATTCTCCTTTTGTCTTGTGATTCTTTCTACGTTTTCAATATTGGTGTAAGAATCAGACCTCCTTGTTGTTCTTCCTTCTATACTAGAGTTTTCTTTACTCCCGTGACTAGTATTTTGAAAACCTCTACTTTGTTGATCCTTTACGTTCTGTGTTTCTGAATTTGCGAAACTGTGGTGAGATTGACTTGTTACTATTGGAATGTCATCTGCATGATTTATTCTCGCGTTGATATTTCGACAGTTACTCTTTGGATGAGGTAGCAGCCCTGGTTTTGTATGTTGTTGGATATTCTGGGGATTCAACATCTGGGTTGAATCGTTACGTCTTTGACCATTTGGCTGATTTGTATGAACTTTATAGTTTAAGTCATTAGGCATACCATGTGGACGTGTTCCTTGATGTATATGTTCATTTATTACTGGTGTAGAGTGGGTATTAATTCCTGGCATCTGCTGTTGATTCACATTTGTTGGTGTTCTATAATGCAAATTCATATATGTTGGCATTGCATGGAGCTGATTCACATATGTGGGTGGTCCATAAGGTTGATTATACTGCTGATTCATATATGCTGGTGTTCCATTATAATGATTCACATATTCTGGTGTTCCATAAAGTTGATTCATATATGTTGATGCGTCATTATGGTGATTCATATATATTGGTGTTCCATAATGCGGATTCATATAGGTTTGTGGATCATATGTTCTATTCATTCCTGAATGTATAATTGGTATTGAGGTATATTGATTCATGTATGCTGTATGCATATTACTTTGTGTTCTCCTTTGAGCAATGCCTGGTTGTATTGGCCATTGTCCTGTGCATATATGTGGTAAAACAGGTGGATGTTGTTTTGCTTGTATTGCAATTTGAGTTGTTATGGCTGTTTGTATACACATGTTTTGCATCATTTTGGTTTCAATTCCTCGTAGCCTTTGATCAAGGAGCATGTCTTTGATGTGATTTTGTGCCATATGTTCTTGTTGGCAATATTCTCTTGCATGAGCATTTTGATTTGACGTCTGATTTTGATTTGACGTTTCTTTCCCAGCTTGAATGGCATCAATGACAGTTTTCATGTGTCTAATTTCATTTTCTAGGTTCAGTAACCTAGTTTTTGCGTCACTATTATTTCATCCTTCTCAGATGTTTTTATTGCTGGATTGGATTTGGTACATTTTCTCTTCTCACCTGTTTGTACTGGTGTTTTCCCTCCATTTTTTTTTATCATTTGGTTGGCCTGCTGTGTGTTATCATCGGTGATTTTTTTACCCGTTTTGCTTGGCTTTGGTGACTCGACTGATTTCAAAATGGTTTCTTCTTCTGGATCCGGTTGGAATGCATTTTGACTAGACTCATTAAGAGTGTTTTCATCTACACTTATCAGTTTTTTAGTACATTGTCCTTTATCGCAACTGTCTATGTTTTTATCTTTATTTTTCTTTGCGTTATCTGCATTTTGTGGATGGTCTTTTTCTCTATTTGAATATATATCATTTACTGTTTGGAGAGCCGCAATAATGTTGGATTCTTCATTATCATGACATTCCAGATGGTTCCTATTTTCATATAACATATCATCGTTACAAAAACGGCATATATATTCAATATGTTTTAATGCTTCATTTCCAATGTTACTTGCGATGTTTTCACATTCATAGTGGTACCAAAAATCACACCGATCACAGCCAATTCCATCGTCTACATATTTTCTACAGCCTGGACAGATATTTTTATCAGATTCTATATACTGAGTATCTAGAATTTGTCTACTGAAGTTCCTGGTTTGGCTATTGTTCATATTTTTGAATTGGTCAGCCTGATCATTTTCTGGATGGATTTCCTTGTTGGTTATGGACTTCTGTATCACTTTAGAAGTGTAGTTTTTCATCTGAGAGAGATAAGATTCGATACTTTGGTTGAGGAGTTCTATTTCGTTGTATTCCTTTTTTACTTTTTCGCATAGGCCATTAAATATATCATTTATAAATAGGTCCACTCTTTTACCATTCACATTCATTGAGCAGCTGGTATGATAGAGATTGATTGTAAACTTCAGCATAGTGCCTACTTGGCCATTTTGTTTTTTATTGTATACTCGATAACAGGAGTCAAAGTTAACCCTGCATTTTCCACGCCATCTTGTTTTTGTACAACTGAATACTATTTGCATTCCTCAGAATTATATAGTATTTCATGGATCTCTTTCTTTATAATTTCATAGGCTCCAGTACTCATTTCAACGACGAAATTCTTTCCTGATTTTAATTCATACATGAGATGTTGTCTTTTGCAAGCTTCTGATTTCTTTTGTAATGCTTTCTCCTTGTCTAAGGTATATGATCTTGTTTTTTTTTAGGATGGATGTAAATCTCCCATGGAAAAGGTTTTCTTCATCTTTCTGAGCTCCATATTTACTTTTTCTACCTTTCTTATTAATTATTTATTTTTTTATATATTCTTTTATTTAATATTTCTTATCTTTCTATCTTCATTAAGTTTGAAGTTGCTTAATTTATATTTCACTAGATTTGCTTTATTTATCAAAGACTTCAGGACTGTGATCTAAATAGGATATTCCAAGTGAGCACAATGGTTTAGCGCGGAGTCCCACACTGACCTTACTCAGTATTTGGATAACCAGTCAATGTTATGGTATAGCGCGGAATCCCACGCTGACCACACATTTTGATGCCCTGATTCCTTCAATAATATAAAGTTTTTTTTGTTTTTTTTTCTCTTAATATTATAACAATTTGTCCTACCCTTATTATCTGTTATGCACTATAATAGGTTAAATGTCAATTTTGTTTTTTTTCTAATTTGTTTTCTATTTTTTGTTAATATTATTCTTTTTACTTCACTATAGCTATAGTAATCTGCTTTAACAGAAAATAACTTAGTTTGCTACATCTATTTATTTATATTTATTTATTTATTCTCTTAATAAAAAAATTAAATTAGAAAATATCTTTAGTCAGTTACAAGTCTCAGGACACTGGCCTAAATAAGCTAATCCAGGTGAGCAACTTGGTATAGCGCGGAGTCCCACACTGACCTTACTCAGTATCTGGATAACTAACTACAATAATGGTATAGCGCAGAATCCCACGCTGACCTCTAGATTTTGTTGTCCTGAATCTTATAATACCCTATATACCTTGTTATGAATTTCAAGTATGCTATCTTTTCCTTATCACCTGGTGTATTTAAATCATAAACACTACAATTTCTTTTTTGTTTTGTTTACTTTCTCTATAGTAATATGTTTTTACAATATATTACCAAGTCTTATTTAGATATAGCTTAATTGATATGAATTATTAATATATGTTATATATATATATATATATATATATATATATATATATATATATATATATATATATATATATCTGAATGCCAGAATAATATTCCCTGAATATCTGGTTTATATCGTCAAGGAGTTGATATTATTTTAAGTTATTTTTTATTTTTATTTGTAAAAAAAAGAAAGTTATTTTTTCCCTTTCTCTAACCTTTTCTTATTCCAGAATTATTGTTTTTTATTCTTTATTTATTTATATTATATTGCCCTTAATCCTACAGGAGGTGATATTTTTTTTAATTATTTCTATTATTATTCTACAGAATTATTATTTAAATCTGGTTCTCTGGCTTCAAGATGGTTGCCTGTTATCCAGCAGTCTTTAATCGTTTGTAGAGTAAATTTCATTAGCCAGGCTCTGGCTAGGTGGTAGTTAGGATGTATCCAGTCGTATAGTAGGGTGATATTATATAATCGACGGCTCTTGGTGTCTCCGTGTCTATTGCTTTCCGTCTTGCCTTTATATTTTTTGGCTTGTCTATTTGAAGTTCTGTACAAGTCGGAGTTAAAGTTTGAAGGCTTGTGGTTATTTTCTTGATTAATTTGTTGGATTGCTTGGTTTACTGCAATTATATGACCTTCAAGTATATGATCTTCTTCTAATTGTTCTTCTTCCAAATCAACTGATCTTTTCTGTTTGCCTGCCTTCTCTCTTTGTTTTTTATTCCATTCAGTTTTTGAAAAGAATGGAATTTCCAAAATGGTGCATTTGCTGTTGGGGGAGACTTTTTCCAGATGTTTTATTATTTGTTTATATTTGGCTATAAGGTGGTCTACAATTTCCTGTGTATTTTGATATTTGATTTTTATACTCCTAGTTTTTCTGTCCGGTCAGTGAAGTCACAGGTTCCGATTAAGATGTAAAGCAAGATATCTTTTTCAATGAGTTGAAGTTCAGTCTCAAGGTTTTTCTCTATCCAGGACAGAGCAGAATTTGCGTTTCTTCCTCCCTCACACCACCATGTAATGTCCCTATGTTGCGAATGAAATTTTTGTTTTTGGATTTTCGC
This sequence comes from Mytilus galloprovincialis, assembly GCF_965363235.1. Classification (NCBI taxonomy): domain Eukaryota; kingdom Metazoa; phylum Mollusca; class Bivalvia; order Mytilida; family Mytilidae; genus Mytilus; species Mytilus galloprovincialis. The sequence continues at coordinate 75,874,997 of NC_134847.1, read as the reverse complement.
ACCAATGCTGTCGCCTAAAAGAACTGGTTTATATTTATGTGGCCCTTCTGGTGTTGGTATTGGGCGATTTGCACTTTTCTTTAGCTTTGCCAATGACATGTATATATATAATTGATGAGTTTTAAATCTGTATCCACCGACTAAGCACAGAAAATAATTATTTGTATCACCCGATATACAAGCACAGACCAACACTTATTACAATAAAATATAAAATGTTAAATGTTAAATGTTTCTAACAGGTAGGCAAGCAATATGAAAATTTATAATGAAATTTGACAGGCTCGTTCCCGAGGTTAAACGAGAGTAAATACAGCAATAAAGTTTTAATTTTTGTTTTTTACTTTTTTTTTCTATGTATCAATCACCTGGAGAAATATCAATAAATATATTTATTTATATTTAATTGGGTTTATTTCAATATCAAGTTGATGTGTTTTTGTTTTGTTTTGTGTTTTTGTTTTTTTCAATATGGCGCTCACGTGGTGGCAAAAATGGCGCCCATTTTGAACACTTTAACTTTAGCTTTTTTTTTGTAGTCTCAGTGTCAACTCAAGGTTTTGTTTGTGTTTGTTCTGTCTAGATGTATGTAAATGTGCTGTACAAGTATTAAACAATGTGCATAGCACGTGCCAAACTAAACAATATATAACTCAAAAACTCGCTGCTCAAATTTCACGTCTTCTTCTCTCAAGTCTCACTTTCACTTTTCACAACGTTAGTAGATCGTAGCACGAAAAACGTTGCTGACTTTGATAGTTTTGGAACGGGGTTGTAAAAAGCGAAAATCAATTCCTACATAAGATTTTTCAATAGCGGTTTCAGAACTTTTTTTTTTTTATTAAAATGTGACAAATAAGTAAAATTTTTATATTGATGAGCCTATATAATCTACCTAGATGAAGTATTTTAATGTTAAATTCATCCATTTACCAAAAAAGAGACAAATATGACAAAGGAATACAAACAACCCTCATATGTCGAAGAAGAGAACAAAAGTCATGACAAAAAACGACCAGCAATAAAAGTCACCTACAGTCTACAAACCACTATTTAAAAAAATAAATCCAGATCAAAACGACCCTCAACTAACACTGGACTGATATCAGATGCACAGGAAAAATAAACATATCCTGCTACACACGACACCCTTAAAATATTAATCAATGTTATCTGCGAAATAGCTAAGATACAAAATTATTATTTGTACATGTTATTTTTTATATTTAGCATTGAAAGATATACTAATTCAATGCAAACTAAATTGTTTTTGTATCTGTAGGACAATGCATAACTTTATCCTAGAGAATCCTATTAAATTTCACTTTTGGGTTAAATGTCCTTATTCATTTGTTTGTTATAATACTTCAGATTGATATTTTAAGCCGTCTTATTTTCCATTTCTTATTAACGAAATCAATTTTTTCTTAACAATTTTTTCTTTCAAGCATTTTCTGATGCATAATACCTTAGCTACCATGTGGATACTTAGGGACGTCTTCAAGCATTGCATTTTCAGAAATACGTATATATAATTGTTACAATCAGTTTCGGTTCAGTAAATAAGATATGACTCCCATCATTCGTCGGAACAATGAATGCCAAATAACGTTAACAAAATGAATATATTTGAAAAAATGGCTAATAAAAACACAAGAGTAATAACAATATATAATTATATTCATTTTGTTTACGTTATTTGGCATTCATTGTTCCGACGAATACTCCTGTGTTTTATTAACTATCATTTGAAGATTTTTTATTATTTAAAATCATACTTCATCAGGTTGATTTTCAAACTACAAATAATGTAAATTTATCGTAATATCTATTATCTAGGGTTATTAACGGCAAAGGCATAGCTTATTCCCGATTGATATAACATTGTTGAGTTTGGATGACTAGTTATTTAACAAACAATAAGCATTTCTATAGAAACCATCTGTGCACCTCTTTTCGCGGATGATTTCTTTATTAATATAAAACCGCATGTACACAGGAGCTTCTAATGAAGTATAAACAGGAAATAGCGATACTGTTAAACTTTGCGTGCTGCAATACATATGATGATCTTTTAAAAAAATAATTCATAGATCGGTGACTATGTTGAACGCATCCATAAAATCGAACTTGAAATAAAGGCTACCACAGATACAGTACTAACTTGACTTTCACCAAGAAATTGACACTAATGATTTCAAACTTGTGAACGTTACATTTCTATGTTATATGAAGCAATATTCAGGCGGCTTTTGCAAATGAACATCCAAATGAATACGATATTCCCGAGCTTGTGTATCCTATCATGTTTTGTAAAGATGATTGCTGATCACAAGGAAGCTATTAAACCTCTGTTTTCATTATCAACGTGACGGGTGGCATATGAGGAGCTAGATCTATTTTTATTTTCGGAGCACTTGAAAACTTCAACCTGTTTTTGGTCGGAGTGCTCAATTTTAAGTTTTCTATTTTGTGTTTTTATAAACCGATTTCTTCCCGTAGTTTTTTTTTTCTCATGGCGTTTTCAGTTGAATTGAAGGTATTTTGTATCTTACGCCTTTCTTTTAGATTTTTGCAGATTTCAGAAATCAACCTTATCAAGTAAATTGTGTATCAGAATATGCAAAACTCGGACAACAAGAAATAATCATTTATTGTCAATCGCGATCCAAGATGCTGTATACTTAATTTCTGATACCTATCATATTTGTGGTTTTTTTCAGTTTTAATTTATTTTTCTTATATATGTATTTGTTGTATTTATATTTTTTCGGATACTCTTATTTTGAAGTATATTACACTTATTATCATAGAAACATGAAATTTAGATCGTCCGTAGAAGGACCAAATATGAGCTATCAGTGCTATGTGTCACGAATAAAGGGTTACGTAAGGTTGAGTTTTTTTTATTGTTGGTATCTAACACCATTGTCATCGGATTTTGATATATCATTGCGATCAATTATGTACTGATAGAGAAAGTCGGTGTTACCAGAGAAAAATAACAACCTCTGAAAGTTAAATGACATTCACTGTTAATTTAGGTCTAAGTTAAACGCAACGTGCAACAAGCATGGTCCGAACTCATAACATCAGTGTTCATAGTGAATTCGAACTGCTGAAAATCTGAAAAAAATGGTTAACCCTAAAATCATTTATTAGACAAAGCAGGTTTTTAACGGATGTCCTTGATTAGACTGATACTAGAAATCGTTCATTCCGAAATATTTTAACGCTTTCTTATCAATTAAATTGTTTGAGGTCCATTGAAATCATCGTCTACAATTAAGGGCACATTAAGTACACATACATTTTTGTAAATATATGCTTTAAATTAACCCTGCCCTTATGCATGTTGTGGTAAGACATATATTTATGGCTATTACTTGTGTGTTGTGTTGTTGTACTATGTAAACTCATGCGTCCTAAATATTGAAATATGATTTCTTATCATATCACATACTATACTATATCAAACGAATCTCGAATAAAAGTACTAAAATATCGGTCAGCATTCAATTTGATTAAACACAATATTGAGCATAACAATTTGTATCCTATTTCGCAATGTTGACTGCTGATATTTGATGTAAAATCATTTTTGAAATTATGTAAAAACCATATCGGGTATACATGTATCACTATGCATACAAAGGGAATGCATTATGATATAAGTGTCAATTTTGACTATCGGTGCTTATCAAATATATGTATCCCACTGAATCCTCTAGGTTGCACTTTGTAAATACAGCTGTTTTTCAAACCACGCCTCTTTTGGGGAGATCTTGAATATTCATAGAAAATTAATTTTGTTAACATGCTGGAGTCGATTTCACAAAAAAACTTAAGACTAAGATTGATCGTAAGTTATGAAAAATTCAGTATACTTACGACCAATCTTAGTCGTAAATTTTTTTTGTGAAATCGACTCCTGGATCCCAGTAATGCTCTCTGTGTTCCATCTCACAGAGACATAACTTTGGAATGTTACCAGTAAATATACATGTGCATATTGTTTACGTTGAAATATGTGGTAACTTTTCCATCGAGGAAGGGGTAGTTAAGAAAATTAGTGTTAGTTTAAACTCTGAGAAGTTCAGGGCATATAAACGTTGAAATTTACCGCACAGCCCTATACTTTGACCTTTGAAAAAAATTGTAGTGCATATGAACTTTCAATTCTAGGATAAGATTTGTTTTCAAAACTTCATAGTAGAAGTGTTTTAACCATAAAGGAGTTCCTATGGGGAATTGCATTGTCAATATTTACAGAAATGCAACCTCTAGCAATATATTCGTCGATCGGGTTTCTAAAACATTTACTGTTCAATCAAGTTTATGATACTCCATATTCGATTTCTTCTCTCCGTATATGCTGATAATTTTATAACCCATTCAAGCAAAACGAACCTTAGCCACACCATAAGTAAACCAATTAGAACTAATTATTGTTAAGAAATAATTTAAAGATGGCGTGTATATTTTACGAAACTAAAAGCTTGGCATCGTGCAAATATGAATTAACATTACTTCTCAAAATGTAGCAGTAAAATAAGAATGGATGATAGTCATGTGAAATGGACATATACAAATCATTGTTTTCATGTAATGAAAAAATGTTCCAAGCATGTACAGGCCATTAAGCACACATTTAGAGAATACAACGTACTAATTACAATAATCGTAATGTTAATAACAAGATCAACTTCTTAATTTATGTATGTTTTAACTGATCCATTCAGGGAAATAATCGCAACTTAAAGTCAAAGGTAAAAACAGTGTCATCTTTTGAAAATTTCGCTATATATGTCGATTTAAAACACATTATTAATTATTTACACTCGACTTATTTCTTGTCTTTAAAATGAAGAAATGCCTGCAGTTTCTTGAATAATTTATTGGTTTAATACTTCACAGAAAAATACTGTTTGAAAACAAGTTTGATTATTTGCAAATTAAAGATTTCGCAGTAACAAAACTAATTCATAATAGCAAAAAGAACTGTCCTCAATCATATACACGCTCATTAACATCAGTTTTGACATTGTTTAAAAAAAAAATGTTTTTGTATATGAAATATATAGGTAAAACTCATTGCTTATACAAATAAAACGATATGATATGATTGTCAATAGACAACTCTCCAGAAGAGACAAATAGACACAGAAAATAACAATTATAGTTCACCGTACGGTTTAATATATAAAACATAAACACTGTTTATATATAGTAGTATGTATACATATGTGTAACTGAAGTATGATCAGTTAAGAAATCAATAAATGTTAAGAGATTTCTGTTAAAAAATGTTTTCTCAACACATCGTCTCAATGAAGAAATCCCATTTCGCTGAATTATATAAATAAAACTGAATAGGTACTGACTTGATATGTTAGTTTAATTCAACAATGTTTACTGACCCTTAAAAAATGTCGATTCATTTTAATGTGCAATTGTCGACTGTGCACAGTATTCAAAGTAGTAGAATAATGAAGAAATATTTCGAGTTTGTCTGTAAATGTAGAATAGACCATATGGCCTTTTAAAAGTTAATCGGATTCACGAAAATGCACATAGTTGCTTGATTTTGTAGAAATAATCTTGATAGAATGATGATTTATTACTATCATCTGCCTACTTGGTCCGCCTTGTGAAATGTGAATCTGGTTTTCATTTAAAGATTACGTGCGTCTTGGCATAACTGTTCATTATTATCATTCGGTGATCGCATGCATATTAAGTTGGTCGTATATGTAAGTAAAGACCTAGAACTTAAAATGACCTTCATATTTCCATGTGTATCTTTGACTCTAACTAATTTCAAACGAAACATATTACACAGAAATATAAAAACACTTTATTACTAAGGATTTTCTTATCCCAGGCATATATTACTTAAGTCGTATTTGGCACAACTTTTTTGAATTTTTGATCATCAATGCTCTTCAACCTTGTACTTTTGGCTTTATAAATATTTTGATATGAGCGTCACTGATGAGTCTTGTGTAGACGAAACGCGCGTCTGGCGTACTAAATTAAAATCCTGGTTCCTGGTACCTTGAAAACTATTTACACCACTGGGTTGATGCAACTGCTGGTGGACGTTTCGTCCCCGAGGGTATCACCAGCCCAGTAGTCGACATTTCGGTGTTGACATGAATATCAATAATGTGGTCATTTTTATAAATTTCCTGTTTTCAAAACCTTGAATTTAAAAAAAAACTAAGGATTTTCTTATCTCAGGCATGAATTACCTAAGTCGTATTTGGCACAAATTTTTGGAATTTTGGAACATCAATGCTCTTCAACTTTGTACTTGTTTGGCTTGATAAATATTTTGATATGAGCGTCACTGATGAGTCTTGTGAAGACGAAACGCGCGTTTGGCGTACTTAATTATAATCCTGGTACCTTGATAACTATTTATTGAAAGTTATAAACATTTACAAACTTTCTATACCGATAAGTCAAATATGGAAACTTGTTTTAGTTAGAAAAGGAAGAAGATATATTTCACTAATGAATATGACATTTTTGCAACTTAAACTTGCTTTTAGATTGTATGGGATAAAGAATTGAACGACTAAAGTTTACATTGGTGCGTTTGTGTATGTATGTTTTATGAAAATTTACATCATCATCTTTTATGCATCGTTCATTTTATCAACATATTGAACGTTTACTGTTAGCTTTGTTTCGAAGACCAACATTGTCACCTTTTGTCGTCCAAATTTATCTTTAAAATTTCTATCAAATATGAACTAACTATGTTGACAAAATGGTGTCACTCGGTTGACACAGACAGGGTTATCATGTTTCTATTTCCAAAATCTTTCTCTTCGGTCATATCTCAGTTATACTTGAACTAAAACATACTCTAGTTGTACTATAAAATTATTTGACGGTGTTCGCAGTATTTATTGAAGTGCATTTTTTCAAATGATCAAAATGAAGTTTATTCTATTTCTATTTTGTTTCACATGGACGAAGACACAATGTGAATTATTACAGGCTGTTCTACTTGATGAAAATAACCCAAACGGTAGGTGATCATGCTGATCAAGCCATTTAAACTCTGTTGTAACGATCTTAATGTTGAATTTTATTACCTTTTCTTGAAATAATAAATTATCATATTGATTCACAATAACCATTATAATCGGATTACTGAATAGACTTTGATTTGGTTGCATATCTGGTTTTATCATTTAAGCAGAGAATTAAACAAACAAAATGTATGTGTCTTCAAAAAGTAATAAAAATATATAAATTAGGAGAGGAATTTTAACATAATAATGATGATAACAAAAATACTTCGAGTTGTTTAAGTCAACATTGCATTGTCACAAATGCCGTTCATCAGCCCTGTCTTCGCCTTGTTTTTAATGAGTTTATAAATATTGATGTAACCGGAATTGAGAGTGCTACAATATAAATGGAAAAGCAGAAACATGTTAATGCCAAAGAGAAGATGTATAATATGCAACAATGAATAACGAAAGCTCATGCCTTTTTGGAACGAGGAAATGTTTACATTGTATGGCAAATTTTTATCGTGCAGTGGCGATATTGTTTTGAATTCTTTTCCAAAAGGATATTTATTCTCAGTTATTTTTGTTCTATCATTTTTATTTTTTTTAAATTGAGCATGTTATATTTTCATCGGTTATGTTGTATTTGTTCTGTAGTCACAATCAAGCAAGGGACTATAATAATACATTTGTATTTAAGTTCAAAATTATGATAAAAAAACTTTATTGGACACGATTATCCAGTTATACATACTCATGGAATAAATATTATTTTAATGTCTACTTGCAAGAAGTTGGAAATAAAGAAATTATGTAACTTTTTTCCAAACAATTTCATTATACGTAGAAACCGTTACAACATATTCTACTTATTTCGAATTGAAGATACAAAATAATTATGTCTACGACCTTGATAGATATGAGACAAAATGATAATCATTATTTACTTAAAGAACTAAAGTGTCGTTTGATCAATATTTTCATTTATCTGTGCTAGAATTATCGAGATTCAACTATGCTTATCCTTTATTGAATGAGTTTGAAAGACGCAAGATACGTTTTGTAGTGTTTTTGTGTGCCTTCTTTCAGTACAAGGGAGTGAGCTAAGAAGCCATCATAGGATATAAATAATTGCAGTCCATTGGAAGTTATATTGAATCATTAGTTTCATTTCTGTTATCATTGGAACAAGATAATACAGGGAGTTGCTATTTAGAAAAGGCATTATTATATGGTATCAAAGATACATCAACCTTGTTTATCGGAAGAACTAATAAAAGTTATCTGATGAACAAACAAATCTGACACCTTCATTCAATTAAGAATTGGTCATTATAATTATACACTGACTCTCCTACTATATATTTCTCTACCATCCTGTAATGACTCACCATTGTGCTATTATTATTTCTGATTATTATCTGTTAATTCATTTTCAGTTAATTTTGACGAAATAGCAGATACGGATCCATTGTTCAGTGATACAGTTGTTATTGATGATTCTGGAGTTCCTGGTACCGAAGGAGCCAGTCATACAGGTAGAATGTGATCTAGTGGAGTGTTTATGGTGACTGTAAACCGAAAAGTTCTCGCGACGACCTTTAATCGCGTCTTCAATCTGCGTTCCCTTAATATTGCGATTTTCAATGGTGTATTTTGAAGATCAAACGGTCTTTCTTTTCCAACATCTTTTCCAGCTAATTTGGCTAATAGTTTTGTCCTTTTTCCGGCATTTCGCATTCATAATAAAGAAAAATTCAGAAAAACGCTTCTTAAGCTTCAAACGCTTCTAAAGCTTCTAACGCTTCTAACGCTTGCAATTTACAAAAAATATTTACGTTTTTTTATAGCACTGAATTGATACCGCTCCTGGTAGACTACAACTCCCGATGGTCTCGTCAGCTCAGTAGTCATTACTATGGTACAAGCACAATTTAACACGAACCTTTCTAAAAAAATTCGTTGTTAAATTTATAATGTGATAAGAAACTAAGATTTCAACTCAAAGTTGACCTAAAGTGTTTAATTCTAAGTCATTTATATATTTTGAAGTTTAGTATCGCCTCTTTTATCACTGAACTAGTACATATTTTTGTTTAGGGGCCAATTGATTCGTTGACATCCCCTGCTATGTATCTTAAACCTTTTACATTTTGAATACTCTTCCAATTTCATAAGTGCAGCAGATCTCTAAGCCAGAAGACATTGATTCACAATGTTTTGTTGAAATAATCATGTTTAAAAAAATACAAGCATTTGCACGGTTCAAGTCATATCGCATACATTATATAAAATAATCTATTTTTACAGATGGATCCAAAAGAGTGTGTGATGACATAGCAATAATAGGGGCTGGAATATCTGGTTCATTTATTGCATGGCGACTCAGAAATAGCAATAAATCAATTTCAGTATATGAATATTCACATCGTATCGGTGGACGAATATTTACAAGCCATATACATGGTGTTAAAGGTTTCAATGCAGAACTTGGTGCTATGCGCTTCCATGAATCGTGTATGTAAATCAAGTTTATCATTTTATTATTCATTAATAAGTGTTATTACAACGGACAGAAGAATTTAAACACTTCACATAAAACTCTCTTTCATTTTACCTTTAAAAAAAAAGGTAAATTAGAACTAGTAATTTTTACTTTATCGGCTCAATTCATTAAAACGAATGTGCTGTTTCGATCTCGCTTCGTGCATCTTGATTTGATTCTCGTATGTAATCTCAATTATCATTCGCCTTGCATTAGAATGCAAAAGTGGCAAAATAAAACATATAAACATATTTCAATCTTTAGTTCACATCATTTTCCTGGCCTTACAAGTAGATAAAAAACATAAATGACACACAATTGTTACAGTAAAAAATAGTTTTTTGTATAATGGAAAATTATTCAAATATTTAAAATAATGAGAAAATAAAACACCAACAGTAAATTCCGTTTCTTGGCAAAAATTTACTTTGAACGCAATGAATAGTTTTGCCTAGAACATCACTGACATTAAAGTCGAAATGCGTATCTGGTGCAGTGAAATTGTTACCGTTGATGTTATTGATAAAAATAGTACTAGCAGACTTGATTTATGTTTGAATATTTTTTGTATTCATACGAGGAGCTAGTTGTAAGATCATATCATATTTTTATAAAAGGACAAATAATTTTGTAATTTCAGCTCACCAACTATTAAATAAAACAGCACGACAGCTTGGTCTTACTGTCATTGATTTTCCATTGGGTTACGGTGCTTCAGACTCTACATTAATGTTTTTGCGTGGAGTTCACATGAGATATAATGAAGTTGGTAGCAAGATGCCATATAATTTAAAACCAGAGGAAAAAATATCATACCGCCAAATATTAAGGTAAGGTATTTACTAGGCACCACACATGGGCAAACCATTTTTTCGGTAATTGCGTCCATTAGTTCCTCCGTCTGTTCGTCAGTTCGTCCGTCTGTCCCGCTTCAGCTTAGGGTTTTTGGTCAAGGTAGGTTTTTTTATGAAGTCCAATCAACTGGAAATTTAGAACGCATGCTCCCCATGATATAATCTTTTAAACTGTAATGCCAAATTAGAGTTTTTACCCCTATTTCACGGTCCACTGAACATAGAAGATGAAAATGCGAGAAGGGCATCCGCGTACTATGGACACATTCTTGTTTTGTAATTGTTTTAAGAGAAGATATGATATTCTTAATTTCTTGAGACTTGATTCAGGTATTTATCTAAACAGTGGATTGATTGACAGACAAATGACATTTAAATATGTAAAAAAAGTGACATACGTTTGTTCAGAACGATTACAGAGATTCGTAACGTATCAGATGATAGAACATGACGATGAAATTTATTTTTCAGGAATATATATGTTAACAGTACTGACTATTCACAACACAAACATCGAGATTCCTTTCATCTGAAGACCCATGATGGACTTGAACTATACAAACAAAGGTGCTGTAATAGTCATTTATATAACGATTTGCAAAAATGACCTTTAATTTGCATACCGAATTTAAGTTAAGTTTAAATAGACCTCTGTTCATCTGTTCAGCTTTAATTCTTGTCAAATTTCTTTAAAATTTCAGATAACCTGGAAATTAATAGATTTTGTGTCGAGACTAACGATACTACCTTTTCCTATTTAGAGATTATGCCGTTAAACTAAACACACATCAAAAACATTTGCAGTGCAACCACTTAAGGATGTCTACTTTCTTAAACAAGAAGATAAAAAAACGACACATAATTTGGAAATCAAGGTCAAAATATACTCGGTTCTTCTTGAATTGAGTAGGAACTACATCTGTAACATTAGTAAGTATTCTATTGGTATTGTATGCGTTAGACCACTGTCCATAAGGCCCATGTATACTAAGGTTAATCACGCCCGGAGTGCTGACATGCTAAAACTAATTATTGCGGGAAAACCTTGGTTGCATCTACAAGGGTCGTATTTGTTTTTTATCACTAAGTCGTTCCCACTGCTGACGATATAATTAGCTCAGTAGCCAATACATGTCAAGTATTGAAATGATTTCAAACTTTAAAAATTTCCAACTCCCGCAGACAATGTTGACCTTTGATAAAGGCTATTCTTTTTAAATATATTTTGTTATATAGCTCATCACGTTATGTTTTGGGTTTGAACGTTTCTGATCCAGGTACATTTAGAAACTACTATGATTTCTTAAATGTTTTTATTAGCTTCATATTTTTTAGCTCGTGTTGTTTGGTGCACTGGTATCATCACCTCAGTAGTATGTGCTTCAGTACTGATATGATTTATAGCATACATTTCTGGAAGTCTTTGTTGATAGATATAAATATAATTTAGGAAACAAGAATCATATTCCAAAGACGAAGTTGATGTAAATGAATAATGGTCTATTTTGTTTGGTGTTTCATCACGTGTTTATATATTTGTACATCCTTAGCTTTCTTGTTTTTAATTTTAAGCATTCCTGGCAGTGGTAAATCTTGGAAAATGTCTAGTCCCCGAGGTTATCACCTGCTCAGTAGTCAGCACTTCGGTGTTGACATGAATATCAATTATGTGGTCATTTTTATAAATTTTCTGTTTACAAAACTTTGAATTTTTCCGAAAAACTAAGGATTTTCATATCCCAGGAATAGATTACCTTAACCGTATTTGGCACAACGTTTTGGAAATTTGGATCCTCAATGTCTTCAACTTCGTACTTGTTTGGCTTGATAAAATTTTGATATGAGCGTCACTGGCGAGTCTTATGTAGACGAAACGCACGTCTGGCGTACTAAATTATAATCGTGGTACCTTTGATAACTATTCGGAAGAACCAAAGTTTTAGTATAATTTTCATTGGCAACTTGATTGTCAGTCACCACGGTCATCTAATTTTCCATCTTAATAAAATTTCTTTAAATACAGACGTATAATTAATAATTCTACTGCAACTTGTCAAATGCAGTGGAATTGGTACTGCTATTGTTACTTAGATGTTTAGCCCACGAGCCTATTACAGTTCAGTAACCAGTAATTCGACATTTGTACTGGCATAACAATACGATTTGTTTTATTTAAATATGCTATTATAAACTTTCGAAGTCATTTGTAATTGAGAAATTAATCTCCATAATGCCTTTCTCTAATGCCATTTCAAGGTTAGTCTTTTCTTTTGATCCATTAGGTTTTATCAGTTCAGTTTCTTTGACCTTGAACATCATTGAAAAAAAGTCTGTCTGATGATTATAAAATTGTGTCAAAACTCATTGTCGTGTTTAAGTTTTAACATTCCAAATGTTGTAATTGCGAATTTTGTTTTAATTTCCTACTCATTTATGTATTTTTAAAATTTCTTGAACATTCAGTAGTGCAGCAATATCTATGCAGTCGTTTATACAAACTGCAAAATCCTACGGGCAATAAACTTTTGAATATTTCTTACAGAACATAGATAAAGATAGAATAAGTAAAGATTTCATGTTGTTTGTACAGCAATACATTATTATCCCACAAAACATTTTATGGATGTTCTTGAAAGACAGGACATAATACAAATTTCACGAAGGAAAAGAGGTCAAAGAAGAGACAAATGGATCCAAAACAATACATAAAAGTCTAAAGATTAAGTAACATGAACCATTTCAATAAACGGGGTAAATTCAAAAGCTTACTCTATTATCCACCAATCATATTCCTTATAGTGAGTTAACACATCAGGATACTTCCATCTTGTGATGTCACAATCGAGGAAGATTGGAGGAGATTGAACAGGCACCAAAAGAACATAGATTGATGATAGGCAAATTAATTTAAAAAATGGGTCATTGAGGTGTGATGAGATGATTGAAGCTGTTAATTTTCTCCTTGATAATATTTATGTACGTTTCGGCAGCAAAGTTTATCGACATGTTTTTGTACTGTTACGAATCACAGTTCATGACTAAACTCAGTAAAGACCCGTTAAAATTGCATTCAATTGATAAATTCAACAGCACTTACCGTTATCTTGATGATATTTTTTCGTTAAATAATCAAGAATTTTCTCAATATACTGCTGAAATTTACCCCAAGGAACTTACTTTAAATAAATCAAATTTATTCGGTAATACCTGTCCTTTCCTGGATTTAGATATTTCGGTTTTAAACGGTAAACTCCACACTAAAATTTACGACAAAAGAGACGATTTTTCGTTCCCTATTGTTAATTTTCCATTTTTAGATGGTGATGTTCCTTTGGCACCATCTTACGGTGTTTGTATTTCACAACTTGTTCGCTATGCCCGTGTCTGTTGTGACGGTTTTGATTTTAACGAACGCAACCTATGTATTACTGGTAAATTATTAAACCAGGGTATATCGTTACCATAAATTACTTAAAACCTTTACTAAATTTTTCCATAGATATAAAGATTTGGTTTTGAAGTTTGGTTGTACCTGTAGAAAACTTATCTTAAACGGGATAGCACATCCTTATTTTTACGGAAATGTTGTTAACCGTGCCCGGAAATTAAGAAATGATCCATGTAAACTTGTCGATCCTTTAACTAAACTTATTCTAAAAGGTTACCTATTCAACACTGTAATAAGATCATTGATTATTGTTTTTATTGATATAAATATTGATTTTGTTATCAGTAAATTAAAAGCTATACATATTCATGGATCTACAATCTGTCGATACCTGTAACATGGCATTGCACAAGGTCATGTTTTTCTCTGGCTGTTTATGACGTCTTTACACTAAATCCATTGGATGTTGGATGTGTACGGATTGATAGTTTAGTCTTAGATGCATGATTTTTTTATTAGTTGTTAGTGGCTTTGAACTAGTTGTCAGATAACTACGAATACTCCCAGATCTGTTCATTGTGTCTTTTTTGTGTCGGGATGTATAAGTACCGGGCCACGTCCACTTGTATTTTTGTCCATCTGATGAGTTGAGCCTTTTTCAACTGATTTTTATAGTTCGTTCTTATGTTGTAATGTTATACCACTGTCCCAGATTAGGGGAAGCGTTGGGATCCCGCTAACATGTTTAACCCGGCCACATTATTTATGGATGTGCCTGTCCCAAGTCAGGAGCCTGTAATTCAGTGGTTGTCGTTTGTTTATGTGTTACATATTTGTTTTTCGTTCATTTTTTTTATACATAAATAAGGCCGTTAGTTTTCTCGTTTGAATTGTTTTAACAGTGTCTTATCGGGGCCTTTTATAGCTAACTATGCGGTATGGGTTTTGCTCATTGTTGAAGGCCGTACGATGACCTATAGTTGTTAATGTCTGTGTCATTTTGGTCTTTTGTGGATAGTTGTCTCATTGGCAATCATACCACATCTTCTTTTTTACATTGATATTATTGTACCAATTTCATGTCATCCTTGTATCCTTCGTTTTCTTATAAATCAATGGGTAGACAAATGTTCATCAAGATATATAAAATTAAATTTAGTTTCATATTCCAAAAGATTTGACATTCTTTCTTTTTTTAAATTTTAGGTCACGAGGATTTCAGATGAGTGTTATAGCAACACGCAGTATTCTTATTGTAATTTTTTTTCAATGTAAGTAAAATTAACATATACTTGTGTTATATTTTATAGTATTCAAGCTGTCTTTGCGAAGACGATCAGCACAGAACTCGCACATTATATCAAAGATATCAACAGCTTTTTGTCTGACTTTGGTACCACTAGTGCAGCGTATGCGTTACCAGCATCTGATCCAATAACTCCAGGAGAATCGTCTTATAATATGAAAACTATCAAAGAAGGTTTTAGTACCATACCCAAAAGGCTAATAAATAAATTCAAGAATGCAAGCAGCAAGTAAGAAAAACCTTATCGCAAATATGTTTTAAGACAAAAAAGATTAAATATTTGTTTTCAAAACTGTAATATCATATATTACAAACATGTCTATGAATGACTTGTATATGTATTCCAAAAAAACAAAAAAACAACCCATGTATACCTTACTTCAAATATCTGAAATTAATTAAAAGGATAATTAATTATTGTAACGGAGCCTTATATCAGTATGCCTAGTTTGCCTAATGCTAGTATTATTTCTCACAAAACTGTTAAATGTCTTTAACATAAACACGCCCACCGAACGTACTCGATAAATTGTCAAAAAAGCATCAAATATGGTTATGTAAGTTTAAGAAAAATGTGTCGATATTTTTTAAATAAAAATAAATTTAACGTTTTTAAAATACTTTCAGGCACCATGTATTAGTAAATTACAACTTAAAGGGAATAACTAAGAACCATGATGGGACATATCAGCTTCATTTTGATAACCACAGAGTAAGTAATATCTTATGAGTGATTCTTGTCATTCATCTGACTAATTTGCTACCCTTGACGCAATGTTATGTTTCATCTACATCATCGTCAAAAACTGATGCAAGCTTATGATACCGAAAAACAATGCATACCTTGAAAGGTTTCACTTCTTTAAAAAAAAAAATGAAACCAACACGTTAAAAATGTAATACATCCAAAGCACTTTTCTGGATTCATCTTCATCAGGAACTCTCAATACCAAATATTTAAAAACCCAGAATGTATACTTACCTAAACAATTGAGGACCTATATTACCATACATCTACATGTAACTTTGTCTAAGGAAGTTGAAAACTTCGTTTCTTTAAATTTCAAAAATGTTCAACAAACAATTTAAGAAAGGTTTGTTATGACAATACCGACGTACTTACTTCTGAGGTGGTGGTACTCTCGGGAGCTGATGGTCCACTAGCAGAGGTATCGACCAAATTTGTTGAATGTGTAGTAAAACAATATGCTTAATTGCCTTGTAAAATACTAAAGAGTTGATTACAAGGGAACTTGCTTCGATCACCTAAATGTACTTCAAGAGAAAATCATATCATATAAATAGTCTCATGTCTTTCCAGGTATCAGCAATTAAAAAATTGCAAATGTTGAATTGTCTTGAAGATACAAAAAGAAATTTGTTATGTTTTTTAATTGTTTTGTATCATTTTAATGTACTGCATTAATAATGTGTACAATATGAATAGCCTGATGACATATATCTTGTCATAATTTACTGCATACCTCTAAATATGTAATCAAATTTGGGGAATCAATAATGGTAACATAAGATACTTGACGCACATTAAAGATTTCGCTGCAACATATCTCACTCTATTGTTTTTGTTGCTATTGTCTGTGTTCACATAGATATAGGAATATGTGCTATGAGTGCCAATGAGACAACTCTCCATCCAAGTAACTATTTATAAAAAGCAAACCATTATAGTTCAATGGACGGTCTTCAACATGGAGTCTTGGCTCACACCGAACTGCAACCTATAAAGGGTGCACAATTTAGTCTGTTTTATATTTGCCTTATGATACTAAAGTCATATATGCATACTACTTTTTTTTACAAACTCATATAACTTGAATAAATAATTTATGAAAAAATATACTTTTGTTAAATTCCACATTACCGAAAACAGACGGTTATTTGGTTTTTTATTGTGCATTGTTATAACCAATTATCTATAATTTTTTTTTATATATTTACTTATAGAATCATGCAGCACACGATCAATGTGCAAAAAAGGTAGTTCTGGCAATAAACAGATTAGCACTTGAGCATTTGAATTGGTCTGTGTTGAAACAACCCAATATAAGGAATCTCATAACCAAATCCGTTAGAGACGCACATGCTGTAAAATTCTTCCTAGCCTATGACCAACCATGGTGGAAAAAAAGTAACATGTATTCCGAGTTCGCTATCTCTGATACACCAATTCATCGAACATATGACTTCGGGCCTGTAGCGGGCACCAATATTTCGGTTTTAGATGCTGTTTATTCGGATAATGATGTCACCTTATGGGAAGAACTGGTAAAACGAGGCCCACGAATATCCGGTAATTCGGTGCATTCTGTCACTCCTGAAACCGTGTTCATCATTCATAAATATCTGGCAGCAATTTATAATATTGATATGCATACTATTCCAAAACCAGTAGGCGGAGTAATTGGTATTTGGGACGCTTATCCTATTGGTGGTGCATGGTGTGAGTGGTTGCCTGGATACATTATGCCAGATGTTGAAAAACAAATGGTCAAACCATCTTCACATGATGAAGTATATGTTGCTTCAAATGCTTTTAACTCCAAATCTCTTTCCTTCTGGAGTGAAAGTGCTCTAGAAGCAGCAGAATTGGTGCTGGAACATTTCAATATTACAACGTTCAAAACTTGAATAAACGGGAAAAAAGATAAATGCTAGTACTTCATATTATTCCTCAGACAACAGATTTAAACATGTATATCAATGTGTCGTTAGTAATAAGCCATCTGTTGTTTGTTGATTTTATCGGGAGTCATAGGCATTGGTGGTATAAGTGCGCAGTACAATATTTTAAGTAAATCCGGTTGTTTTTGTATTGAATATTCCTGTCTACTATGTTGCCTTATACGCACCTATTTCTGAAATTTGAATATAAATCTGAGAAGGCAGCTGCTGACAAACTAAACATAAACTGCCCTTATCATTCCTGATGGTGTTGGAAAATACACTGCTTTCTTGATATTTGATTTGATATACAGAATTTGACTGAATTTAGTAGCCATTTAAGAGCGATGTACCCAATCGACGACGAGGTGAATCCTTGTTTATATGTTTTTGAATTGGACGTTAAATGGTTTTCACTACCTTTATATTTAGGTGTTTAATTTATACCAACCTAGTTTATTTTGTCAATAACGCTTGGCTATTAATCCTGTTTGTGAACACGTTTGTAATCGTATAGGCTTAATGGTTTTTCACATTTTGTTTTCAAAAATTTTTCGGTTTTGTTCTTTTTTTGTAACTATTACCGCCTTAATAGCGTATAAAAAATTTGACGTGAAATTTGAATATGTTAGTCTTTCTTTAAGATGTTTTTTTTTAAATTCTTTTACTCTAAGGGGGTGTCATGTTATTTACATATGTATTTTGTTCGGGAATTTCCCAAATGTTTGTTCCAGCAGAGATTTTCTTTAATCATTAGTTATAAAAGTACTCAATTAATGCATCTCCAAATAATAGACTGGTGTATAGAAATTGACCAAAAGGATTCCTCCTGCAGTAAAACCTAGGCTGAATTGATTTTCATTTGGTTGTGTAGGATTTTACAAGCAACAAACGTATATGTTATAACATTATATTGGTAGAGTGCATATATGATATTTGGCCTGTATACTAGTGAAACTGTCTGATCTAGAGGTGGTGTGAATCAGATGTGGATACTAAAACATTTTAAAGATCTTTTAAAGTACATAAATCTAAGACTCGTTCATCTTGCAATAGTATTAAAACGTTTGACTTTTCTAAACTTTACACAAGTATTCCCCATTCCAAACTAAAAGAAAAATTGAAAGAGTTGGTATTGCTTTGTTTCATAACAAAAAATGGCCAACGAAGATACAAGTATTTTGTCTTAGGGAAGGATAAATCGTCCTTTGTAAAGGCTCACACTGAATCAACCAAAAGTTCTTTGAAACAGACATTATCAAGATGCTTTATTTCTTGATTGACAATATATTTGTTACGTTAATCGAATTCAATTGTGCCCTTCTTCTTGCCGACTTGTTTCTTTATCATTATGAGGCTCACTTCATACAGGAACTTCTTCTTCTGATGAAAAATCAGAATTTAGAAATATCCTTTAACTTTACTTTCCGCTATATAGAAGATGTTCTTACACTAAATAATTCAAAATTTTGTGATTATGTTGAACGCATCTATCACATCGAAATAGAGATAAAGGATACAACAAATACAGATAAGTCTGCCTCATATCTTGACTTACATCTAGAAATAGACAAAGAAGGTCGGTTGAAAACAAATCTTTACGACAAACGAGATTATTTCAGGTTCCCAATTGTAAACTTTCCATTTCTATGTAGCAACATTCAAGCAGCACCTGCATACGGAGTATATATCTCCTTATTGATACGATATTCCCGCGCTTGTATGTCCTATCATGATTTCCTTGATAGAGGGTTGCTACTCACAAGGAAGCTATCAAACCAAGAGTTACAAATAGTAAAGTTGAAATCATCACGAGTTGGTTGACCGTTATGGAATAGCCGTTTCACAGATGATACGTTTCTTACATCGTAACTACAATTTCCTTCCCTTTTCATGAATGTGACCTACCGAATAAGACTATTTACCGGGTTTGTAATAACATGAGCAACACGACGGATGTCACATGTGGAACAGGATCTGCTTACCCTTTCGGAGCACCTGAGATCACCCGACTTGTTGGTTGGGTTCCTGTTGCTCAGTCTTTAGTTTTCTATGTTGTTTCTTGTGTACTATTATATGTCTGTTTGTCTTTTTCATTTTTAGTCCGGAAAATGGCCAGTGTTATATTATAGTTCGTTTCTGAGTGTGTTACATTTTAATGTTGTGTTTCTGTTGTGTTGTAGTTCTCCTCTAATATTTGATGTGTTTCCCTCAGTTTTAGTTTGTAACTCGGATTTGTTTTTTCTCAATCGATTTATGAATTTCGAAAACGGTATACAACTGTTGTTTATTTAGCCATGTCGTAGTCAGTTTATTTTCGATTTATGAGTTTGACTGTTCCTCTGGTATCTTTCACCCCTCTTTTAACGAAATGAATGCCATAATAAACTCCGAATCATCTAAATTAAAAAAAAAAAAAAATTAAAAAAAATAAACAACACACGTACACGACAAACGAAGTTTACACTTTCTAACTTAGAACAGGCGCAAAACCGCAACGTGGTTCATTTTGCTTTGTAAGATTTCAGCTCTCCTTTATATCTATAGCATATATGTAACAACAAACACAGTATAAATTCAGACCGAGTCGGATCTTAGTTTACAGAAAAAGCAAAAGGACAATAATCTTTATAAATTATCAATGGACTACTAGCAGCTATACAAATAAGAAGTTGTGGTATAATGCCAACTTTCCACCAGAGACCATAATGAGTTTATAAGGCATGCGCAGTGTTTATCATTGAAACACAAAATAAAATAAAAAAAAACATATTTTAATACAATTTAATGCTAAAAATAATATTCGTTTTTTGTAAAAATTACACCAGCAGATCATAGTTCTTGTGGTTATGTGATTAATCATTATTTAATTCTCATTTTTGAAATGGATGTGATTTCCTTCCTTCCACATTAAGGCTTATTGAAAAATGAAAAAAATGTTTTGCGGCATTTTTGTTTTGGTAGGACAAACTATTTTTGTGTAAGCAAAACAAATATTTTCCTTCTGTGTTTACCGGGATTGTTATTGTCCGATATTTCGGGTTTTATCCGCGGATAATGATTATGAAGGATGAAAATAATCTCAATATGTTGAGTTAAAGTGGATTTCAACGATGTTCAAATTATGTAACACTATGCATTCTTTTTTTGGTTCATTAGTAAAGCAAATAAATGATTTAAATTATAGTGTTCTATGTTTATTGAATTTTAGCATAACAACTACTTGGCAAACAAGTGATTATTTTTCTTCGGATTATTCTACAACTAAAGTACAATACTTCGCAATTGAAATAGGCTAAATAATTTAAAACGTGTCCTAATCCTAGGAAATTTAATAAGGGAGGAGAATATTAATGGGCTCTTGAATTCAAAAATCTAACAACATATCATAAACCAACGAGGCAACATCCCCAAACATTCATAACATATAAGTATTTCCATTATCGGTATTTCAATTTTTAAATTTTGTCTCACATCTGCATTAGGACTTTATAACTTTATTTAGTAGAAAAGTGCAAACAAATTGTTGAATATCATGTGCTTAATATAACGATATGAGCCAAGACTTTACCCAAAAGGATATTGTGCTACAAGATATATGTTGTACAAATTTTAATGAGTAATACTTTAGTATTTTTGTGATTTTACTTTTTAGGTCATATATAGTTTGTCCAAACAATGGCTACTTTTTCTCATATGTCAATATCAACATGTTTATGACATCACTTGTAAGTAAGCTGTCTGTTTATCATCTGTCGAGTTCATTTATTAAAAGGATAATTCATATTAAACGTTAGTACCTGTTTTATAAGCTAAACAATTCTATGTTGGTCATTTGAACGTATACACCATGTTTGTAAAGAAAATAAATTCTTAATAGCTTTAAATATCAATTGTTCTAACTCTTCTTTCACAGATGATCTAGATTAACCCACTATTAAAAGATGAAGTTGATAATCTCTGTTTCATATCTTTGAGCAACAATGTTTCTGGGCGACACAGCTGTGTCGTGCTATTGTTTAATTCCACATAAATATCTTGCTGAAGCTCAGCATAACTGATCATACTCCCTGTGGAGCCAACTTTGATCATAGAATTAGAACTAATATTTAAACTGTGTGAACCTTTGAAGGATGTGTCACTATCTGTAGTTAATAAATTGGTATTCGTCCTTTTTGGACTTGTACTTCTCCATTTGGTAGGGCTTTCTGGTCTACTGTCATATCCTTGGTTATTCCATTTTCGTATGTTTGAATAAAAATTATTTACCGATAAATTGTTATTTCGTGAAAAATTTGAATCTGACATTGCAAGAAGAGCACTTCCTGATTTCGATCTCTGAATATCCGGATGACTTATAAACTTATAATGGTTGCCTCGATAAGCTGACCGTCGGATGTTTGGAGATCTATCTGAATACACAAGAACTGATTTTGACCTTACACTTAGTTCTAATAATTCTTCCTGACTGTATATGCACCGACACAAAGTTCTTTTGAAAGCCATTCGATATTTCTTTGACATAAGATTGTACAAAAGGGGATTAATAGTTGCACCAATGTAATATAAAACACCTGAAATCAATAATTAGATAAAATCAAATCAATAATTTTAAGCAATGTATTATACAACGTATTAAATTTGACAGAATTTCAGATATATACTGTATTCAAAGTAATAACTGTGCCTTAAGTATTGTAAACGCTTTATATATTTGCTGTATCCAAAGTAATGCTTGCTGAGTTAGTAGTTACAGCAAGCTATTCACATGCAAATTGATTTAACAAATTAAACTTTTAGTTAATGTTGAGCATTTCAAACATTTTCAACTTTTTTTTCCGGTGGTACACGTTTTGATTGTTTTTTTATTATTGCATTTTAAACTATTTATTTGGCTTTGCACTGCATAATAAGGGCTATGTGTTTATTTTATGGTCGATTTATTCTGGTTATGCTGCTCACTGTTGATCAAAATAAAGTTTTTTACGCGATTATTTTTTAGTTGTTTTTTTAATTTTATTCAAAACAATCGTTACTTTAGATCAATCGAACTCATTTGAAAATATAATAATTTAAAGGAGCGCTATCATCCAAGACAAAAAATAGTTGTATTTATACATATATTGTAATCGGTCTTGTTTATTCTTGTCCCGTATGGATTTTATTGATCATTATTAAATACCAAAGTTATGAACGTATCATAATATTATCACCATCCTTGAATTGAAAACTTAATAATTTTTCAATGCTTATTTTCTTTTTATCTTTTTATAGTTTTACATATTTCTTATACCCCAAATCTATGATGAAACGCATGTTGGACGTTTTCGAAACAGAAGGTTTACTTTAAACGAGTAATGACATGATGCAATCAGAGTAGATATCTACATGAATCATCTAAATATTGAGTAGACATATATAAATGTGTACTCTACGAATTGAGTATGACTCAAACACGAACTATTTTTTGAGGGCTAGATAAGTATAAAAAAAACAAATAGCTGATGGCGTACCCAATTTCAGTCTTAGTATATATAATGAGTTTATATACAACAGATCTATTTTTTTTATGGAACTCAACCATTCACGTTTTCCTACGTTGCGTGTGTAAATCCTTTGGCATTGTATATGGAACAAGAAATAAATGTCTATAATATTAATAAAAATGTATACCTGATATGTAAAATAAAGTTGACTGAATCTCAAAAAGTAGAGGCGTCCATTCTGACACGTATGAGGTAATCAATCGTTGTGCATTAAACGGTGCCCAACAACAGAAGAAGGCAACGACAACAGCCACTGAAAAAAAGTAAGATATTAATGACCGTATAAAATATTATGTGAGATTGAGAATCTCCATACATATACATATAGATTCTACAATTGCTTCGATTGTAATACGGTATTTATGCACTTGAGACAGTGTAATTTTCAAATTTAAAACTCGAGGCACGCTGATTGAATACAAATAATCAACATTTCAGGAAAAAGAAAAATAACCAAAATACCGAGCTCCGATGAGTATTCCAAACGAAAAGGTCTCAACCAAATGGCAAGTTCAAAAGCTCAAATACATTAAACTGATTTGGTAGAGGCGTTGTATTATGTCAAAAATAATGAATTAAACCAGGTTTTATAGCTAGCTAAACCTCTCATCTGTATGACAGTTGCATTGCATAAATTCAATCACATTGGCAACAGTGAATGAACAAACAGACATAAAAGGATAAATCGGTTAAACTGAGAGAAACATATACATATAAAGTTAAAATTTATAATTGTCGTTAATTTATGTTTGAGAGTCCCCAATTCACATATCAAACTAGAACTAGATGTCGTACATTTTTGAAAAGAATATATGCGCAAATTATTGATCAAAGATTTACGAGTTACTTTTTTTACAAAAGCAATAAAAGTTACTAGAATTGCCATTGCAAGCAATAGCGGATGTCACCCTGGTTCCCCAATTGCCACTAAACGGCATCCATTTCGAAATGTTCCATCAGTAAATGCAGATATATCCATAACAAAAGATCTTTCTGTCAGTTTTCATAGCTTTATGTACGTTTTTCTGTTTTCAACAATTGTGCCGTTTCCATGGCAACGGCGGCAATTTTGGAAATAAAAAACTCAAAAGTCAAGTCTACAATAGCTAGGCAACATTTGTTTCAAGTTTCATTAAATTTGAAGCATTTTGGAGTTTTTCATATTTTTGCTGTTTCCATGGTAACGGCCGCCATTTTAAAAATTCCAAAGTCAAACTACTGCTGCATATTGTTCTCCCCCTTAGAATATACTATTATATAACATTTCATGTCTGTTGAACTATTTTAACACTTATGTTCTGGAATGTTCCATGAAAAATTCACCCCCCTCAAATTATGTCTAGAGACCCCCCAGTTGAAAAAAAAATGTACCATGTTGAAGTGTGCATGACTATCTTAATATCATAGAAGTTTCATATAAATTGGAACACTTTTCTATTTTTCACATTTTTGCTGTTTCCATGGCAATGGCAGCCATTTTTTTCATTCCAAGGTAAGGTGCAAAACTGCACATGGTGATTAACATTATGTTATAGTTCCATCAACATTGGTCCATTCAATTCCGAGAACTAAGCCGGACAAAAAGTGTGGAATAAAAATAATAAGAAAAAAAGAATCGTACAATAACAATATGTCACCCGACCTCCGTCAGGGTGACATAATAATTTAAACAGCTACGAAAACAAAAACTCATACAACATATGCAATTTTTGTGATTGAATTTCTGGAGTACAATATATATCAACAAATACATTATTTTTTATTTTAAAAAGAATTTATTTTATATTGTAAATAACGAATCTTAGAAAGAAATACATTTGAATAAGCTGAAAATAAATTTGAAGTAACAAAACTACCTAAGTCAACTAATAAACTAATAGACCAAAGAAGAGAGGTATAAAAATCTCTTATTGTGAATGAACAACAGAGAGAGAGAGAATGAGGATCATGAAAAAAAAGTAAAATCACAAAAATACTGAACTCAGAGGAAATTCTAATCGGAAAGTCCATAATCACAAGGCAAAATCAAATAACAAAACGCATCAAACGAATGGACAACAATCGTCATATTCCTGACTTGGTACAGGCATTTTCAAATGTAGAAAATGGTGGATTAAACCTGGTTTTATAGCGCTAAACCTCTCACTTTGATCACAGTCTCATCAAATTCCGTTATATTTACAATTATGCGTTAACTAAACAGACACAATAAATAAAATAGTGACAAAATATGGGTACAGCAGTCATCATCGTGTAAAATTTTTAAAAGGAACAATTTAGCAGAACACAAAAACATCTATCTACAAACACATTCATTGATTCGCGTGTCTGACGTCAGGAAGTTTTTATATATTTGTCGTTCAATGTATTTACAAACAATTTTAAAATTTCACACGGGCAATGTTAGCATACAGAGTGAAACTCGTTCCATTTATAAACCATGCAATGATAACATGTTCAACATCATTGAAGCCAATTTGCAGGTTTATATCAAATAGAACACTGTTCCCTACTGAATCTTCTTGAAAAACAAACAACAACCTCAATATCTAAAACAAATGTTGACAATATTGGTTAAATTTAATTATACAACTCGAATAAAAAACACGGTTTCTAAATGGAATTTATCGGTTAACTAATGTTACCTTAATTAATATTAAACATTAAACGAGTAAAAAGTATGGCAAACAGCAATTATCAACTAGCACACTACGATTGTGGTGCGGTTTAACATTTTATGCTAGCACCAAATTGATAACTTTTAAGAGTGGTTTTATTTTAAGGTACAATAAGGTTAAATGAATCGTTTCATTATCTACGAGATCTATAAACAATATCACCGTAAGAATAAGTTTTGATATCCCATTTGTTATCACCCCTAGTTTTTGGTGGGGTTCGAGTTGCTTAGTCTTTTGATTTCTATGTTGTGTCTTAAGCTTGTGTACTATTATCGTCTGTTTGTCTTTTTCTTTTTTTTAGCCATGGCGTTGTCAGTTTTTTTTTCAGTCTATGAGTTTGACTGTCCCTCTGGTATCTTACGTCCCTCTTTTTGGATCTAAATCGTCACTACAGACATTGGCAGTGCGCAAGAATGAGAAGGAAGCATCATCATTTATGAAGAATTTTTCTAAAGACATAAATCATTAGAATATCTAATTAAGTTTCATATAATTTCTCCAAGAAATAAAATCGTCTGCATATTTAACAAATTGCAAATCGTTTTATTGATGTACTAATTCTAGTATTTCCTACTTAATTTTTATGTACCCTGATATTAGAATATTAAAAGCCGTCAATTTGAAAGCGCACATTATAAAAAGCCTGACAATAACCTCTTTGCCTTAAAGTTGGGTTATGTGCATAAATTTATCTTATTTAATTAAATTTTGGCTATATCTGTCATCTGATTTCGACAGATGATTGACAACGTGGTTATTTAGCCATAAATACGTCACTCATTTTGGCTTGGACGCTTTTAATATACAGCTTGAACCGTTTTGAGAGTTTGCCAAACATTATGGTCGAGTAAATTGTCCATGGATTTGAGAATTTCTTCTTGCAATATTTCCGTATTATATTTGTAAGTCATTCTGTTCTTTTTTCTAGAAGAAAATTCTAGACATGAACGATGTATCTCATCGAACAGGACAATCGGCCATCAACTTTAAATGCTTCAGTGTATATTAACCGCAAATATTAATTTGATTTGAATTGTAAGTTTTGTAAAACTTATGTTATTGTGATAGCTAGTTTTAATGCACTCATATTTTTTCTGATTGTAACAGTTTTTGTCACGAATGGATCTGATGGAGATTGAAGAAAAACATCTGTATACATGGAAAGCATATTATTTTGTTGTCTCCATTTTATGCTCTATTAACCCTCTGCGGTTATCCTGTTTTTAGTAGCCAGTCATATTCAAGTGATACATTTTGTTTGTAAAATCTCAGTCATTTAATTACTAAATTATGTTTAAATAGTATAGGTCACAAGCGTATATGACGGAGGTTATCTCAGGAACAAGTGTTTTTGCGTGCGGAAATAAATTTTTACGCTTTAAGTGATGATCTTAATTCACTTCGTGAACATTCTATTAATCTTCATTAAAAGTTACCATGAATGTACAATTAATCATAAATATCTTACCTAACATTTTAATAACAGCATTTCTTGCTCTTGTTTTTGTTGAATGCTTGTCATTCGAATTATTCTTTGGCTGAAAATCTGATTGGCTAAGTGCTCGTCCAATTAATATATACATAATAGAAATCAGTGCCATTGGAAATATAAAAAATACAAATGTTGACATCTGGAAGACATGTTTCATTTGAGTTAACCATTTTAACGGAATGTTGCAAACTAATGAAGCAGAAAGATATGTTCCATTGTAAGGTACATAATGATACAACCTGGTGTGAACCGGGTAAGGAATGGCAAATATTGCTGCTAGTATCCAAATAACACATATTATTCTAATAGCTCGCGGCAAATTTGATAAGGTTTGCGCTTTAATTGGGTGGCAAATTGCAATGTATCTTTCCACTGTGAAAGCTGTAATAGTTAAAACAGATGAATATGACATCATTTCAATGAAAAATGTCCTGAATATACAGAATCCCTCTCCAAATCGCCATGGATACGCTTCCCATATACTGTATAACTCTGGAGGAAGACCTAAAAATAAAAAAATAAAATAATCATTCATGAAATCGATTCATTTGAAAATTTAAACTTACTGAATATATTATTTAAGTATTGCTTTTCGTTGTATTCTTGTGTATACGACAATATAAAATAAATACACAATATACATATATAGAATTTACATTTCAAAAACATATTGTTTATTTCTTAAAAAACATGTTATAATTTGAAAGATGACGTATGCGACATAGTTAATGTAAAAATACACTATTGTTTGAAAATATGAAACAGAAAATGTGTGGGATTTTCCAGTAGTATTATTTTGTTCTCAATCTACTTTTATTCGTATGTGTTCACAGTACATAAAGGAAAGAAAAAATGAAAACAACACGTTTAATATTTCTATGCGTCCGAAGAGCTTTTCTGGATTTACCTTCATCAGGAACGCTCATAGCCAAACTTTTGAAATCTGAAGATGTATAATTACCGGTACCGTTGAAGAGCTATATGACAAAAATACCCAAATAAAAAGCCAAATTCATATAGAGTCAACTTTGCCCCTAAGAGTGTTGTAACCTTAGTTTCTAAATAATTTCAAAATTTATAAACGGACAATTTCAGAAAAGTTTGTTAAATCATGTCAGTACCGAACTGACTACTGAGCTGATGATACCCTCGGGGAATGATGGTCCACCAGCAGAATATGCAAATAAGTTCAGTCCGAAAAAAGCATCCATTGAAATAAAATAAAACATTTGTCATATAGCTTTTTAGGTATCGAAGTACACCCATGACTTTCACTTATTAGTATTTCAAGGTAAATGTTAGAATAGCTAGATATAAAACAAAGTTTTATCCATCATTTTCTACATAAGAAAATGGCTGTTACAAGTGAAGTATATGACATATCTTTTCCATTCGTTTCATGTGTTTGAACTTTTAATTCAGTCGTCTGATTACGCCTTTTTGAGTTTGGTATTTGTTTTATTTTACATTTTAGGACGCACGTATACGTTAAGAAGGGGTTTTGTCACTAGGTCGATATCGCTGCTTATAATTGTTAATCTCCGAATCATCACCAACACAAAAGTCTTTCTTTTTTTTACATGATTTGGTTGCAATCTCATTGACGTATTACGCACTTATCCTTTATTCGTCATCTTTGTAACTCTAATGATGAAGATAAGACTCTCCATGTGGCTCCGGAAGACGTATAAATTACAAGCACGTCTGGTCTAATGACTTGTCCCCTACTTGATTCATAAGGAGTGGTCTTTTAATGTGAAATTAAATTAAGAATATATGCCAGACAACATCAAGTTTTTTAAAGGGTTTCCATACGTTGTAAAGTTATTCGGACTCTTCAAGAGTGTCATAAAATAAGATGTCCGACATCGATAAGCATGTTTCAATGCATCAATTTCATTTTTATTGTATATACGTATACGTTATGACGATCATCGGACCATGGCTTGAAAAGATTTTATTAAAGATACAAATTACCAATGGAATAATCAATGAAGAGGTTAAGCAGGAAAACTTGTACGTGAACATATACTTGAAGCAGGAAGAAATCCTTCCATATAAGGTGTTGAATAGTACACGTAGTTTACAACGATCACGATATGTTGCAACCAAAATGTAACCATAAAAGTGCAAAAAGGAACATAACGACATATTAAAGGTTTATCCAACATGCAAACTTCAAGAATTCATCCAATTCTCCTCCCCCTTCTCTCGTGTATATGTTGTGTATTTTTTGTGAGTTTCTTGTTGATTTTCCCCCGACTTATTCTCTTTTTACACTTAGTTAGTATATTTGTTACTTCATATCCTTCCTATGGAATTTACCTGGCATATCTATTAATCATCCTAATGAATGCAATCAGTAGCTATTTTTGTATCGACACCATAAGAGAAATTCTATTTTTCTACATGAGTTAGGGATGAATGTCAATTGTCTAACCGAAACATAGAGAAAATTTGCCATAATGAAGAAATATATATAACACGCAGTCTGATTGCGTGTTGCAATTCACGGTACAACAAGAGGTATATAATTCGCCACAATTAGATTACAGGCTAGCTTATGGCATGATGTAATTCATTAATAAAATGTCTTCAAGTTCTGGTAATTTCCTTCTTAAGCACATAAATGTAATCTGTGACGAACAGATTCAATAAAAAAACACGAAATGAAATATATTACCACGCCTTAACATTGTCCAGATTTGGATAAAAGGAAATTACAATGTCTGACTGTTTACTGATAAAGGTCAACAATCTGGTTTTATCAACACATTAAAGGCTCAATTTGTTATAGCTGTTCAACAAAACAAATAAACAACTCCGATCATGGCTTTCCAGAAGAACTAAAATAAGATATGTTAATGCCTTTACATACAGGCCTTAATGGAAGATACGAAAGAAATACAATAAAAAAGTCAAATCTAGAATGCCAGTTAACATGGTAATATATAACAATTGGAACATGTGGAAGATATATCATTTTAGTAATTCTTTTTATATTGTTTAGCACATATTTATACTCAAAATGTTCTTTATTTTGTTATGCCCGCGTCACACTGTCCCGATTTTTATATACGATGGACAGCGGAATGCGAAAATTGTAAGTTCGTACGAAGTTGCTCCCAATCTCGTTAAAATACCAAAAAGTGACCGAAGCAAGTACGATGAATAACGAAGTCTATACGATGGTGCCGAAATTATATACGATAGCAAAAGATGGACATACGAAGGTTAACCGAAGACGGATATTTAAGCTTCATATCTCAGCCGAAACCTACACGATGGATCACTAAGGCTACAATGGATTACGAAGGCTACACGATGGATTACGATGATGGCGCGATGGCCATACGATGTCTAAAAGACGTCGTGTACAGCTTACGATGCATTTAAACTATATGCCGAAGGCATCACGCGTTTTAAATTGTTTGATAATATTGAATATATATTATATTGTACATTTCATTTCTGGTTCAATCATAAGACGGAAGACCGAGGGCTTGAAGGGTAAAACTTAACTATGAGTCTCTGCATATAATGCCGCCTACTACATGTAAGTTGCGTGTAGATAAAATTGTTATGGACACTCTAGAAACAAAATGCTCAAAACTTGGTATGGTGTTACTCGTTAAGAATATCTTAAGCGCTATTGACTTTAAAGTTCAAAGGTCAAGGTCACAGTGGCAGTTGTAATACAAGGCAATATCACCCTTGTGGACACTTTAAAACCGATATGCTTCAAAAGATTTTAACCACGTTTAGTATATTGTTCTTCCTTGTAATGATCTGACATTTTTTACGTTCAAGGCCAAAGGTCAAGATCATGCAGATGGACTTGTTTTTTCTCCTTGAAATAGCATAATACACAGGAAATTGGTTGCTCATTTTTTTACCTGCTGGTTCTAAAGACAATATTAAAGGTATTTCCAGTTACTGAATGTTTTGGTTGATTTCTAAAAAAATAGTTTATGTATCAAAAATGCATGTTCAATTTACCATTTTCTGCATGTGTCATATACAAATATAGTGTCCATATTTGTCCCCAATATGTTACATACGAGGGGATGCCACGCTCGGCATTGCCTTGTTTGAACTGTAAAATGTGTGCACTACTCTGAATAATCACCCATAATTATGCCCATGTTTACTGATCTATCTTAAAGGTAGGGTAATGGGTTCGTTGATCCCTTTTATTCAAAAAGAGCTCTTTCCAGGAGAATATCATAATAATATAGACAAAAGGAAGGATGTGGGAAAAGCAACAAATGTGGCAAAATATGACATATAGAAAACAAAATGGTTATGGAGTAAACATTCGTGTGACAACAACTTAGACGATACATAAAAAAATCAGAATAATGAAGAAAAGGTTGGTTTCCCTAGATACGTGTACCTGCAGTGTTGGTGTACGAGGCGCGTTTATGATTTTCATTATGTCGCTTGATTTGAAAATTTGACAAAATATAATGTTTTACTTGTAAAAGTAAATCCTGAGCCTGTAATAGCTGCTCTTCTTGTTCCATTTGAATTAATAGAAACAACGCTGTTGGCTTTCTTGTTCTCATAGAATCATATGATACGAGCTCCATGTTTTGTGAACGTCTTTCTTAACTGTCGTATTAGACTGACCAGTGCATATCGCGCATGGCACTTAAAATGTATTTTAGCGCGAAAATTAACTTACATTTAGTTGGATTTATTGCCGTCGTAGTTCCATCTTGTCGCCTTCGTACTTTTATTCGATGGAAACACGACAGGATTACGAGATCTTCACGAAGTCGTGTTGCCATCGTAAGACCTTGGGATAGCTTCGTGATTCATTCGTGTAGACATCGTAATGTCAAAACTGCACGATGGAAACGATGGAAACACGAATGCAATACGATGTTCAGAGATGCATTCCCGGTGACATTACGATGGTGAGGATGGTGATACGAACTCAATACGAACCCTCAACATCGGACGCACCTTCGAGGATTTTTTAACATGTTAAAAAATTTATAACCCTTCCCGAAGTTGTCCCCGAATGCTAGAAAAGTGGCCGATGGTTCTACGGTGGTTTAAGATGGCACTACGAATAGCCCGATCTGGATACGATCAGTCCCGAATTTTAAAATTTCCATACTCGTGTTGCCATCGGCGTAAAAATCGGGACAGTGTGACGCGGGCATTAATAGTTTCATTTCCCATGGAATCCAGAAGATAAACATATGTTTAATGTGGTCCAACTTTTGATATTGTCCAGGATTTATTAATATACCTTTACTTAAGCTCGGTATATTTGTTAATACGCTTTGTACAATCAAATATGTACGTCTTTCAACAATGTCATTGCGTTAATACAATTTTTACATTTCGCCAAAGATGATAGTGTCATTTCGAAAAGGTGTATATGGGAATTTAAATTTGCGTTTGTACGTTAATATGTTTGTTCTCATCTTCCGACTACATCTCCTCGATCTTGAATCATCCATTGTATGAAATTGCATGCGCTTTGTCCAGTTCATACAAAACTCCGTTGACATATATCTATAACACGACCATTTCCATTTTTTTTTTAAATATGCATTGCCTCCTCCAACCGCTGCTCTTCCTGATTGCAGTAACAGATTATAGAAGCTTCTTTGTGCACGGGCAGCAGGAATAAATATTACAATTTAACATTCGAAATTTCCGAACATTATATTGTATAAACAGTTGTTTTCCATTCGTTTGATGTGTTTGAGCTTTTGATTAGGGACTTTCCGTTCTGAATTTTCCTCGGAGATCAGTATTTTTGGTGATTTTACTTTTTACTACACCATGTTTGTATATTTGGATTTTCTAATCATATATAGTATTAGCTATATATTTTCTTTCCTTCACAATATTTTCCCCCCTTTAATGTTTTGTTCATGTACTGGTTATCTCATGTGTTATGTAATACTTTGCAGATCAGCACTTAATGTGCCTCTTGTTGGTTTCTGTTTTTCTTAATCATTTCTTTTAGGATTTTACACGGACCTTGATTTATCTTTGATAATCCATATTTAGAAAATAAACTTATCTATTCTGTTCATGTATAACTGTATAATATACTTTTCCTTTTTCGTTTACAAAAATGTAGAGTTGTAGAAAAAATCTTTTACTAAAATTCTTATGGGAAATAAAACGTATTTTGTGAGGAAGTCAAACTTAGGTTAAAAGAATACCACAATGTGATCATCGATAACTAATGATCAAGTCGGGATAAAAAATCATTGCAATATTAAACACAGACAGTCCATTTATTTGGTTTATAATTGAATATATGCCCTCTCAACAAAATACTTTTGGGATTCTTTTCTGTTATATTTATAACTATCATCACTGATATCAACACTAATGAAAATTTATGTTTAAAAACGAATTCAAGAGAAAAAGGCAAACTACCTTTCTGTGTAAAATGGTGGTTGATTCAATTTTAATAAACTTTTACGAGGAGATTTAATATTTTTTAAATTGTCCAACAAGACTTTGAAGAATAAAATTGCATGGGATTATAGATAAATGAAAAACAGGTCGTTTTCTAACACAAATATGTAACAACCAACGAAATGTCATTTTTCTACAATTTTCAGTTTTCCATGTCTATGGCGATAAGGAAGTTAAAGAAAAGATTTTATCTCTCTTTACATTGATTGGAAAAATATCGCAAGTCTATAGAATAGGCTAAAAAAATCAACTGATATTCCGTAACAGAGCTTACTCGGACCAACTCACACAAATTGAAACCGGAACTGATATCCGACGTTGAAAAGCTTAACGTAAACTATTATGCATGCAAACCTCATTTAAGAATATTTAATAGTGCCAGGCAGTTTTCAACAATGAAAACCACAAAATAATTGAGTAAGATTAAATTGATCTAGTTGAATATAAAAAAGATTAATCATGGTTCAAATAATAAATTAATTAATTTTACTTCTTTGCAGTTCATATGACAAAATGTTTAAAATCATCATGATATTATACATAGAATAGAAACATGTGCACTTTTATAACGAAATATCTTCCTTGTGTAAATCATTTTAAGAATAACCTATTATTCATTTTAAATTAGAAAAAAATAACTTCAAAGTTCTAGAAAATCAGTAATTCCAATATTGTAAAACAACATTGATATTAATGATGAAGAATATCACCTACCCTCACCATGGAATACCATGCAATGATTTGACGTGACCTTACGATTTTCCGTTCTGGAAGGCATTAATTACTTTAAGGTTGTGAATGGCAATCAAAGAATATACCACAACATTTCAAAGCATGGAAAGTTGTAAGGGAAGCCTTAATAGTAATTACATCACATTGTCTCGTATAAAAGAAAATAATTATTTCCATTTCCTGGAAATTGTAATAATGACATGTTATGTAAAATGATCCTATATAGCACTGTCAGACAAGAGTGTAGTTAACCCAGTTGAAATGTTAGAATATCCTGTAACTATTTGTCAGTAAGCACAATATTCAAACAAAAAACTTTTTGATAATCATGCTAAGCAATGATAACACTAGGCGTTCCGTTGCAAATGAAAGTTAGGAAATTGAGTACAGAAATAGTTGTGTTTTCTTGTAAAAAAAAGGAGTGGTCATATAAAATCAGGACGCATTAAATTTATACGTGTTGTTTCATTTTTTTATGCTAGTTCCTGTCATTTATATTTATGAGAAACGTTTTGTTTTTGTTTTTATTATAGGATGCCAAGAACAGTTCTATTAATCTAAAGCACTTAAGTTTGCTACATGTTCGATGCACTTACTAGTTCTTTATTATCTAACTGACCACCATTTATACGTGATATATATTTGAGGGCACTTTATTTTTAAAACGACTTTTTTAACCAACTTTATAATTCTACTTATTCTCAGTGTTAATTTGAATTCATAGTACCAACAACAAACGATTTAAACATAATTAGAGTTAACGCTATTTCAGTTATGCTATGAATATTGTGTCGATGTTTCCTTTCGTTTAACAAGTTATCCGAGGAACCTCATCACTACCCCAATATACATATATAGTAATTTTTTCACCAAGGTGTGAAAACGAAGAGAAACCAGCACAACTTACTACATGATTTTTATTTTATATTTCACAATGTCTAGTATGTAGTATTTATAAAAAATCAACTTTGTTAGGCGATGGGATTCATCTGAAATCGTTCCTAAGATAGAGATTATCTCGAATATTTGATATTTTTTTTCATATAAAGTTTTGTTACATGCACCTCCCTTCTGGTGTGGGATTTTCCAATTTGTGGCTTTGCTTTGTTTTCTGATTCTAGTAGGATTTTTTCTCTTTGACAAATTCTCTGTTTCCATTCTCAATTTTGCTAATTTATTGTGAGATAAAATATAAGGGAGAGACAAGTAGGGAGGGTCACCCACTATAAAACTGAATGGATCGCATCTATCATCCCTTTATAAACACATAGGTACAGAATTATACAATTGTAGAGAAAAATTGTGATAATTTGTTTTTCAGTCCAATATTTTATTGATGTCAGTGGTGACCATGCTAGTTAGTAGAGAAGGTCATCGAGTTATGTCTTGTTCAAAAAGATGTCGTAATAGGAACATTGATGAAACGTTAAATAATTCAAAATGAAAAAATACGATAATAAACTCATCATAGATACCAGGCTTAATGTTTTTATAAAATATGGATCTGAAAGAAAAAAATATAAGTTGTATTTGAAAAGTAACATACAGCTTACTTCCATGAGAAGTTTGTAATTTGTTGTAAGCTATATTCTGATTGTCTTTTATTGCAAATTAAGTTTGAGCCATTTCAAAAAGCTTTTAAATGAGTTTTGTTTGTTCAAAAGTGGTATTTAATGCTGCCTGATTCTCAAAGTATACAAACGAAGCTGTGATGTTGTGAACCTATTTAATTTGAGAAAATTGTCTTGTAAGGAAATTAATCAATGATAAATTGGTCCTACCTCTTTTACAGAAGGACAGAAAAGTACATCGAACATTACAAACATTGTTCATTGTCATTGAGGATAAACACTGTTTTGGGAAATTCATGAAAACGAAGGGCAAATTAATCCGATATTCATTAAAGGGTGTTCTTTCATCTAGACGTACGCCAGCTCAGGTGGCAATGTTAATAAATACAATGTCATATAGTATTAAGTTTATGTACGCAATAACGTGGTTAAGGAAAATTGACAAATAGTAGGCTCGTCATATTAAATAACATGTGCTGCATAATAATGTCGTTTACAAACAAATATTTCATTTGATAAATCTGTATTTGCCAAAGGTGAGCATCATATGGAACTTATCGAATTGATTTCAAATGACGTGTGACAAAAATCACATAATGGAGTAAACGATATCGAAAAATTCTTTATATTTGTCTTCCATGTTGCCATCAGGGTTTCGTGTGTTCCTGTTACTTACATAAATCTAATTTCTAAGGAGTGATGTTTCCTGTTGTAAGCTATTTTGTCATTACACCCCTGTAGTAATAAATATCTATCCTGTAATTTTAAGAAACTAATATTTGTATAGAACACATATCTATTATTAAATAATGGTCTTGCTAGGGGCAGAAAACACGGTAGTAGAACATCAATTACTTCCTGGAAATATCTTTCATTTCCTATTTGTGTTCTTTTTCTGGAATTTAATCGGTCAACGTATTGTATGTCTTTTATAAAAATGCATCTCACAATATATGCTGTTAGCTCATTTCTTCGAACGCTCTAGATAGCATCTGAAGAAGTGAATCATATATTAAGCAGGATGTTTTTGATTTTCAACGTAGACGACTCTCCAATACTAATAGAGGTACCCTATTCTAATTTTCTCCGAGGGTATCACAAGCCCAGTAGTCAGCACTTTTTGTGCTAACATGAATTGTCATTCATATGGTTATATTTATAAATTTACTGTTTACAATTTTTTGAATTTTTTGAAATACTGAGGCTTTTCTACCTCAGGCATAGATTACCTTAGCTGTATTTGGCAAAACTTTTAGGAATTTTGGTCCTCAATGCTCTTCAACTTCGTACTTTATTTGGCATTTTTAACTTTTTGGGATTCGAGCGTCACTGATGAGTCCTTTGTAGACGAAACGCGCGTCTGGCGTATATACTAAATTTAGTCCTGGTATCTATGATGAGTTTATTTACCTGTAGTAAATACATTCTGTTTATACAATTCATACCTAATATGTTCCACTCTGAAAGGTACAATACAGATGTGAAGTTTCAGAGGGAGATGACAACAGGATATTACAGAAATATTAAGAAGGAAGCTACAAAATAAATTATTCTTTAGCTCTCTTGTATCTTTTCTCGTCTTTTTCATTAAGCCCATCAGGTTCTAAAGTATGGAACTGGTGGACTAAAACGTTTTATCTTCTCCTTTTCGCTGCGGTATCAAACTCAGGGTTCATTTCATGCTTTGGAAAGTAACAATATCAAACGAGTGTTTCTTCTGATGGTCATTACTGGTGGTGAGTAAATTAGTTGGTTTTCAAATTGGAGTTATTCTCTTTAATTTTTCAATGCCTTCCAACAATGGACGACACATTTTTCAAATCAAGATTGTAAGTGAGTACAAGAGATGTTCTGTTAACTCATTTATTCTTATCCTTGTACTCCAGAAGTCTTTCGCGAATAATTATTTTTGATTTTCGAAAGCTATATCGATGATATTGTTAATGTATCCTCGATCAATTAGCTGCTTGCATAGATATCGAGTCAAAAAGTTTACTTATTCTTAATTTAGTATGTTATCTTGAATCACAATGCCTGACTGATAGTGATACTAGGTGAGCAGTTTTTATGGTAGCAACTTTTTGGAGAGAAACGTTGATGTTCTTTGTATGGAGATCCGTAGTATTGGGACCGTTCTGGATGTAACTCGTAGTATTGGGACCGTTCTGGATGTAACTCTGTATGGAGATCTGTAGTATT
The DNA here is from genome assembly GCF_965363235.1 of Mytilus galloprovincialis. Lineage (NCBI taxonomy): Eukaryota > Metazoa > Mollusca > Bivalvia > Mytilida > Mytilidae > Mytilus > Mytilus galloprovincialis. Next base: position 75,836,517 of record NC_134847.1, on the reverse strand, counting down.
GGGACCGTTCTGGATGTAACTCGTAGTATTGGGACCGTTCTGGGTGTAACTCGTATAGTATCAAGGAAGTTTATTTTTTCAATTGATGTTTCGTTTGTAAATTTAATGGAATTGTTAAAAGAGTAACAGTGTTATAGAAATTCATTAAGATAGTTTTGTGAATCTACCCATATAATATCAATATCGTCAATGAATCGAAATCGGAAACTTGATGGCTGGTATTGAGCATAAGATAAGAGGTGTTTTTGAGTTGGGCCATAGATATGTTGGCATATGACAGAGTCATTATATATACATACAATGTATAAAAGATATCAAGTTCCAATAAATATATAATACTTATATGAACTCATGTACGATGACCTTCGTTGAACCATACTCAGTAAATGAAGAATAAATCTTTTTCGTCTTTCCAATGCCATGTATCGGATACATTTGTTTTATTTGATTTGAATCTAAACCAATACTGTGTTTCAATAATGAGGTTATACCAGATATTTGTATTGGTTTTCCATTCCTGTTATGGGTTTAATATTTCATATACATTAGCTAGAATGACACAAATTACCATACGGTATATCTTGATACAGATAAACTGTCGCATGAATGTATTCTATCTGTTTGTGCCTTCCGCAATACAGATAATAGATACGTTGATGTGTTAAATACTTTTGTCTGCTGGAAAGTGGTTTTCCCTATTAGGTAAAATGGTTTGACAATTAATTACAACTCAGTGAAATGAGCAATCTGTATCACCAGACAAAAAAGTGGTTTACTCTATATGCAATTAATGACTACTAAATGAATTTATACAAGAGAAAAACACGTCTTGGAAAAAACAAGTTGTCCATTGGCCTTCAAGTACTATAGTTCATTAAGTAATTTCGATTTCGATTTCTTTATTACTTTCAAATATTCAGTTAAAAGGACTTAGAAGCCTTTCTAATTAACAGTAAATTTGGTGGAATATTCAGACTGAACATAATAATACTAATGTTTAAAGAGTCTTTACATTAGTTTTATGTTATGTTAGCCCGTCTTTGGTTAGTCTTTTATGTTATGTTAGCCCGTCTTTGGTTTGTGTTTTATGTTATGTTAGCCCGTCTTGGTTAGTCTTTTATGTTATGTTAGCCCGTCTTTGGTTAGTGTTTTATGTTATGTTAGCCCGTCTTTGGTTAGTCTTTTGATACGCATCAATTTGAAAAAAATAACCAGTTGAAATAACTACCGTAGATTTTTTTGTAAAACCATAATGAAATGTGAAGATGAGAAGAAGTAAGGCCAAAAGATAAATATTTTGTTTGGTCGTTTATTTTAATATGAAATGTTCAAACGTATATTCTTGTCACTATAGTTAAAGGTAGATAGTAGATTTTTTATAAAATACAAGGAAACAAATGTGATTTGCGCTCATACATCAATTTAAATGCACAAAGAAAGTAACAGACAAGTACAGGTTTACAAACGATCATTACCAATAAGTCATCCTTAAAACCGCCAACTTAGTTCCGATCACAGGTACATAATAACTGAGTCGGGAGATACCAAAGGGATATTCAAACTCAAGAGCGAAAGTTTCTGACATCGCCATGGCAACAAAAATAAAAAAAGACGAAAAGACAACAAGAACCTACAAAATACTTAAGACTGAATAATACGAACACCACCGAAAATCGGAGGTGATCTTACAAATGTATGTCTCAACTTGTGTTTAAAAGATATAATCATCTTTTCAAATCTTGATCCGATGAATAACAAATTTTACAAGGAAGAATGTACTTTACAATTATGTTGTCATCGTGAAAAATGATTATTGTTATAGACTTCGAATAATGGTTGTGAGTCTACCATCTATCCATGGTATAATTCCCCTTGCATGTCAAAGAATGATAAAGAAGCTTATGTTCAATATCCGATCGTCGGCGTTTTAGCCTTGAATCAGACATTACTACACGAAGTCATTTACATGGATTTTCTATGTGTAAACCCAGAAAGGTAGTAAATCAGAAATTAATACTGTCAATTGTTTCGGATTTTTTTTTCAATGATTGAAGTCGTATTCGATGATAACGTAAACAATTGACAATTAAAATTTACATTTTAAAAGATGGTAATATTATTGTGTAAATGTTTATGAAAAAAGACCCTGACTTTTCATCTTCAAAATTTAATCTAACCAATCTGAAATAGGGAGAATGTCTACATTTTTTACCGCCTTTTCCTAATTGATAAGTATGCTTGTATGTAAAATCCCTGTAAAGTTAGCAGAAAAATATGTATTGGAAAAAAAACTTTACCGGGATTTTAAAACAAAGCAATTTCAGATTGAAAAGTGCATTTCTTTGAAGCAGCATAGATCGTGGAAAATAAGGAAATTATACTGCACTTTTCGATTAACGTTTTTCTCTGAATCAACTAACGTATGAATGTGCCCGTAAAACATTTTAATAGTTGCTCTTAGAACAATTAAAAACGATAAAATTTGCATTTGCACTCTGTGCTGCCGTTATCCACATTGTAATGTTTTAATTTCACAAAAGAAACGATAGACACTATCGAAGATTTACATAAATAATCAATTTTACATTACCGCTCCAAAATTTTTTAAGATTTTGAATAGGAAATAACAGGCGATTAAAACTAACAGCACTATTTGATATTTTAATTTTCTTATTCAGTTTCAATGCAATGCCGATTCCTACTACTTTAAAAAGTATGATAAATTAGTAACAATAAGAACATGATATCAACATGTTGTTTTGAAAAATGAGTAATTAAATTTATTATATTGAATAGCTGACTGGAGACTGTTAAATTTAATGAAATGTATGGCCTTTAAATCAATGTTGGAGGTAAAATAGAATATTAATATTTATTTTCTTTTTTTTTTCCTTTTCTAAATTTAAAGGATTGTCCTCAGAGTAAAATGGTTGCATATAATACTCGAAGTAGAACATAATAAGTATAGTGTACTTGATACAATAAAACTTAACCACAAACGCTCAAAGCGAACACTTGATAAATTCATAGATGTGTCTCTATTTGAAACAGGCACAAAAAGCGACACGAAGGAAGCCCAACATGTCTATAATTTGCTGTACGTGACGGAATAATAGCAATTGGCAGATGATAATTAGTCATAAACTACTCTCGGGGGCTAACAGTCCACACATCGACATAGCACAAATAATTCAAATTTAAACGTTTCGATTTAATGCTCCTTTCGATAATCATAAAACAGTTATTGATACATGTAGGAATGCGCGTGAGCAAAAGGTGGTAAAGCAAAATATAAAATTGAAAACACATATTGTGGTTCTATTTATTTTCAAGGATGACAATTTTCGTAGATTGAAAAACAAAGTCTTTTCGTTGTTTGTTGTTTTCGTGGTTTTGCCAATTCTGCAATCCAATCCATAGAAAAAGATATACTTCGTTGAACATTTAAACTTGTGGTTCATGTTTTCCCTTGAAATCTAAGGAAATTGGTATTTTTCGAATAAGAGTGAATCCAACAAACTTGCAACCGAAAGGGGACAGACAATACAACTTGTCAAGTCAAAGATAACTATGCTAAAGATAAAACGTATAAATAATTGAGTACTACAATTGTATCTAGTTTTATCCTGCGAAGTGCCCTTCAGTCGCGAAGGATTTTAAGGGGGATTGTCCCAATCTCCTCATACATGATAATTTATTTTGAAATAAGAATAATTGTCAGATATATGGTTTTCTCTTTGGGATTCGATAGAATTTTAGCTCGTCATTTAGTGAATGTGCTGCATATCAATGGCTTGTGTAGTTTAAAGTTGTTGGGCATCAAGTCATCCATTGAACCCACGTCGGTCGTGGATACAACGCAAGCTTTAAATTGTAAGATACATTTCACTTTATTCATAGGATTCTACATAAAAAAAATAGGTTTTAAAAAACTTGAATGTTATTGTCATTGTTATATATATTGACATATGCAACACAACATGCTTTTGAAATTTTGGTAACACTGTCTTTATCCTTATTGTTTATATCACAAAATGTTCCACTAATAAAAAGGGAAAGATACAAATTATAGCGTTATATTATCGATCATACGTTGCGATAAATGCGTGATTTTTTCCAAAACGAATAACGAAAAACAATGATTTAAATGGCATAATCTGATATGAGGTATTGTTTTCTGACGTTTACACAATTACTGTTGACGAAGATAGATCATTTTTGCATGTCTGTATTCAATTACATCTTAATAGTCATTGTAGCTTCTATTGGACTTCCTATTTATCACATAACATAATGGAAGGACAGGACAAATCAAGGACTAATCAGATATATTTTTTTCAAACCGATTGGATTTCATGCTGAAGAACGACAATCTCACTAATGTATTTTTCTGATACTTGTTTACTTGTCAAATAATATAATTATTATTGTCAAACCGGTAATGATTCGGTGAATTAAGGGCAAAGATCAAATATAAAGTAGGGTCAAGTTCTTCTATATTTGTTTCATTCACATGTTTTTAAATCGTACCAGAATTTGAGAGAGTGTAAAGCATACTTTGAAAAGAAAAAAAAATCAATATGTAGTTCTGCTGTTAAAGACCATGTTGATATAATATTGGAAATTTTACATGTTTTTGTAAAAGTTAGCATAAAAAATATAATTTTCTTAAAGCGGCATTAGCTACGAGATATTAAGAAAATTAAAGATATATAATTGTTTTCTGTGAAAAAGTTAATGAAAGTGAAGAAGTGAAACAATGATTCGATATTTGCAGGCAGATAAGTTCAATTTTGTAAAAATAAGCAAAGGAACATCTCTGATGAATTATTCACTTGCAAGTGGTCGAAATATATTTATTGTGAAGATTTCAGTAATTTAGCATGACTTAATGATACAAGTACCCGATATATGTGCACAGTATTGTCAACAACATGTTTATGCAACAGAAGCATTCTACTTTCCAGTAAATAGCTAAAAGATTACATTTTCACCACGATTTTGTAAAACTGCTATATTTGAGGACAAAAAGGGGTCTTACTGAACCTACTCCTTTGTAAAAGTAAACCATTATAGGTCAAAGTGCGGTCTTCAGCACAGAGCCTTGCCTCAGACCGAACAACAACCTATAAAAGATTCTAAAAATTACTAGTGTTAAAACATTCAAACAGGAAAACCAACGGGTTAATACATATAAGAACGAGAATACTTATGAACCACATCAACATAGGACAATCACTGAACAACAGGCTCCTGACCAAGGACAATCACTGAACAACAGGCTCCTGACCAAGGACAATCACTGAACAACAGGCTCCTGACCAAGAACGGACACAAACAAATGAAGCGGGTTTAAACGCTTAACACCTGGGCAAATGTTCACCCGAGCCTGAAACAGTAGTATAAAGTAAAGTAATAAAAAGACCCAAATTCTAAACGGAAAATCCCGAAGCAAATGAAAAAATAAATTATCAATCACACCAAACGAATAGATAAACATTGTCATGTTCCTGATTTGGTACAGGCAACATTACAACATAGAAACACTATATGTCTAGTTGACGTGTAATATCTTTTATTTTCATGATAGTATCGCCCATAGCCATTCCAAATAGATTTCAGTGAAACAAAACAAAAAACTAACTGACTTAGTATGTGAAGGGTTGAGCTCTCTCACATATATTTACCCTTCGTCACATTCGGTTTGTGCTTGTCCCATTTCTGACGTCTGTAATTTAATGGTTTTCGTTTGTTGCTGTCTGTTATATTTGTTTTCCGTTTGTTATTTCTACCATAACTGAGACCGAAGTGTTTTTGTTCTTTTGAAACAGCTCACTTTTTGTCGTGGCTTTAATAGCTAACTATATGTTTTGTCCAATTATTGCATATGTCGTGCAGTCGTCTGTGATATAAGAATGATTCAACTGAACTATAAGGAAATCTAAAAAGGAGTAACATGAAACCCACCACTGGCAATCATACCAGATCTCCAAAATACTAAACAGTCAATATATCTTTATTATTGCCTTATTGGTGCTTTTATCGATTCTTTAGCCAGGCTGTCTCATAAAAATATAATAAGTTTACACTATATCTTTATTTTTATACAATTCTAAATTTTGAAAATAAAAGTATTCCCCCAAATACCATTAATCATTCTTCATTTTATTTTTCTGAATAAAAGAAAAAAAAACAACGAACTGATGATTCACATTTCGGCCTCTTGTTCAAATGTTAAGTTCGACGAAAGTTTTGTAAGATAGATCAGCCAATGTTTTTTTCAACTCTTCCCCGAGATCAGTCAGCTATTATTTTTATGTATAGTACATACAAAATATTGAAATGAGTAATAGTACGACATTTCAAACAGAAGAAAGTGAATGACGAATTTATACACGCAAGTAACGTAGGGGAGGTGGGCATAAGTAGCTAATGCAAGAAGAGTATTGTAATTTCATGAAAGTATTGCGTGCACGATCATTATTTCCATCTGAAAATAGTTTGTTTTGAATAATAGCAATTTATATTCAACTTTTCACACTATCTTGAAAAAAACGAGTGTATTTTTATCTAAAAGAAATAATGCTTTTTACACTTTTTCATAAAACTTTGCAGAAAAACAAATAAATCACCAAGGTAGTCATAAATCTTACTGACAAATAGAAATCCTAAAGGCGAGAAATGAACAATACTCTTTTAATAACCAATTATTTAACGTGTTTCATGTTGCGGTTGGATAATGATTGATTGTAATGAAAATCTGGCTCATTTAACATTACCTATTGAAAAGGTCGACAAAATTAATATAACTTGATCTTAGAAATAGCAATCAATGGAGATTGATACACGTAATAAAGTCATCTTTAGAGAGCATATCAATAGTCCAATTTAGTAATGAATGACTTTGACAGAAACTTGTTATACATATCACTTCGTCCGCCTTATACTTAATCCCTACGCATTAATGAAATTTCATGCTGAAATCAACTAAAGATATTTTATAAGGCATGTATTCAAAAATAGATAAACCGGTCTTAACCTTTATGATGTACGGTTACAGACGAGTTTCCAAGTGCAACGAGATGGAATAGTAGGGTTATCTGTTAATAAATTGATAATTTCTAGCACGAAAGGGGATTTTAAAATAGATTTTTTTTTATTACTTGTTGAATTGATTAACTGAAAGTTAAAAATTGTTAAAGATTTCTATTTCACATCTATACCTTACTTTCTAGTATGTATAACTAGTTGGTCTTGGTTTTCTTAGCATTACAAAGTCTAAAACTTATTCAATGTTTAAAACTACATGTACCTTTTGTTTTTAGAAATATCTGAATCTTTGGAAATGCCATTGTTATTCTTTACAGGAAAATAAATAAAGCAAAACAACAAAACAAATGTGTATGCATTGTTATTCCTAATATCATTGTTAACATTTTATATGAAAATTCGAACAAGTGTTAAAAGTCGATGTGTTTCAATTTGCTTTTGCTATTCATTATGTTTACGAAATATGTAATTGCAAACAAATCCGGAAGGTAATGAGTGAATAGAGATTTAATAGCTTCACAAATTTATTCGATTGGATATGATCTTTTATAAGATTTAGAGCTTGGTATTCGTGTATTTTTTAGACACTTGTTTATTGTCGAATACCGTATGTTGACCAAAGTGTTTGAGTCATTTGATTTTTGTTTCATACTGACGCTGACGCATATCCGTTATATCGTTTCTGCGATTCGTTTCTCAAATTTAAGTGGCATCCTCGTCCCATGGCGAGTTGTGTATCTGACAAACAAGGAAAAAACTCAATGGTGAGGTGTTGACCCAAAATCAAGAAATTGCTCTAGATAAACTAATTTTCTTGGTTTAAAGCGTGTATGGACTTAAAAATATTCAGTGTTCGTCCCTTTCATACATTTTGTTTATCACAAAACTTTTTCTTCAATCAAACTGTTGTTTATTTATTTATTTTTTTACAAATAATAATGTTTAAAACCAAAATTTTCATTCGCATGTGATTTTTTTAAAAAATCAAAATAATTTTGTTTAATTTACTACTTACATGTAGTGTATGGAAAACAGGATACACCAATAGATACAGAAACAACATGTACATTCGTAGAACTTAATAAGGTCCTTTACAAATGTAGCTAACTATGCGATATGGGGTTTGCTCAGTGTTGAAGGTCGTATAGGGACCTATAGTTGTTTTTTCTTTGACATTTAGTCGCTTCTTTTTTTATAAGTTTACGAATAAGAAAACGCTGCTACAGCATTAACTGTTAGTAAAACAAATGTATAAAATTAAGAAAGAAAATGGGGAATGTGTCAAAGCGACAACAACTATCGAATATATAGCAGACAACAGCCGAAGGCCACCAATGGGTCTTCAATGTAGCGAGTAACTCCCGCACCCGTAGGTGTCCTTCAGCTGGCCCCTTAAAGAATATGTATACTAGTACAGTGATAATGGACGTCATACTAAACTCCGAATTATACACAAGAAACTAAAATTAAAAATATATATTTATAGAGTCCGGACTTAAATCATTCAGGACAATCTCAAATTTACGTCCTTATGTTCAATTTATGTTCATTTGCCTATTAAGCTTACAAAGAAATGTAGTACTGACTATTTTTGTCCGAGCTATTGTATGTTTTGATAAATCTATGCTAAGTCTTTTCCATATCTGAGAAAGAAGAATTTATATATATTTACGATGCGTAATTGAGTATCGAATTCAATCCCCTCACACGCAGTAATCATCGTCATATAAGAAACCAGGAGTTGTCATTATCTGAATAGTAACGATCAACACATGACCATCAGCCAGACCAGCAGACGATAGCAATGGTACACTAATTCTGTCAACTAACTCGCGCCATAAATCTAATACATTTTGTTTGGTTTGTAATTGAAATAAATGATTGCTGTAATCTAACAAATTACAATGACACGAAGGAGAAAAAAGATATAAAAGTTATGGCCATTACAACTCACATAAAATGTAACAGTCAAAATATAAGAAAAAAGTAAATACTTAAAAACGGATACTAGTATATAGAGGACTAACATTTGAACGTAATCGTCTCCATTTACAGAAGAGTTGTATAAGCAACACATTGAAGCCAAACATACTGATTTTAAAAGATTTATTGTTGATTCAAATTAACCTTGATTACATTTAGTCTATGGAATTCGGTATATTAAGTCTGAAACCGCTTAAGGGAGGGAAGTGACTGTGATAGTATTGGAAAACGAGTTTTGGGTGGTTCGGTGTTATTTTCAAATGCGAGATATTATGTATAAACAAACGGATAAACCAATAGTTCCCATTAATTCAAGTTCGTTTAACGACTTTCAACACTATCAATACTAGTATATCTAATGAATTTTGACACTCAATGAATATCGTAGTTCTATATTAATGTTGATTACCAAAATTAACGAAAAACACGACATTTTAGAATTAAGGTTAACCTGAAGTTTCTTTTTCTTTTTTTAATTTGATACTTAAAAACCAGAATCCAGTTTGCAACAACTAGGTCCAATATCTCTTTCCCTTCGAACACAGATGTGACAACTCCGTGGCTGGTGGTATTTTACTTCTTAAAACATTCAATTTTTCATCAAAAGTAGCAGAAGTAAAATAAAACAAGGGTTTTTACAGTTTGTACAAGTTGTTTAATTGTTTGATTTTTCACTTAACTTGTTAACTTTGAGATTAAAATTACAATAAATGAGCTTTTCATTTTTGCTTGTACGTTTTGTTTATAATCCTACAAAGAATAACAAAATGCATTTCCAAGACTCCACACATATCTTAAAAATATATACCGTATGTAGTTTTAAACGCATGCATATGTTATGTGTCTTGAATCCTAGACTACTGACCAACTAGGATATATAAACTGGAGTTATATCGCTAGTAGGGAGATGTCTTTTCTCGTTAGCTACATATCTAGGGTTGTGAAACAAAACATGATGCATCCTTGTATGTGCATAATACCTTTGAGATCTGTTGTTTTTGCATGTATTTAATATTTTGTCTTCTAGTATTCGCAAGTATCATAATACTTACAATGCATTAATTTTACTCTCATCTTTATTTATAATGTTAACTTACCCATAATCAAGATGAGCAAATCCGATATAGCTAGGCTAAACAGGTAGTAATTTGTGACTGTGTGCATGTAAGGACTTCTTGCTATGACAACACAAGTAGACAGGTTCCCTATTATCCCTAATATAAACACACCAGCATATATAACAGTCAGCACAACAACGGATCCAATGTCTTTCCTTTTTTCTCCAAGATACAAAACGAGAAGGTCTTCCACTGTTGGTACGGTCGCATTTATTCCTTGGGTTCGACTTTCATTTGACATTATACAGTAATACAAAATTATAGACTTGTGAACTCTATTTAGTTACATATTTGATTATATCTAACTTGTAAAACAAATACTATTTTTTCGTCTTGTTTGAAAACTAAAAAAATAATTAAAGTGAATCCTCTTGACTATTAAGTTATCCAATGGAATGTATAGAAAAATATGTGTTTATCCAAATGTAATTTTCACAGCAATATATTCAAATTGTTTTTGTCAAAGCTGAAATATCAATTTAGAAACGCCAACTCAGAAAGCATACTGCCAGTTACAGATTAGGACGTAATTCATGCTTTGTTAATTGAAACGTCATGCACATCGACGGAAGTAAAGAAACCAATACGGGTTATTATCCGTAAATTGTAATAAAAACAAGCACATCATTTCAACATTTTATTGAAATAGTCTAAATAGAGAATCTTCAGATCTTATAGACTCCTCCTTTGAATCAATGCCAAAAAGAAAACTCATCCAATCTATGTCTATAGAACCAAAAAACTGCCATATGGATGCATTATAATTAATCGAGAGAAAAATACAAACTTATATTACATTATATATCGCAATAAGTGGTGAGGTAAAGAACTTAAAGACTAGATATTATGTCCATGGGAGTGATCAAATTCCCTTTTTTTTTACCTCTTCTTTATAAACAAAGTTCTATAATCAGTTTTATGGCGAACAATCGTGATGAATAAATCTCCTGTGATGTAAAGCAAGAAGTAAATTAAATATTTATCATTTAACCGGAACTGTCTAAATGACTGTGGGTCACAGTATAATGAATCAAATAGTATATCGAGATTTGATTTGCAGATTTTCTGATGTGAACAATCAGTAAGGAATATTTATTGATTGGTATATTTGTTCTGTATTTTGATTTGTATGGATCATATTCAAATTTATAACATAACTTCCACAAGATTATGTCTCTATTTCTTGATATGAATAGATTATATACATTTATTACGCTACTACCATTGGGCTATGTTTCTACGACACTATGTATACTTATAATCCAGTGCTTTTGCTCATGTTGTAAATATTAATATTCAATAGAATTTTTAAAAACTTAAAAAAGAAAATGAGCTGAATTTTACTTCGATGGTCTGAGAGCACCGTTCAAGAGGACAGACAGGATTAGAATCATATTCAAAACAGTGTAGCTGTGGCCATTAATTGACAACCTTAAATTATCCCATTGACTGGGGCAGATTATGTGAACGTTTGTCTGTAACAACCGCTGCTCACTATGTACTTGTTAAAGGCACTTAAACTGTGGGGTCACAAAAGGTTCTCAACACCTAAATAAAGAAATTAGAAAAACTAATCAGGAATAACACGATGTTTTGATTTATATCAATAATATAAATCAAAACATAAAGTTATTCCTGATTAATTTTCCGAACTATTTTAGTATTAAAGGCGTTAAGAACCTTTGGTGACCCCACAGTTTAAATTCTATAATAAGTAAGTAGTGAGCAGTTGTCGTTACAGACACACGTTCACTTAATCTGTCCCAGTCAATGGGATAATTTAAGGTTGTCAATCAATGGCCACAGCTACACTGTTTTGAATATGATTCTATATCAAAATGACAATATAACAGATTACATAAGATGTAAGAAGAGCATTTCATGTTTAAAATAGCAATTCTTTGTCCATGAATTGCGAATAAAAACTTTAAAAACCTCTTCTTTCAACGATGACATGAGAATGTTGCCATTCTTTTCTAAATTCTATTTATGTTGCCTCCGTATGGCATTTCAACATTTTGACTTTCCTTTAAAACCACTTTAACATACTTTCTACAGAATACAATGCTAAAAAGACATCTTTAAAAGTCTAAATATATATTTAAAAAAAATCGAGGATAGAAATTCAATACCTTATTGAAAAATTCTCAAATACCAAATCTTCAGATTTTACAATACTTCAAATGAATGCAACAAGAAATCTATTCAGTCTGTAAGATTAATTTATGAAAGGCGCAAAATAAAAAATAAGTATTTTTTTCATAGTTTTTTTTATAAGTAAAGAATATAAAAACTATAATTACAATGGAGATAATAATGTTACGAATTTGCAGTTTAAGAAGGTTATAATATTTCTACAGTTATATATTTTCCGATATCTCTATGAGTTTCCCATTTAATCTTATTATGGTTGAAAACTGTATCTAAAATCATCCCTTTATCCTTGGTTGCTATCAGACGCTTTACCCGTACAGTTGTTGCTAGGGTGCTCTCTTCGAGGTCCGCGTTCTAAGTATAAATAGTGGGTAGCTATTCAGTGTAAATTGTCATTCTTATCAGAGACGTTGATAGAAGAAGACTAGAAAGGTAGGACCGTTAATATTTAAAGACGAGTAGCAGGATTTGTCAAACAAAGTGGAGTGTTTGAAACCTGTTGAGAAAATATAGATAGTTTCGGTTCCTTAGAAGTTGTATAAACAGGGTTAGTGCTAAGGTTTTGCGTTCCACATCTCTCACTATTGCAGTGAGTGTTTGCTGTTAAACCATACCTTAGTGCTACCCTGTTCTAACAGTTTTATAAATATATTTTAATAAAGTTTCATACGTCGAAAGTTTACAACAGTTTGAATAGTTTCCATACATTCGATTTATGCAGGTTTCAGCCCGTTTGATACATTTCGGTTCAGCCCGTTTTATACAGATGAAGGTTTTAGCCCGTTTGATACATTTAGGTTACAGACCAGTTCCAAACATTTAAGTTTCAGACCAGTTCCAAACATTTCGGTTTCAGACCTGTTCCAAACATTTAGGTCTCGGACTAGTTCCAAACATTTAGGTTTCAGACCAGTTCCAAACATTTAGGTTTCAGACCAGTTCCAAACATTTAGGTTTTAGACAATAGTTCCAAACCGTCAGACCAGTTTCATACATTTAGGTTTCAGACCCGTTCCATACATTTATATTTCAGACCTGTTTCATACATTTATGTTTCAAACCAGTTCCATACATTTAGGTTTCAGACTATAGTTTCAAACAGTTGGTTTTAAACAGTATTGGACTGAAAGGGTTTTAAAACAGTTTTTAATTCAACAAGTTCGGTTCAGGTTGATAGGTGTTGAAATTCGTTTTATGTAGTATAGTATTTGTTTCATATTTGATAGTGAGAGTGTAAACTTTTTATTGACTTTAGAACTTTTGAATTGCTTTTCAAATCCCAGGAAACTGGTACGAACCCGAGGATAAAAAATATATAAACGTCCCCGCCCGGTTACACGTTACAATAAGTTTCAAGAAGAAGACACGTTTGCAAAGTTTTAATTATAAGTACAGAAGACTTCAAACAATATATAAAAAAATGATAAATAAAAAACTTGATTAAAACGTCATCCAATGTGACAATTCTGTACTACTGCTTGTAAAGCACTTAACATAGTAATGATTAAATGTAAAATAATTTACACTTTCATTTTTCTTTCTATCACCTAGAGAATTTGCTGATGTATAGAGTCATATTTATATAAAATTTGATTCAAGAATTCAAAAAAATTATAAACAATATAAAGATTTAAAAGATATATGATATAATTCTAATTACATTTTTGATCCGTATATGGTTGCATGAGAATACTTCGAAATCTAAACAAAAAAAAAAACAACAAAAAAATGTCTACTTATATACTACACGGTGAATCAATGTTTGCCTATTTACACTAAGTTATATAGTGTTTGATTCTGGAATCGTTCCCAAATCATGGCTTATTGGTATCATTAAGCCGTTATTTAAAAACAAGGGGGATCCAAATAATTTGGATAATTACCGAGCTATTTGTCTTACATCGAATTTAGGAAAAGTGTTCACCTCTATACTTATTCAAGACTTAATGCTCTGTCAGACGAGATCGGGATTATAACTGATGCCCAGGGTGGTTTTCGTAAGGGGTATTCTGTCCAAGATAGTATGTTTATCATGCATGCTCTAATTTCACTATATTTGAGTTCGGGAAAGAAATTATTTTGCGCTTTTGTAGATTTTAAAAAAGCTTTTGATACAGTGTGGAGGGTGGGACTATGGCAAAAATTATTAAAATATAACATTGGTGGGAAAATGTTTAAAGTTATATTGAGCATGTATACGGATATTAAGTCTTGTGTTAAAAATGGAGAACTAAAAACAGATTTTTTCCCGTGTGAGGTAGGTGTAAGACAGGGAGAAAAAATGTCACCTTTTCTCTTTGCCTTATACCTGAATGACTTGGAGGAATATCTGGATGAAAACTCTGTTGAAGGTCTAACATTTATGAATGACAAATTTACAGAGAATCTTGATTTGTATATCAAGTTATTTATTCTTCTGTACGCCGACGACACTATTATTTTTGCGGAGTCGGCAGAAGGGTTGCAAAAGGCTCTGAATGTTTTTGAGCAATATTGTTTTGAGTGGAAACTCACTGTGAATGTATCAAAAACTAAGATTGTAATTTTTTCAAAGAGAAAGTTTAATAAGAATGTTACTTTTAAACTATGTAATGAAATTATTGAAATTAAAGACTCATATGTTTATCTTGGTCTGCTGTTTAATTACAACGGAAACTTCTTTCAAGCTCGAAAAAAACTGGTAGACCAAGCTCAAAAAGCACTTTATGCTCTATACAAGAAGATACAAAATATCTCACTCCCGATTGATTTACATTTAAAATTATTCGATGCATTGGTGGTTCCTATTTTGACCTATTCCTCGGAAATATGGGGGTTTGAAAATAAAAATAATACTGAAAAATTACATCTGCAATTTTGTAAGCGCATTTTGGGGGTGCAATCCTCTACGCCAAATTTTATGGTGTATGGAGAACTTGGAAGATGTCCACTTGAACTGCAGATCAAGGTAAAAATGGTATGTTTTTGGCACAAGCTTGCAACAAACGATAAAAAATTATCGGGTAAACTGTACAAGTTACTTTGGTACATGCATGAGCATGAAGGTTATAATTTCAAATGGTTTAACTATGTAAAATCCGTGTTTAATGACTGTGGCTTTTGTGAAGTATATAATATTCCGGAGCAAGTTGATTATAATTATATTAAAACTAATGTGAGGCAGCGTCTCCAGGACCAGTTTATTCAAAAATGGTTCTCTGGTATAAATAACTCATCAAGGGGGGGGGGATTTTATTTACACTTCAAAGAAGAGTTGCTTAGAACCATATCTGTTAAAATTGAGGCGGGGTCATAGAGTTAATTTATGTAAACTAAGGGTATGTAATACAAAGTTTCCCATTGAAACAGGAAGATGGAGAAATGTACCACGAAATGAGAGACTTTGTCCACTTTGTAAAGCTGGTCTTGGGGATGTGTACCACTATATACGTATATGTACCAATTGTGACGTTAAAGATTTAAGGGGGAAGTTCATACCTCTATATTATTCAAAATATCCAAATGTTAAAAAAGTACTGGGTATGCTTAAATATTGTAATAATAATGTGCTGTCTAAGCTGTCAATTTTTATTCAAAAGGTAGAAAAGATGCTTGTCTGATTTAAAATTGCAATAAACAAAGATTTATTTCTGAAGATGTATAATATAAAAATGTATACTGAATGTATTATGAAATATGTTGTGATTTATATTGTGTATAATATGCTCCTGTTACGCAGTCTTCTGTGGCTGAGTTTTCTTTAATAAACTATATAACAAGAAATTATTTAAGATGCATTCACTGTTGATTTCCTGTAAAGCAATTGAAAAAAAAAAAACATGGAGAGCTTATAAACCTAAAAGGGCAAAAAAAAGTATAGCAAAAATCGGTGAAAGAATCAGCGCTTTGTATAGAAGATATAAATTCTTAATTTCAATCAAATTAGTTGATCGGTGATGCAAAATCCAGTATCCATTTGAAATATACGGTACCATCGAAGAGAAAAAGACCCTCACGAAATTGTCCAAAAACGCAAATGCTTGAAGTAGCGTCTTCTACTCCGTATTTGGCATCAACCCATACGTTTTGGGTCAGCTGAAATTGTCACGAAAGGAAACAGATGACAACCAGTAAATTTTCAGATTAAACGATTATTAGGGTGCATTAAAACAGCATACATCTCATGTTATAAGTTATGTGCAGACTATGCCTATAATGGGTCCTCTATCGCAAATAAAATGTATCTTATCTTATCTTATAAGACACCGTGACGCATCGTATGAGTCTACCAATTCTTTACGGTGATCGTAAATCTTGTGTAGTAATGGTTTCAGTCTGTCTCTTTCTCTTTACACTACTGGGGAAGATTTCTGAAGCAAGCTAATCCATGTTGACAAAGTCCGACTAATGTGACCATGCACGCCAGCAACAATCAATTCAGAGAAGTAAACGCCATGTGCGATCGGACAGATAAGTCAATATAAATATTAAGATGGATTTCGCCAAAAGCTATACGGGGATGACGTTCATATGCTTATTACATCATAGTATTGTTCTTCAATCATTACTAAATTTTCTAAAGTCGACAGTATCAAATCATCGTATTTGTACTTTTAGGTAAAACTATCTATGTATAATATATCCTAGCATTATATAATTAAATCAAAACTACGTAAAGACGGCTGAAAAGTGCAATTTTGAAAGATTTTGGAAAGTAGAAGGTAAGTTAGGAACTAAAATTAGAAGATGTGGTAGCATTGCTAAGACAACTACCAACAAGATATCAAATGACACAGAAATGAACAACAAAGGTCACTGTAGCCCTCAACAATGACCAAAGTCCATACCGTATAGTCAGCTAAAATAAAGTTCCGAAATGGCAAAAATAGAATAAAAATAAAAATACAAGTATGTAATAAAGCAACAACCGATAACCACTGAGTTACAGGCTCCTGACTTCGGACATGCACACCCTTAAACTCGTTCGAAGGCGCCAAATCTCCCTGGACTTGAGACAGTCGTGTAAAAATAAAGTCACCAAAAATGGTTTCAGTATGAAAGTAAAAATATGTGATATAATAAACCATTGAGACAAGTATCATTATCGCTATTTTACGAATTTTTCCTTTGATTTCGCTGACTGATAATTTCCGTTCGTAGCGGAGTTGAGTGATATGAAAATTATCGTTAGAATCTAAGGGAACACGTACCGTTGTCAAGGACATTAACAACTTCTTCATACAATGTCTGTAAAATAGCGAAAAACGGATTATCATTGGTCATTTCAATTCGATTGCTATTCTCACTTTCGCCGTACCGGCTCAAACAAGAACATCAATCTCAAAAAATTTGTATAACGATATAAGAATATTTTGCTCCATGAAATGTTATATTGACAACGAAAGTGTTCCTTTCAGGATGTTAGAAGTAATAAATGTAAAGTTCAGTCTGAATGGGAAAGAAAATGGAGCGAAAGATACCAGAAAGAAGCATCAAATGTCAGCATTCGAAGACAGATAGACAAAATCGTTGCAACAACGAACTAGAGGCTCTCAAGAGCCTGTATCGCTCACCTGTATTCACTGATGCTTTGTAAATCATGTAAAAGGAGGTTAAAACATAATTAATAGTATTAGATAGTAGATAGTATTAGATACTTTAATGATATCTAAGAAAATAACAAAAAACTGCAAAATGTCCTTAAAATTACTAACTCGAGGGTAGCAACCCAACAAGGGGTTTTCGGATTTGTCTGAAAATTTTAGGGCAGATAAATATTAATCTGACAAACATTTGTGCCACCAATTAAATTTGCTGTAAATGCTTCAGTGTTAGAGATATAAACCAAAAAGCTGCATTTGTTCTATCTTTAGTCATGTCGGCCATGTTGGTTGGGAGGCAGGATCATCTGACGCATTTTTGAATTTTTGAAACTAGATAGTTTCAGCAAAGCAAATTATACAAATAAGTTAACATGACCAAAATTGTCAGTCGACCCCTTAGTAGTCAATTTTTACAATTTTTCATAAATTTTGTAACCTTTTACGCAAGAACATTATTGCTGTTTGCAGTTTATCTTTATCTATAATAATATTCAACATAATAATTAACCAGGTGCTCCGCAGGGCGCAGCTTTATACGACCACAGAAGTCGAACCATGAACAGTTGGGGCAAGTATGGAGACAACATTGAAGCTTGATACAGCTCTGAATTTGGAATGCGATCAAATTTTTTTTACATAATATGGGTTTCTGACACAAAACAAATGTCAAGATCTTACAAATTTATTGCGCAATATTGTGCAATTAAAGATTTCTTCTTTTAACTTTTCAAAAATTTGGAATTTGAGAAATTTGAAGAAAAAAATGAAAACAAGTACCAGCCCCCCATTTTGCAATTAGTCCAAAACCTGACATTCTTTATACATTATATACAAGTAGTTTACGGGAGGTAAATCTGAACATACCCAACATTGTATGTTAAATTCTTTTGAATTACCTCCCTTACCCTGCTTTTAAATTGTCTTAATTGTCCATTGACCAGAAATACCTAGTTTTACCCCACTTTTTTTTAACCTAATTCTGAAACATTTTGAGCCAAAACCCCCAAAGTCAATACTTACCATCTCTTCGTGATATGGAAGCTTGTAGTTTAATTTCAGAGAGATTCATACACTTAAACATAATTTATTGTTTGACAACCACAAAAATGATTATTTTTGTCCCCTTTTTTGGCCCCTGATTCCTAAACTGTTAGGACACTAACACCCAAAATCAATCCAAACAAAAGTCATCCCAAGTGCTTCGGTATATAATAGTTACACAGCACCATATTTGACAACCGTCGTAAGTTTGAAGGACTCTTGATGCATGATCTTGCGTGTGAAACAAACACAAAGGAAGGTTATCGCGTTAATGTCAGGAAGCTTCCGAGGAGTGTGCAAAAAATTATTTGTTGTTTATCTTTTTTGTTTTCAGTTAAGTATACATTGTATTTGTATTGTGATGTTTCATCACTGTCACAGGTTATAGGGCGGATTTTGGCGCTCGCTAAAATGTTTAACCCTACCACCTCGCCGTATTATGATCTGTGGTTGGGAGTTTTCGTATTGGCAATCAAACCACATCTTTTTTTTTATATATTTATAGCTGACCATGCAGCAGAAGTAGAATTTACTATTGCAGTCAAAGCAGAAACCGTGGAAAATTCAATCCCATCATTAGAACTGGTCTTTACTTTATAGATGTCTCATTGACACACTTATCACATATCTTAATTTCATTCTAATCAAAACGAAAAAAGAACCATTTAGAGATGAAACAAAGAATAATAACAAGTGAAGAAATGTAATGAATTGGAAAGCAACCCTATCTGGTACAAACTGATAAAAGTCTTCATTTATAATGAGTATAACGTATGGAGAATCAATGGAGGAAAGTCGACCTACACGACAATATATATATCAATGTCTTATTTCGGAGATTCAATTTCTAAACTTAACATACTCAAACACTGAGAAGGCGATCCTGATTATTTCGATATTTCTATGAATCGTACTAATATCAAGTAGTGAATTATTAACATTAAAATTATGAGATATGGTATGATTGCCGGTAAAGGTCTTCAACTTTGAGAGAATCATAAACTGTATAGTAAGTTACAAAGGGTTTTATGATAACAAAATATAAAACAATTAAAAAAAATAAGCTAGTAACATTATTGAGTTTGTTCTAAATAATGCTTGGAATTTGTATTACTGTTTGTGATCACGAAGAACAACAGGATTCTGTTGAAATACTAATTCACGTTTTTTTCTTCTTTCTATTTTCATTCTTTTAAGTAGAGATTTTGCTGATTTAGAGAATTGTATTAATGTATTTATAATTAACCAACATATGATTTTATGAAAACTGTATATTAAGTGCTTTGTTTAGCAGATTAAATTTTGTATTAGAACAATTACAATCGTAAAATTACCCTCTAACTCCTTCCAACACATTTCTGTATCTTTGTGCCATATATCACTAGACGTTCAGCAGCGTTCGAAAAGATGTAGCACGTTTAATTTCCTATATCATTTTTTGTTTATCTAAAGTTAATGACAAAGAAATTGCCCGAATTTTTCTAACTTTTTTCTTCAGCGATATTTAAGCGGCTTACCATGCTCAATATCTTCCAGCATCTCAAAGGAAATTTCAAAACAAGAGTCTGGAAGGACCTAATGTTTGTTATTATTAAGACAACAAAAGACTAGTGTAATGCCTTTTCTTGATAAAATAAATATTTGACTGTATAAATATCATACTACTTAACTTCCAAATTACGTTGATTCGTTTAAGGTCTGTGTGTCTGATTCTCTACTTTAGTGGTGAATAGCTTTAATACAGACTACGTAATCCTTGCAGTCAACAGACAGACAAAAGCATTATGTTACGATTCGTGACATGTCTGTTCTTCTTAGCTGTATCGCTTTGTAATCAAATCTTTAATTAATTTGACATTTGAAAGGGATTTTCTTCATTTTTGGTAATATTCGTTATTTTCTTGTGTTTGATATTGTACTTCTTTTATTTTTTTCTAATTTTGTTGCTTTCGTGTTTTTGTCGTTAGCATTGTAACACTTGTATAGAATGCTAGTATTATGATTTTATTTAATCGACTCCATTATTTATTCCATTAAATTTACCAATAGATTTGTTCGTTTTATTTTTGTTTTTCTTATTTATATCTCTCTGATGTTTACACGAATTTATGTGATACTTATGTGTCAATAATTGTAAAGGCGTTCATCTCCTTGAAATTTTATTCAATTGAACAAATAAAACAAGACAATCCTTACAAGTTTAACAGATCATCTTAGTTGAATGGCTCCTGGAGTTAACGCCATTAATTTTTAGGGTGCAGTTGTACTTTACCGACAAGTCTACTGAATTTTCTATAAAAGAAAATAACCTATCATCACTTGTCAGGATTACAGATTCGGATTGAATAGAATATTTCATTTTGTTGCGTGATATATTTGTATTTGACAGTATTTCTGTGACTGCTATAAGTACTAAACACTTTTAAATCAAATGTCTTAACGTATTATATATTTTCATAAAAGATATCAATTTCAGTTCCAGACAACCCGCACTTAGATTTGGATAAGATGTAAACAGACCAATGTGTTTACACTTAAACATTAATCAGAAAATGTTTTATTTTAATCTTAATACAACACAGTTAAAAAAAGAGCTAGTTCTCTTATATTTGATGCGTTTCCCTCAGTTTTAGTTTGTAATTCGGATTTGTTTTTTCTCTATAGATTTATGAATTTCGAACAGCGATATACTACTGTTGCCTTTATTTATGATCTTTTGAAAATCCCTACTACATATAGGCTAACTAATCTACACAAACAAGCCATCACATGTCATAAATCGCGGTTTCTAGTAATTGTTCTTTAACTAAATTCTATGCCATTTTTACCAGTGCCATGACTACAATTTAAAGAACTTGCTACATTTTTTTGTTATAAGCATACGAAAATTTTATTAACAACAAATTCAAAACTCAAAGAATGATTAAAAACAACGATGTTAGAAAGGGGAGGTCCATAAAGCGTAACAAAATCAATGTTAAGCTATGTCAACCAACAGAACGGGAACGAATGGAAACCAACTGTCAAATTTCTGACTTGGTACTGACAATTTGCGGAAAAACGTTCGGTTAAATCTGGTTTGCAGCAATTTAAACCTTCCTCGTGCCTGGCAGTTGTTTATAGTTACGTTATATTGACATTATTGGATTATCAACCCTATCAGTAATAAATGATACACCATATTATCAAACGTTATTGTTATTTAATTAAATGGTCACCTAAAAATTAATTGCCAATTAGTTTACCTATCTCATATAAAGCCTTCACCTAGAACGAAAAGGGTAAGTATGCTACATACTCTTACACGAACTGTTACATCTTAGACATCTATGTACGTTAAAACGATAACGTTTATCGACAGATTGTATTTATTACTACGGACACGTACTGTTGTCCGTTGTTATTCTGAGGTATTATATGTTGTAATGTACTTTTTAAAATTATTTATTTATAAATTGGTCTGTGCTGCGTGTTCTTGTTTTTTTTATGCTACTGTTTTTTGTCACTAAATGTTGTCATTTCAGCTGTATTTTTAACATTGTCATATTAGCAGGAGGTTTGGATAGCCAGAAAACCAGATTCAACCCACCATTTTTCTTTAAAATGTACTACACTAAGTCAGAAATATGGCAGTTAATATGGAATGTCCGTTTCTATGTATAAAGTAAAATCACAAAAATACTGAACTTAGAGGAAAATTAATTCGGAAAGTCCATAATGCCATTGCAAAATTAAAATACAAAACGCATCAAAAACGAATGGACAAGAACTGTCATATTCCTGACTTGGTACAGGCATTTTCAAATGTAGAAAATCGTGGATTAAACCAGGTTCTATAGCGCGAACCCTCTGACTTTGATGACAGTCTCAATAAATTCCGTTATATTTACAATGATGCGTTAACTAAACAGACACAATAAATAAAATATAGGGAACAGCAGCCATCATCGTGTAATAATTTTAAAAGGAACCATTTAACAGAACACAAAAACATCTATCTACAAACGCATTCATTGATTTGCGTGTCTGACGTCAGAAAATTTTATACGTCACATATATTTGTCTTTCAATGTACATACAAACAATTTCAAAATTTCACATAGGCAATGTTAGCATACAGGGTTAAAAATTTAAAAGTATGTAAGAATAAATATTTCAGAAATAGACCGAGATTTAAAATAGTTCAAACGTTATATATAGAATTTATAAAAATCCACAAATAGCTAATTCCACTACGCGATTGAATGATTTTGACGTTTATGGTTCAACGCATTTTGTAATTCATAATAGAAATATATCATAATGACATGAAATAGAACAATATCATACTGACGGGATCAGTAATGTTGGCGTTTGGTTTTGTTGTTGTTTGATTTTTCTGCTGTTACGTTGTTTGTCTCTTATATTTGATGTGTTTCACTCGGCTTTAGTTTGTTATCCGTATTTTTTTTCTTAGTCGAATTAAAAATACTGAACAGCAGTACACTACTGTTGCGTTAATTTACCCTTATTTACAGCATAACTATTCCTGTATTTTTATTTTAAATTTTATTTTGACATAGGGTTTGCCGAAGTCTGATTTTGAATGTCTCTTTGGCATATTTTGCCTTTCTTTTACTCAGTAAAAATCTGCCTATATTCCAATTATCAGAAGACAAATATATCATAACTATAACAATTACCATGAATACGTTCTGTATTGAATAGTTTGGAGTAAGCGAAAATGTACCCAAATGAACTGAATATAAATATAAACAACAGTACTTGTCCATTTCTAGATTTGGATTAATAAGTTTCACATAGGAATCTTTTTTTGAAATTTATAACAAAAGATATATTCTTAATTATTCTTGTTTGTCGGTGATGTTCATTTTGTCCCTTCTAACGATGGTCATATTTACCAACTGATTCGCAATGCTCGTGTCTGTCGTGACGTTTTGGATATCAATGAACGGGATCTTAGTATATCCTACGGTATAACTGATAAATCATAAGTCCAATATTTCAATACCACATTAAACTATCTATCAACTTTGGTGTTACAATACTGTTGCAGGTAAGGGGGTCGGTTGAGTGCCAACATTTTAATGTCACCAGATTTGTTCTATAACTGTTTAATTTCAGAACCCTGTAATTCTTAGGTTGTCGATGGTTGCCGTCAGCAACATTTTGTCAAAACATCTTTTTGATAAATTTCATGACACATGAGTATTGAAGCTTATACTTTAAAGTATAGAAAGCTAAATAAAAAATAAAAAAGGTTAATTTATACAAGGGTTTAGATAAAATTAGTACCTATGAGTACCTTACAAACTATACTTTATATTCTACTTCTACCTCGTCTTTGTATTTAATTTTTGTTACAGATCGATTCGTATTATTTTATAGAATCTGTATGTGGTATGTAATTGTACAGAACAATGCATTCAACAGACTTCTTTAGTATGATTTAATCTTATAATATGTCGAATTCATCACTGAAAAATACAACTTATAAATGTGATTTGAATTTCAGTTTTAATTTTACTAACAATATCGTAATGCTTTATTTCATTTAAGTGCGACATTTTTGTTTACATTTTAGACGTTTCTTCTGTCTTATCCGATTATTTCATTTGATGAGGGTGGAAGTAGTTTAATATATATTATCATTGTTTGTTAATAGGAAACATCTTATTCCAAGCATGTTCGGTGTTCGTCAACAGACACGTCACCGCAGTTCATACCATTAACACATAAATATTCCTTTTAATATGTCTAATAGTATTACTTGAATTCAATGCACTACTTTTGCTAGATATTATTACAGACGGTTGCTTAGGAAGTCCATTAAGGAAATGAACTTGGTTTTGTTAACCAAGGATGCTGCTATTATATGATGCACTTTAGATGTTAGTCAATGTCAAGTCTATACTTTTCACAGATCTATGAATTAGTTGTTGTCGTCTTTTGAAAATGGACATGAAGTATTTGCCACTTGGCATAAATGGAAACAATAGGCAATACATAAAATAATAGTTTACATTTTGGTTTGTAATGCAGAGTTTTTGTTTTTTTTTTTTTTTCGTTTGAAATTTTTAATAGCTGATCATTGTACGTATAAGTGTTTTCCATTATTCAATGTGTGACTGAGACTTGAAAAGTGTCGTTTTGAATATTGTTTGATTTAAATGAACACGTCTTTAACTACAAATGAGACGACAAAACAGAATATAAATTATTTACTTCTAAATATGGT
The DNA here is from genome assembly GCF_965363235.1 of Mytilus galloprovincialis. Classification (NCBI taxonomy): domain Eukaryota; kingdom Metazoa; phylum Mollusca; class Bivalvia; order Mytilida; family Mytilidae; genus Mytilus; species Mytilus galloprovincialis. The sequence continues at coordinate 75,811,351 of NC_134847.1, read as the reverse complement.
GATTGTATTGATGCTTTAACTCAAATTGCTTTCTGAGCCTCTGGCTTTTGTTAGTTTTGTTTGATTTTAATTTTGGTTCATTTATATGTTTTAAAGTTTAGTATAACGTGCATTTTCACAGAACGAGTACACATTTTTGTTTAGGAGCCAACTGAAACCCGCCTATGGGTGGATAATTTTCATGCTGTTTTGAAAACCACATAGTGGCATTCGGCTGTTTTCGCTCTTTGGTAGGGTTGTTGTATCTTTGACACGTTCCTCATTTCCTTTCTTAATTTTTTTTGTGGTTTCAAAGAAAAAAATTTTGATAAAAGAGAGTTTAATATAAACAATATCAAAAATCGAAAGACAGGAGTTAGTCAAAATAAATATGGAACAAATTTTAGGTGGCAAATAGAGTTGAGCAGCATTACAATTTCGGAAAACATGTTACCTAAATAGTAATATGACATAAAAATTTGTGATTTCAAATAGCTACTACATAAATGTCTGTGGGAGTTTTCTGATTGAAGAGGGTATATATTCCGTTTTTACTAAATTAGTGTCAGATATCGAAAGAACAAAGTGAAAGAAAAATTAAAATACCTCAACAGGGCGTTCGAAACGAATTGAATGCATAAATAATAATAAAAGAGAGACGAAAGATATCAGAGGGACAATCAAACTCATAAATAGAAAAATAAACTGACAACGCCTGTCTAAAAATGAAAGAAGACAAACAGACAAACAATAGAACACATGACACAACATAAAGCATAAGCAAAACGAACCCCACCAAAAACTAGGGGTGATATCAGGTGCTCCAGAAGGGTAAACAGATCCTGCTCCACAAGTGGCAACCATCGTGTTGCTGATGTTATAACAGTCTAATTCTGTAAGTAACTAGCAGCATACTTGTTTAGTGGTGTATAAAGTGAAACGGTATCAGCAGTTCGGGGAACCTGTGTTATTGTAATAGTATTATAACAGTCAATGTTGGCTTTCAAATAGATAAAGGCAACAGCAGTATACCGCTGTTCCAAATTCATAAATTGATTGAGAAAAAAAACCAAATCCGGGTTACAAACTGAAACTGAGAGAAACACATCAAATATAAGAGGAGGACTACAAAATAACAGAAACACAACATTAAAATGTAACACACACAGAAACGAGCTATAATATGACAAAGACAATTTTTTTGACTTGGTCCAACACAAATGTCTGTAGTGTACCATCAAATAAAAAGATATATGGCATTGAAAAGCATCCCTATGTCAACTATTCTAGAAACCAACATAAGTAGAACCTAAACAAAGGATAATTGTTTCATGGATTGTACATTAAATTATTTCAATTATTCAAAATAGGAATCATAATAGCGAAGAAACTAAGTAGAAAAAAAAATTAACAAATCTAAAAGAACAAATCTCAATTGAAAAATAGAAAACAACATCATTTCATCAGGGGATTTTTGTATAACGTGATATGTTCATTTACCAACATATATCACTGCTTCCAATTAATTTCTTCCGATACATTATGATTAGTGGTTTTTGCTCTATAGTCAACTTATCAATTTGACATTCCCATATAATTCCCTACAGTAATTTGGTGATTTTTAAAGGCAGCATTGCCAATTGGTAGGATATAATGCATTGGAATATGACTGTTCACAAATTACAATGACATATTATTTAATAAAAAAAAAAAGAAAGATATGATCCCTGTCAGCACAGTTCGTGCTTCTCTAATAACCCACATTTAATACACTCAAGTCAAACATTTTGAAACATACGTTTTTGTTTATCAAGTGTCAATTAACAGTAACAAAATGTAGCATCTAAATCAATCAAGTACGACATGACAGCAAGATCTAGTTTTATAACATTTAGCATACCGAGATGTTTTTTGCTTTTTTGTTGTTCGGCAATTATGGGTAATTAATTAGAACCCTACATATCCCATCTGTTCTTAATACATTATCATGTATCACATGTAACATGTGTAATTAACTAACCTCTGAGAACTATGGGCCAATTATATTAAATGATGGACGATTCTTGAAAGGACATTGAAATCAATTTTGAAAGTTGATATTCTTTCATTTTTTGAATTTTTTTTCAATTCATTTATAGTAACAATGTGTCTCCTTTTGTTTCTCAAAATATTCAATTAGAAATATTGCAATGAAGGTCATAGAAAAAATGAACTTTTATTTAATATATGTTTTGTCGATATTCATTAAACATACTTTGTTGTGTGTGACACGGTTACATGGTGACATGTTGACATTCTTCCTCGATAACGTTGAAAGGTTTATATATGATTTTAAGCTCACCTGGCCCGAAGGGCCAAGTGAGCTTTTCCCATCACTTGGCGTCCGTCGTCCGTCGTCGTCGTCCGTCGTCGTCGTCGTCGTCCGTCGTCGTCCGTCGTCGTTAACTTTTACAAAAATCTTCTCCTCTGAAACTACCGGGCCAAATTAAACAAAACTTAGCCACAATCATTATTGGGGTATCTAGTTTAAAAAATGTGTGGCGTGACCCGGCCAACCAACCAAGATGGCCGCCATGGCTAAAAATAGAACATAGGGGTAAAATGCAGTTTTTGGCTTATAACTCAAAAACCAAAGCATTTAGAGCAAATCTGACGGGGTAAAATTGTTTATCAGGTCAAGATCTATCTGCCCTCAAATTTTCAGATGAATCCGACAACCCGTTATTGGGTTGCTGCCCCTGAACTGGTAATTTTAGGGAATTTTTGCTGTTTTTGGCTATTATCTTGAATATTATTATAGATAGAGATAAACTGTAAACAGCAATAATGTTCAGCAAAATAAGATTTACAAATAAGTCAGCATGACCAAAATGGTCAGTTGACCCCTTTAGGAGTTATTGACCTTTATAGCAAATTTTAACCATTTTTCGTAAATCTTAGTAATCTTTTATAAAAATCTTCTCCTCTGAAACTACCGGGCCAAATTAATCCAAACTTGGCCACAATCATTTTTGGGATATCTAGTTTAAAAAATGTGTGGCGTGACCCGACCAACCAACCAAGATGGCCGCCATGGCTAAAAATAGAACATAGGGGTAAAATGCAGTTTTTGGCTTATAACTCAAAAACCAAAGCATTTAGAGCAAATCTGACAGCGGTAAAAGTGTTTATCAGGTCAAGATCTATCTGTCCTGAAATTTTCAGATGAATCGGACAACCTGTTGTTGGGTTGCTGCCCCTGAATTGGTAATTTTAAGGAAATTTTGCTGTTTTTGGTTATTATCTTGAATATTATTATAGATAGAGATAAACTGTAAACAGCAATAATGTTCAGCAAAATAAGATTTACAAATAAGTCAGCATGGCCAAAATGGTCAGTTGACCCCTGAAGGAGTTATTGCCCTTTATAGTAAATTTTTAACCATTTTTTCGTAAATCTTAGTAATCTTTTACAAAAATCTTCTTCTCTGAAACTACTGGGCCAAATTAAACTAAACTTGGCCACAATCATCATTGGGGTAAGTTGTTTAAAAAATTTGTGGCGTGACCTGGCCAATCAACCAAAATGGCTGCCACGGCTAATAATAGAACATAGGGGTAAAATGCAGTTTTTGGCTTATAACTCAAAAACCGAAGCATTAAGAGAAAATCTGACAGGGTTTAATTGTTTATCAGGTCAAGATCTATATGCTACATGGATCGGACAACCCGTTGTTAGGTTACTGTCCTAAATTGGTAATTTTAAGGAAATTTTGCCGTTTTTTGTTATTATCTTGAATATTATTATAGATAGAGATAAACTGTATACAGCAATAACGTTCAGCAAAATAAGATCTACAAATAAGTTTACATGACCAAAATAGTCAATTGACCCCTTAAGGAGTTATTGCCCTTTATAGTTAATTTTTAACATTTTTCATAATTTTTTGTAAATTTTTAGAAAATATTTTCCACTTTAATTACTGGGCCAAGTTCATTATAGATAGAGATAATTGTAGCAACAAGAATGTTCAGTAAAGTAAGATCTACAAACACATCACTATCACCAAAACACAATTATGTCATGAATGTATCCGTGTCCATTGTTTAATATGCACAAGACCAAGGTGAGCGACACAGGCTCTTTAGAGCCTTTAGTTTTAAATGTAAATTGTACCAATGTCCAATTTCTTTTTACATTGATTTCACAATGAGACATTAAACAAGTCTCTATTATGACATGTATGCCTTGTTAGATTTACATCTTGAAATAAGATTAAATCAAGTAGGCCTTATAGAAATGTGAAAATAAAGAAGGATGGACAATATTATGGCCAAAAGAGAGAGAAAAAAATCAACAACCAATAAACGAAAAGACAAACAATAGCCCAGACTTAATATTTATTTAATTTATCGACATTGGAAATTATAGATTGAGCAACCTCGCCTTTAGAAAATGGAAAGATGTTTAGCCCATCTTTTGAAGTTCGAGGAGAGTAAACAGTTTCTGCCCACTGATGACACCCGTCGATCCGTTAATAAGTCGTGTCAAAGGTATTCGAGGACGGGAATAGGAAAACGGAATAATGCGACATTTACAAATTGAACATGGTCTTGGTCTTTTATTGCGTCAATATTCCATCATGATCAAGAACTAGTACGTACTTTTATATTGAAAATCAGATTTTGCACAAGCTGTTGTAAAGGGCACTACACAACCAAATGTGATAGACAAAACACGTACTAGGCAATCGGGTGACACATAATTTTTGTAACATGTCTTGTACTAATTGTGTTTATCAAATATTGTATATATTGTAAATATTGTACATATGCATTTCTCTATACCTTGTCAAAATGATGGTTTATTGAGAATAAAGATATATATATATATATATATAAGTGCCTATAAATAGCAGCACATGACATACAAATCTATGGGAGTGTGGATTAATCAGTACAGAGATTAATTCAATTACACAAATAAAATTATAGATTGCCTAACAATGTAATTTTAACACACTATTTAGTATGTAAATATAAGAATGTTTAAAATATTTACAAAATGATGAAAATAAACGCAATATTTCGCTAGACCAACTAGCTTTATCAAGCGTGCATCTATCCAGGTGAAATCGGATGTAGATGATAAGAAACTTTTGCAGCTCAACGTCTATGTTGTACTGAACTGCCTTTAAAATAAGAAAATTTTGCAGCTCATAGACATTGAGCTGCAAAATTTTCTTATTTTAAAGGCAGTTCAGTACAACATAGACGTTGAGCTGCAAAAGTTTCTTATCATCTACATCCGATTTCACCTGGATAGATGCACGCTTGATAAAGCTAGTTGGTCTAGCGAAATATTGCGTTTATTTTCATCATTTTGTAAATATTTTAAACATTCTTATATTTACATACTAAATAGTGTGTTAAAATTACATTGTTAGGCAATCTATATATATATATATATATATATATATAAGAAAAAGTTAAGTAAAGTCCGTATGCTGGTAACATATAAGAAAATTATTAAAAGATAAAAACGGTTTCAATGCATCACTTTTTTACTAGTACTTTCACTGCTTCCGCAGATCTTCAGGTAATGTGACTTGTATATAAATAAAACAATTGATTGACGTTAACAATAGTATGACGTTAACAAATACAAGGGAGACTACTAATGTCATTTTAAGACTTTAAAATGTTACGTTAAAATTAGAATATCATTTATCATTTAATCCCGGGTTGAGAATGTTTATGAATAATTCTTCCTTCTTCCTCCGGAGAAAATCATTTTGACGATTGACCATATACAATGGAAATATTTTAAATCGTCCATTAGAACAACGATGGAAATGGTCGTTTGCCCTGATGAGTGTTAAATCTTCATGGTTGGTTTGCTGTCTATGTAAAGTCATTCTAGTCCGCAGTTCATTTTTTGTCTCTCCAACATAGAATTCTTCACAATTTGAACATATGAGAGAATAGATGACGTTTGAACTTTTACAAGACATATTTTGCCTCACAGTAAAATGCTTTCCATTTTTGAAATAAATTGAACTTTCTTCTATTAAATTTGGACAAGTCATACATCGTTTATCGGTACATTTTTTTGTGCCAATTGTAAAAAAATGTACCGATAAACGATGTATGACTTGTCCAAATTTAATAGAAGAAAGTTCAATTTATTTCAAAAATGGAAAGCATTTTACTGTGAGGCAAAATATGTCTTGTAAAAGTTCAAACGTCATCTATTCTCTCATATGTTCAAATTGTGAAGAATTCTATGTTGGAGAGACAAAAAATGAACTGCGGACTAGAATGACTTTACATAGACAGCAAACCAACCATGAAGATTTAACACTCATCAGGGCAAACGACCATTTCCATCGTTGTTCTAATGGACGATTTAAAATATTTCCATTGTATATGGTCAATCGTCAAAATGATTTTCTCCGGAGGAAGAAGGAAGAATTATTCATAAACATTCTCAACCCGGGATTAAATGATAAATGATATTCTAATTTTAACGTAACATTTTAAAGTCTTAAAATGACATTAGTAGTCTCCCTTGTATTTGTTAACGTCATACTATTGTTAACGTCAATCAATTGTTTTATTTATATACAAGTCACATTACCTGAAGATCTGCGGAAGCAGTGAAAGTACTAGTAAAAAAGTGATGCATTGAAACCGTTTTTATCTTTTAATAATTTTCTTATATATATATATATATATATATATATATATATATATATATATATATATATATATATATATATATATATATAAAATGTGTAAGTGCCTTTGAGGTACAAATATTTAAATTGGAGTGAGAATTTTATGCGCTTGAGAAAAGCTGAAGACGTCACCATTTTAATGTTATAAAGTGAAGTACCAAGTAAAAAATAAAGCAATGATACTCTTTTATTATTTTGACGAAAAAATAGGATGGACGATATTTAGTTAGTGTTTTGAGATCAGTACACTTTGTAATCTATCGTCAAGTCAAAGCAATCAAAAATGAAACGGACTAATATCTGTTATTTGTTTTTCAGTTGTAAATCGTCCAAATTAGAAAAAAAAGCCGTTGCAAATATTTGATTATATGAAAAAGAACTATTTTTCTTTATTACAGTAAAGATCGAATATTTATTTTCTGTGCTTTTCAGTTAAGTTGTTTTCATCTTGAGGTTAAAACAAAGGAATGTCTTAAGCCTTGCATCTTTGATGAGTTTTTTTTACACAGAATTATCATGCGCATTAAATCAAGAACCACAAATGTTCTCATCCTAAAACAATTTCCAATATCTATTTGATGTTACGTCAAATTAATTGGTCTTTTTGGGTGATAATATTACGTTTAATTTGAGATTTTGACAAATCAGATATGAAATTTGTTTTGTTCGGAAATATATGAGAAAATACTACAAATAAATTATACCTTGTCAAACAGAGTCTTGTCTTAAGAACAACAGATTTTTAGGTGTATAGTCTTGGAAAATAAGGAGCTTTCTATGAATAATATTATTCATCATCGTTTTTTAAAATATATCATTTGCATATATTGATAATATATACGTGTTGAAATGACTTCAATGAAATTTCAAAGAATTTTTCATATTAAGTAGAAACAGTTTGAGTATTTATGTTCTTAAAGCAATAGATTCATTTGAAAAACCATGTCTGAAAACTTTTTTAAATATGTTTTTATCTCCTTGAAAAAGATTGCATTGTATAAGCGGAAATTGTGTGCAAAATAAAAAATATTGTTGGAAAGTTTCAAAAATAAAAACAGAAATAGTTTTTTCTTTTGTAAGCTATCTATAAGGCATGTTGAGGCCTTTGATATGTTGGATTTGTGTTATTGTGTCTTTCATTTTTGCTACTATGCTTTGTTTATATGACTTTTTGTGGATTTGTTTGTTACATATGACGTGGCTCTGTATTTATACATCCCGTCCTCGTATTATTGTGATATGGCAAATGTTTGTATTCCTTATCTTCCATTTTTGCTAATGTGCTTTGTCTATTTGCCTTTTGTGTTTCTCAAATCAATATTTGATCGTGAATTGTTTTATAGACATTAAGATTATAACACAATGTTGACTGCGTTTGCTGTACCCCTATTTTTCACATTTTTTTCTATTATGTTTGTTTGTTTTGTTTACACATTGCTAACAATATAATAGAATTTTATGCAACTGTCATACAAATGGGAGGTTTAACTAGATATCAAACTAGGTTTAAACCTCCATTGTCTACGTAAGATAATACCTAGTCAGGAATATGACAGTTGTTATCCATTCGACGTTTGATGTATTTGAGTTTTAGATTTAACCATTTAGCTACGTACTTTCGATTTTGCATATTCCTCAAAGTTCGGTATTTTTGTTATTAAACTATGAATTATTACATTAATCTTTATAAATATTATCTATCCTTGTACAAATGTACATGTACCTGCAATCATTATCGATCTATATATTTAACTTTTTTATTAGGGAAAGATGCAAGCATTGGCCTGTAGCCTTTAGGGATGGTTGTCTCATAGGATATCGTAACCCATTTCCTTTATTTACAACTATGAATTGCATAAATACTTCCCATCAAATATTCTTCAATGTGTAAAAATAAATGTGAATTTGTCAAAAGCGACCTAACATATCAACTGAAAGGGTAACTTTAAAAATATTAAAAGACCTAAAAATACACGCAAGAAACACTAGTTTGTTTTTGTATAGATTGAATTGAAGACATGTATGTTTAAGATAACAACATGTTATTAATAATTTTATCAATGTGTAACAGTAAAGATACAATAAAATATGTTTTTTAAAAGAAAATCCTTATAATTGTAATTGTTAGAAAGTATCAAAGTCAATAAAGATTTGCGTCATTCCAGTTGTGTCCCGGAAATTGGAGAATTTTTCTATAAATTCTGCTCATTTCATTACCTAAAACCAATAATAAAAGATAGTTATTAAAAGACAACGTAAAACAATGACTACAGTGTTAAGTTCAATGTCCATGAGAATGTATTTATAACAACTATCACATCCAATACAAAAAAGGAACGTAACTTTCTTAATCAAATTAATGCGGTTAGTGATTTTTCAATAAAGGATGTTTTACATCTAAGACAAATCAGAATTATATAATTGATGTTATCATTCAACTGAATAGTTATTAAGGCTAGGTTAACATTGCATAGTCATTGTATTATCGTATTACATGGGTCACTGTTATCTAAAAGCTCCATGTAATGATTTAGAAAACATAGAATGATTTTATTACAACTATTCCTTTTTGCACCACAGTTTAGGGGAACAAAACTCTTTTCTTGATATTTTTCATCATGATATTAACATTGCCAATCGTAATAACAAACAACCGTTAAAGTTATTCAAAATGATCAATAACTTTAATAAACAAAATACGAAAAGGTCATATTTGAAGTATTCTAGTAAACGACAACCTATCTTTGTTCTGCATTGCATTGATTTAGAAACTGGGCTCCCAGACCTGTTGTTCTGATATCTGAATATGTTTTACCTGTTTAAATTTGAAGCCAAACAAAAATTTATACACTTTTACAATCCGTGTTAAATCATGGTTTGCCATTTGTGTATATTATCTTATCTCAGTAGCATTGTACTAATTTTACTGACAATACTGACTGTAGAAATGTTTACACTTGGACTTCTTGTCATTTTAGGTAATATCAGCTTCTTGTTTGGTCAATCAAATGAGAAACGCCTTCTACTAAATGATCAGGATGTTATCCACCAAGAATTGCAGACGCTACGAAACAGAATGACCCAGTTAGAGAATGAAAATTCGCTAATGAAGAAGCAGCTTCAGAATACACAAGGTATGCATTTCGCGCACTAGAAAAACGCAAAGATTGTTTTGACATCAATGTATTGAACGCCGTCATTGAACTAACAATAGTAAAGTAATTAATGCCTATTCTTATATGTCACCCTTCGAACATTACAACAATAATCATGATAATCTATTAGACAGGATATGTCGTTGGAAATAAATAATTGGGGAAGTATGTGAAAGAAATAAAAAAAGGTCAAATTCATTTTGATTTTCTATAGATGTGTAACTGATTTCTGTTTTTAAGGAATAATGATCAGGTATACAAAGTTCAACGGTTGATAATTGAAAGAAAAACAAATAGTTTGACAGCATAAACACAAACAGTGATAATAAAACATATTTTACGGATTTTGTACAGGAAACAAAACCTTCTACTATGCACACAGAATAGAATATAGTTGTGCGAATTTTTAAAGTAAAAAGATGAGAAGATCTCCTTGTTAAACATTTAAAGAAATTGGAAGTGGAATCGAGTATAATTTGAGGCATTATTCTAGTTCATATGCTTCACTGAAAGTAGCAACTTAATTCGAAAGTATCTCCAAAGAACGTTTAAAAGGCCGCATTTATCAAAAAGGAGCAATGAGCTAGACCCCTAACGGCCTTTGTTGTCCTAGTCGTTGCATCATCAGGGGTTGTCTTGTTGTTACGTATATGACATGTATGAATACATATTTTGTTTGGTGATTTTACCACTGGAGAAAAAAGTATGGATGGATGGTCATTCCTGGTTTCTCTTTCCTTTCCTTTATTTACAATTTTTATTATAATCCGAGGTGCTTAGAGATTGATGGGTGACATCATAATGCGAACAGGATCTACTTATCCTTCCGGAGCACCTGAGATCACCCCCTGTATATGGCGGGTTCGTATTCCTAAAGTCTTTAGTTTTGTGTACTATTGTTTGTTTTTCTTCTTCTTGAGCCATGTCGTTATCAGGTCATTTTCGATTAATGATTTAAAATGTCCCTCTGGTTTCTTTCGCCTTTCTTCTAAAAGATGTATTTGACTCATTCAAATTGTTTTAATTTACTTTATGCATTTATTCATTTATCAATCTGATCAATTTCGTTTAGTTTCTATAGAAAATAAGCTAAGAATATTTATTTAAATATTTAAATTTTCTTTTATGGGTTTTGTAGACTGTTTTGTTTTGATCTTTTCGTCGTTATTTTGCGTTTTTCTTCTTTTTTTCTGTCATTTATTCAGAAAAGTGATGTTTTAAGAAAGATATAGAAATGAAGATGTCTTTTGCTTTTAGGAGCCACAGCATATACAATATGGGGGAGAAAATCCTGTCCTACTGTGAATGGGACAAGTACGATGTATTCAGGTAATCAGTCTAATAAGATATACACATTAGCAGGTAAATTTATAGAAGTGAATTAACATTTAATAAAATTGAGAATGGAAATGGGAAATGTGCCAAAGAGACAACAACCTGACCATAGAGCAGACAACAGCAGAAGGTCACCAACAGGTCTTCAATGCAACGAGAAATTCTCGCACCCGGAGGCGTCCTTCAGCTGGCCCCTAAACAAATATATACTGGTTCAGTGATAATGAACACCATACTAAACTCCAAATTGTACACAAGAAACTAAAAGTTAAAATGATACAAGACTAACAAAGGCCAGAGGCTCCTGACTTGGGACAGGCGCAAAAATGCGGCGGGGTTAAACATGTTTGTGAGATCTCGATAAATGAATCTTTTGGGTCTCAAACAGAAATAAATATATAATGTATCTTAGCAAGATATTTTATCAAGGGTTTACTTTTGATAAAAAGATTATCCTTATAACCACATCCATTAACAGTGTTAACGTAACATAGCTCAATTTAGCGAAACAGGTATCTGGCATACTAACCAATGAGATTTTCTGAAACTTTGCTATCTATTCAGAACCGGTAGTTTATACTAGTCACTAGTCATTTTAGGGCTCTTTATAGCTTCGAGTTTGGTGTTAGCAAAGGCGCTATGTTGAAGACCGTACTTTGACCTATATTCTTTACTATTTCAAATTGTGACTTGAATGGAGAGTTGCCTCATTGGCACTCATACCCCACCTTCTTATATCTATATATTCATATATTTAGAAAAAGGTTAAAAATTATTCATTACATTGTCATATTGTATAGAAAATAACTAAATGTTATTCCATTTACTGTATCGTATTTTCATTCACACGAATATCTGAGGCTGCTGTCCCTTTCAAAAATCATTCAATTAACTTAAGAATAAATCTTCGTATATGACAGCCCAAACTATTAAATAACTGTTTGATAATTCGAATATGCAACTAGATAATGCAATAACTTTTTCGCGTGTTTTGTTTATAGGTTTAGTTGCAGGCAAGCACTATAACGAACAAGGAAGTGGTGTAAACACATTGTGTCTCCCACACGACCCAGAACCAGCACCTTCGGATTTTCCTTCGAAACTCCATGGTGGCTTGTATGCAAGGATTTGGGGGAGTGAATACCAGTTTAACTTTAGAAATGTAGCCATTAATGATGATGTTCCTTGTGCTGTTTGTCAGGTAAACCAAGATTCAACCTGCCTCATGATGCCAGCTAAAACAAAATGTCCAGTAGGATGGCACAGACAGTATTCTGGTGTTTTGATTGGTGCTTGGTCTGGTGAATACTCATCGGAATACATTTGTATGGACGAAAACCCTGAGTTCTTTGAAGGTACTCGTTCTCATGATGATAATGGTCGAACACTCTATCCTGTTCGAGCGAGGTGTGGAAGCCTCCCGTGTCCACCATACACAGATTACCAGTATATATCGTGCGTTGTGTGTTCACTATAAAACTATAGCTACGTGATGATTTTATTTTATTTTGGCCATCTAAATATTTCCTGCTACATCTGAAACTTTTGAAAAAGCGAAAAGATAACAAGAATGCACAGTCAAAATACAATGAAATATAAAAAAAGGAAACTACGGAGTGAACTTAGTAATATAACTAATCTCACTTAAAACCTTGAAAACTCGACAGTTTTTTTTTCTCAACTATCCGTTGTGTTATTCCTGTTAAGATCCGTTACCACAACTATCAGGTACAAAAGAATCGCAACAAATTGGATTGGTTATTGTCTTTGTATCACCATAAGACACACAAAATTTACCGTAAAAACGACATCTTTTGCTTTTAAATTAAATCAACAACCAGTATTCAAATTTCTAATATTTTTAGATGTGGTATGATAGCCAATGAGACAGCTATCCGTTTGATTTCAAATGAGTTGGATGCAGTCAATTATAGGTCCGATCTATTTTAGGGGGTAAGTTGAGATCAAGCAGACCTAACAGTGGAAGCTGTTATCTAAGGTGAAAAGTATACGCGGACATTTTGCATCCTATGGATCCTATTCCTACCTTGTTAAATACCTGATCATACATAACCTTCCCTGAAGGGCACCCATCCACTAGGACGTCAATGATATTCAAAATTCATATTTTTTTTATAGAAATTGAAATTAGATATAGTCTTTAGCAAAAATAGCATTATCATCAATTGAATAATTTGCACAATTATATATATATATATATATATATATCTTTTAAAACTCGAAAAAATCCGATTTCTCTGGTTTTTACTTTTCTTCTTTTAGCCCAAGCAAGTTTTTCAGAGTTAAAGAGCTTATCTATATCAGTATACATATTGTCCTGGTTAAAAATGATTATTCAGCTGTATATGTAATACTTTCGTTTTTAATGCATCATGTTTTCAAAGGAAATATCTTATATCCCCAAGTATTCTTTAATAAAAAAACTAAAAAAAATTAATTTAACAGTGCATGGATATGGATATAGAATAAAATGAATAATCATACAAAAAGTATATTCAGAAATTGGATCAATATTCTATATTTCAGATTTACTAACTTTTTTGATCAATTTCAACTGTCACGACAGTTGTTATGATACGGTAAAATACGGGGAGAAATATATGGCAAAAACCCAAAATGATTGATACAATTAAAATAATACTGTTATCTGTGATTGTGCATTTACTGTTATTTTCCCCTTTCTTAAAAGGACATTGTCAATGCTGTACTGTAACAGTTAAGGAACGAATTTATTTATATATTTTTCTCATCATTTTCTAGTTCATTTAAATGATTGTAATTATTTCCTTAATCTCAATTCGTGTCATTTTTTTTCTATTTAATCCTTTTTGTTTTTATTGTTTCCAATTTAATTTAAATTTTGAATATTTTAAGTTTTGTTTCGAGGAAACCAATTTGAATGTTATACAACAACGAGTGCGTTGCAGAAGGATTCATATTGAATTTTCCTCTATTTTAAATCACAAATGTCACAAGTAAGAGACAAAGAAAGGTAACCAAAATTGTCTTTTGGTCTCTTTAGATTATGTACAATTCTTTGAAAGTACGTGTATACACATTTTCAAATATTATGAAACAGTTAGATAAAAAATATCGATCTCGAAGAAAAATTCAAAACGAAAAGCCCCTTATCAAATAGCATAATAAAAACAACAAACACATAAAACGAATAGAAAACAACTGTCATATTCCAAACTTGGTACCGGCATTTCCTTATGTAGATTATAGAACAGCATGTTCAGATTATTACATAGAAGTAAGCAAACGCAATTGTTGTAACGACAATCCTGTTCCCTTTCTCTTATTGTGACCTATTGAAATAGAATTATTACTTATTGTGTATAAACATGAGCATGAACAACAGGTGCCACATGTGGAACAGGATCTACTAACCGTTCTTGCACACCTTAAGATGACCCCTATTTTTGGATAGGTTCGTGTAATTCATTCTTCAGATATCTATGTTCAATTCGATAGATGAGTTCAATATAGTAACCAAAAGTTGAGTTATTTAATTAGAGACATCAAATTTATAGCGTAAAGTCAATTTGTAGGATACTGCTAACTTCTTTTCTTTCTTCCTAAAGTTTTTGTATGAATAAAGAAACAAGACGGGAAGAAGATCAATTGGTGCTATTCCCATTTAGTAAAGTCTGGAATTAGGTATGCAAAACATGCTGTTAAAATATTTCTGTGAAAAAAGCTCATAAGCAATCAAAACACTTATTATAAGGAGGCGATTAATGTTCCTAAAGCAAACAAATAAGTTTAAAAAGTGACATCAAAAATAATTATATGACTGAAAATTAAGTATTAAAAACAATCTTAAGACGATTGTGGAAACTTGATTTAACTTAAATCTATTGTTAATAAACAAACCAATGGAGAAACCTGAAGGAAGGGGATTAACTATAAACTGACCAATATAGGTTCAGTCGACAAGGTGTCTCATGGATTGATAACGATTCATGCAACTCCAGACTCATTGACACATGTCTTGATAGGGAATTGGACAAAAATTGATAAATTACCAGACCAGACAAATATTTTTGTGTTTTAAAATTTACGACTCTGAAATATTTCTTTGGTAATTTGAGACACATTTGTCGTATTTGTCAATCCACTCAAGATTTGTCATTTTCAGTCGTTATCCCTGTTAGAGGAATTTTTCGTAGTAGCAAAACCCCCTTGATTAAGTATAACTTGTTCATACACGCCCTTGACATACATGACGTATTAATTAGACTATGTATTATGTGGGACAGAGAGTATTTACTACTGATAATGGGAAAAAAGAAAATATACATAAACGGCATTCAAAAACAATTATTTATAAAAAGAAACGTACATATCTAACAATATTTCATGTACTCAACGAAATAATTTTAATAATAAAACAAATAGATCTTAAACATGAACGAATCTATAGTATAACTCTTCAGTTAGAGACTTGCAAAATAACAACTTATAGTAATGGAATTTTTCATTATAGAAGGCCGTACAGTAATCATTTCAACTCTCCATATTGTACAACATATATCACAATTTACGTATTTCACCAAACATTGCTTATATAAAGCAATTTTAAAAAAAGTTCCTTGAATGTTTATCAGTCAAATGTATACTTCTGTGAGGTCAATAGGTTTTGTTATATATAATAAATATAATTATAACACTTTGTTAACTTGTTGCATCTGGTATATGAATGTATGGTATGATTTATCAGATTTGTAATTACGTTCATTTTTGATATAAAAAAAATATTGGTGTTACATCGGATTTTTAATACATTGGATTTGTTAATCTATTATGTGACGGAGTTAAACGGTGACTGTAAGTTCACACCAATGTACAGGATATTAAACTAGCTAACAGCTGCTAATAAAAATCTTGCAGACTGTCTTGATTACAGATCGTACTGCATTATCTGACACCAAATCGCACGTACTTGTGTGAAATGAAAAGACACATCATAGACCGGAGTTGTAACTTTTACAGAGAATGCCACATTCGCTGATTGATCCAGCCTGCTTTGATTTGATGACTTTGAACTCTGGACAGTTGTCGTTCCTCTTGAAAAATCATTCGTTTAAAGGACTCTTAACAACTGATGACATGATTGTTGCTGAAATCAGAATATATTTATTATCAATATTCAACCACATTTCTCTTTGTGGATAGCTCATAGGTGTACCAATAGAAAATATAAAAATCAAAATATAACAAGGTTCTGAAATGATATTGCTGCATGAAAACTGCTTTGTCAATTGAAATTTACCATGAATTATGTAAGTGTTTCTTTAGATCAAGTATTAGGACAGGAAACGTGTATAAAAAGATTGGATATTCAAGCTGTATTAGTAAACAACACTACTCGGTCTCATTTTTGTAGAATGAAATAAACGTTTTTATAACGTGATGTTTCATTGTTTGTTAAGAATTGTCAAATGTGTGCTATACAGGAGACAGGAAATACTTACAGATGTGCTGTAGCTTATGTTAAATTAATATTTTGTTTCTTGTTGGTAGATTTGATGTTCAATAGGCCCAACGCGTATCACATGAGGCAGGTTGCTGTTGTAAATATTTCATATTTCACAACAATCTATGTGTTTGTAGTTAATTTGTTGTAGGCAAGGCATTATGAGCAATGGAGGTGGAAGGACAAAGGAATATGCCATGTTTGTTTTTTATTTGTTTTCAGAAAGAAGGAATAATTTTGAAAAATATAGATAACTATTTTTTTTAGAAAAACCATACTTGCCATTTTCAACCAGGATTGTCTACGGGAGCCGATCATTTCGTACTCTTCATTTCCATATTACACTCTGTATTTTGAACTAGTCGCTTTCGCTGAGTAATAAACAACTGTAAATGACCAGATAGCGGAAAGAGTAGATTTATCTGTGTATAATTTGTATTTTCCTACATATTTTTTAGTTGCATTTAAAATGTTTACTTGAACAAATTGTTTTGTCTTTAGAAATTGGTTAAAATACTTGAATTGTGCAACGCAATAAATAACTTTAAAATAGTTTTTAAATAGATTCTTTATATTCAGATAGATACGAACAGACTTCAAAGTAGATAAGATGATTTGCACATTACAACACAATTCTCACATGGAACATGTAACATAATATTTCCATCATTTCATCATTTAGCATTATTATAAAAATCTACTTTTCTTAAATAAATTGTTTAATAGGTCTTTATAACAGGTTACCTATAATTGCTTACATCCACTTCATTTGAACTTTAAAAGCGTACAGTGCATATTTTAGCTAAGGGCAAACCATTGTTTTATATATTATATATGAAAGTAGAGGATTGATGTGAATGCAAAAACAAAGTTAAGTAGAATATTTGAGGAGCAAATATCCTTGGAACTAGAATGCAAACGTGTTGTGGTAAGAATTCCAACTTCTGAAGTGTCCACTCTTTACTAATGTTGTGTTTCAAGTATGGTGTCTTTTCCTGTGACACCAAACATGTTTTTCTCATTGTTACGAAAAAAATATTTTTTTCCATTTGTACTTTTGTTATAAGGTGTCCTTGACTGTAAGTAAACATTTATTACGTTTGTCTTTTCTCTGTGATTTGTTTGTTTATATGTTTTAACTAGCTTACCTTGAAACGGGAAAATCCAATCAAGTACAGAAGAATGCATTCCCCTAATTTCGATAGCATTGACAGCAAAATAACAACAATCCTGCCACTCCATGAAAGTATTCACGTTGACTACATTTCCTGTTCTGACCTGAATGTGTTCATTTTCCCAACTGACCCAGAAGTCTTTAAATTGATTTTCATCCAGCAACCCCAATTTTTGTACTCAGAACCTTGTTGATTAATGATTTTGAATTGGCCCATACAGCTATCGCAATCTGTGGAATAGGCTCTTTAATTGTTCTTTTCTGTGGTAAAAGTCTCATGATGGCATGTTTTGTTTCTTTCAGTTTAAATGTCAAAAAATATTGTTTCTTGAAAAGCTTCACAATATGTAAGAAACTCTTTGTCACCTGATGCAGCTGTAATTGGAACAGAAATATCAGCCATTTATTACGTGATATCTAAAATAATAGTGTTTATACAATAGATACTTTATCCTGCAGTGTAAAAAAATACAAAGATCTCACAAAGGTTTATTCAGTAAATTATGTGACACTTTTACTACAATATCAGTTGTAGATTACTTTGTGTTATAGTTTTCTATTATATCGTTCTCATAGACAAATATTTATCTCCTATACTGATTTGTTATAATATATTAATTTGTGTTATAGTTTTCTATCATATCGTTCTCATAGACAAATATTTATCTCCTATACTGATTTGTTATAACATATTAATTTGTGTTATATTTTTCTAGTATATCGTTCTCATAGCTAAATATTTATCTCCTATACTGATAACATATTAATTTGTGTTATAGTTTTCTAGTATATCGTTCTCAAAGACAAATATTTATCTCCTATACTGATTTGTTATAATATAATAATTTGTGTTATAGTTTTCTAGTATATCGTTCTCATAGATAAATATTTATCTCCTATACTGATTTGTTGTAACATATTAATTTGTGTTATAGTTTTCTAGTATATCGTTCTCAAAGACAAATATTTATCTCCTTTACTGATTTGTTATAAAATATTAATGTGTGTTATAGTTTTCTATTATATCGTTCTCATAGACAAATATTTATCTCCTATACTGATTTGTTATAACATATTAATGTGTGTTATAGTTTTCTATTATATCGTTCTCAAAGACAAATATTTATCTCCTATACGGATTTGTTATAACATATTAATTTGTGTTATAGTTTTCTGGTATATCGTTCTCAAAGACAAATATTTATCTCCTATACTGATTTGTTATAACATATTAATTTGTGTTATAGTTTTCTGGTATATCGTTCTCAAAGACAAATATTTATCTCCTATACTGATTTGTTATAACATATTAATTTTTGTTATAGTTTTCTATTATATCGTTCTCATAGAGAAATGTTTATCTCCTATACTGATTTGTTATAACATATTAATGTGTGTTATAGTTTTCTATTATATCGTTCTCAAAGACAAATATTTATCTGCTATACTGATTTGTTATAATATATTTATTTGTGTTATAGTTTTCTATTATATCGTTCTCAAAGACAAATATTTATCTCCTATACTGATTTGTTATAACATATTAATTTGTGTTATAGTTTTCTGGTATATCGTTCTCAAAGACAAATATTTATCTCCTTTACTGATTTGTTATAACATATTAATGTGTGTTATAGTTTTCTATTATATCGTTCTCATAGACAAATATTTATCTCCTATACTGATTTGTTATAACATATTAATGTGTGTTATAGTTTTCTATTATATCGTTCTCAAAGACAAATATTTATCTCCTATACTGATTTGTTATAATATATTTATTTGTGTTATAGTTTTCTGGTATATCGTTCTCAAAGACAAATATTTATCTCCTTTACTGATTTGTTATAACATATTAATGTGTGTTATAGTTTTCTATTATATCGTTCTCATAGACAAACATTTATCTCCTATACTGATTTGTTATAACATATTAATGTGTGTTATAGTTTTCTATTATATCGTTCTCAAAGACAAATATTTATCTCCTATACTGATTTGTTATAATATATTAATTTGTGTTATAGTTTTCTATCATATCGTTCTCATAGACAAATATTTATCTCCTATTCTGATTTGTTATAATATATTAATTTTTGTTATAGTTTTCTATTATATCGTTCTCATAGACAAATATTTATCTCCTATACTGATTTGTTATAATATATTAATTTGTGTTATAGTTTTCTAGTATATCGTTCTCATAGACAAATATTTATCTCCTATACTGATTTGTTATAATATATTAATTCGTGTTTAAGTTTTCTATTATATCGTTCTCATAGAAAAATATTTATCTCCTATACTGTTTTATTATAATTAGTGGAGCGGCGAAAGTTTAAAAAGTCGCTTAGTTAACGAGTTCAAATTACCTAAATACCTCATGGGATTTTAATGGCTTAAAATGTCTATCGATTATTCAACTTCTGAAAAATGTTTGTCGTCAAAATAAAATGTGGTACAAATGACGTTAAAAATAGCCATAACTGACGTTACCCAACTTGCATCGTATACCCCACTGCTGATTCGGTACTCATATTTCATATCAAACACGTTCTAAAAAATAATTTGTGAACGAAATTGGTAAATATAGTTATTCTTGAACTTCATACAATTTAAGAGCATTTTTAAAAAGTCCTATATGGAGAGCACAATGCATCTGAAAATGGTTGAAAATAACAGTGAAAAATCATCGTTTTTCACCTAGCATTATTTGCACGTGCAGTATAGTTGTATTTTAAAGTCACAACAATAAAGCCGTCGTATAATACTTCAATCGACTCGATTTACTTTTTGCAGTAAATTCTTTATAAAATAAATATTTGGCTAAATATCGGCTTTTTATTGAGATTTGAAGTCCGAATATTTGTCACAAATTTACCGACATTGTTGTGGTTTCTATTTATAGTCCAACATTCAGCAATTTTTCGAAGGTTGATTGTAGTCGTTTTCAAGCATATTTCTTGTTCATTTTGTAATTTCCGAAGCATTGTGATTAATTTATATTGTTTGGTATTGTTGTGTATTAGATTTTGTTGATTTCAACGGGAAAAGTGAATATCATTGTAGGGTTTGTTTGGTTTTCAGGTGTGTTTGATTTGTTTCTTATTTCATCAAATGGACAATTTATCAGTCTCATTAAAACTAGTCCCTCCGAATGCCAAAAAAAAAGGAGAGTGGAAGTTGGTGTTGACAATTGCATTATCTGCAATTCTGTTGATGATGAAAATTTGATAACATCAACGGAATCTGGAAGAAAAAGCCTGATAAATGCTGCAGCAAAGAGACGTGATGATTTGTTCAGTTTTTTTGATGAGTTCTGCAATGAAATATCTAGTAAATTACCCGTATTTAGGTACCATAGATCATGTTTTAAAAGCTACACATGTAAACATAATTTAAAAGCAGTAGCATGTTCTTCAGCTGAAAAGGAAACACCAGATATAAATTACGATTTCTCTAATTCTTTGGTGCCTGGAAATTATGATCACCCTCTCGATATATCAAAGTGTATTATTTGCCGCAAAATGTCACATAAAAGGGTGAAAACATTACATACCATTTCATCCGCTGAACGGTTAGCCAATCTTAAAGATGCTGCTATTAGAGCATGCGACGCTGAAATGATTGATCGAATAGAGAAAGAGAATTTGCTCAATAAAGCAGTGTATCATGCAGCATGTCTGACTACATACTTGGCATATAGACCAAAATCAAATGATAAATCAGCGTATGATTTGGCATTTGAAAGAGTGGTTGAAATAATAGACAGAGACCTCATTTGTGACAAAAAGTCTCTTCTATTGTCATCACTCTTGACAATGTACCAGTCTTTTTTACCTGATAAAATAAGTAAGACCTACTGTAATTCCTCCAAGCTTAAGGCTAAACTTGAGAAGCACTACAAGGATGCAATTGTATTTTTTGCTCAACAAGTCCAAGGTAAATCTAGTATTGTATTTGCTAGCGACATTTCCATTGGCGACGCTGTTAAGGCAGCTAATACCATCAAAGCAGAATTAGAATTGCTTGAGATAAAAGCCGACTTGAGTACATGTAGCTCCACCAAAACCAATGAACAAACCGATATGCATGTACTCTATGCAGCCGCCTCAATATTAAGACAAAAAAAAATAGAAAATGTATACATTTCTGGAGATTATTATCCTGCAAATGACGAAGCATCATTGGAAATGTCAGAAGCAATGTTGCCAACTAGAACATTTCTACCCAATGCTTAAAAATACAAAAGAATTATGGGTTCAAACTGGTTCAATAGGTAGCTTGAAGGATAATAGACGTTTTATACCAGTTCACGACATTGTTTCGTCTATTGACCCAGTTGTCACCGGTATTCTGCCGGTCGTTCATGCTCTGAGTGGGTGTGATTCCACTTCAAGTTTTTTTGGAATCGGTAAAAAGTCAGTATTCAACCTCCTGAGATTAAAACCAAGCCGTTTCAGTAATCTTGTAGCCTTAACACAAGATGATGTTGATAGTGCGGTAGTTGCAGCTAGGGAGTTTGTTGCTGCTTTATACGACTCAAAGTACAAATTTAAGAAATGTCACAACGATTTAAATTTGCTGAGACATCAGTTGGCTATCAATAAAGATAAAAGTCTTATAAAGCTTCCGGCATGTGAATCCGTATTTAAACAACACGTACTGCGTGCAATCTGGCAAAGCAAAGTTTGGGTGTCGGCAAATTTGGCCAACCCAAATAATGGCTCTCCATGTGCTTTTGGTTGGAAAACTGCACAAAATGACAAGTTAGAGCCAGTTTCTTTGAAGGACAAATGGCATCAGACTTTCTACAAGATCTTATTTGTTCGTGTAAGGGGAAAAAAGCATGCCAGGAAGCATGTGTTTGCAAGGAGCAGGGTCTTCCCTGCACTGATTTATGTTTTTGCCAAAATGTAGGAAATTGTAATAATGTCCAGTCAGTATCCGCTGACATAGCTGATGACACAGATGAAATATCATGAAAATAGTTTTTGTTACAATATTTGATAGTTTTATTTTGGTTTATTATGGGTTTTTTGTCCCACGTTTCAATTTTATGAAATTAAACTCATCATAGATACTAGTACCAAAATTAACGTTCACGTCTTAATGTTTGAAATTTTTATTTTCTACAAAATGCTTGCTCTCATTGTGTAAATTACCACTCCAATATCTATATTATATCAAAAGGTATCTTGTATTGAGAAAGTTCATTTAAGGAAAACTCAGTGACATGTCTTATCCTTCAAAACTGAAAGGAAATTTAGCACGGCTGCACATTTTTATTGTTTTATTTATAAACTATGCATTTCGGATACTCTTTTAAACACTTTTTTCCTGAAGTATTTAAGAAATGCTATTTGTCGAGGTGAAATATCAAGGTTATTTTGCTACTGGTTTTTATTAGGCTTTAAAATTTGTATACCACGGACTACCTTCAAAAAAAATATAACGTTCTTTTGACGTCAAGTCCAAATAAAAAAACAAAGTTGTATGAACTAACACATTGATACATAGTAATACTCATTTAATTTATTGAATAGATTATTAATTTTGAAAAATATCAATGGTATTGTTTCTCGAGATGAAAATAGGATTTTTTAAGTGATGACCTTTGACCTTGATTTTCGGCATAATGGTACCAGCTTTCATATTGACGACACATATTTTCAAAAAGTACACGATTTCAGCTTTCCAACGAGCTATTAAAAGTCCATGAGGTATTTAGGTAATTTAAATTTCTGAAATTGTCTGCTCCGCCGCTCCACTAAATATATCAATTAGTGTTATAGTTTTCTATTATATCGTTCTCATAGACAAATATCTATCTCCTATACTGATTTGGTATAATATATTAATTTGTGTTATAGTTTTCTATTATATCGTTCTCATAGACACATATTTATCTCCTATACCAATTTTTTTATATTATATAAGTTTAATTACTTCTTTATAGCCATTTGTTTGAAATTGAAAATTTGGAAGTTTGTTTTCGGATAAAAACGTTATACTTCGTCAGCTGTTATCCGATTGTCATTGTTGTCATTTATCAAATTTGATGTGGATTGCAGATCTTTTGTTGTTTCTATTTTATTTGTTTTCAATTCATATAGACTCTGAAATATTTAGAGATACACATTTTTTTTTATAAAAATGAAGAATGGAAATGGGGAATGTGTCAACGAGACAAAAACCCGACCAAACAGTAGATAACGACCGAAGGTAACCAATGGGTATTCAACGCAGAGAGAAAATCACGCACTCAAAGGCGTGCTTCAGCTGGTCCCTGAACAAAAATGTATACCTGTTCAGTGATAATAGACGTCATACTTAACTCCGAAATATAGAAAAGAAACTTAAATTAAGATGTATTACATTCAATTTTAAGTATAATTCTTTTCTTCATTGGCTTAAATTTATCATATAATTAAAGGTTGACCTGTCGTGAAAAAAAAGTTAATCGACATGTCGAATTGCTTTGATCGACGAATGTTTGATTGCTACAATCTAACGAAAATGAGTCAACACCTACGCCGTTTTCGTGTGATCTTATCCAAATTGAATCAAAGAAGTAACGTAAACACATTCAGTTTTGGCGTTGGTATTTGTATGCCGTCACGTTTAGCTATGTTATTAATTCGTCAAAATCATTCATGAATTTGAGCAGAATTTTCTGAAATTTCAAATTTATACGTATTCTCCTAGTTCTAACGTTCTGATTATTTTTGTAATGTATAGTAATCAGAATAATAGTACTACAGCTTGACAGTTAAAATGGAATTTGATTTTCTCAACTATCCGTTTCACTGGCACTGCTACGCGTCAATACTCCCCAAACCCAGTGTTGTAACCGTTCATTATAAGAACAAAATACAAAAATCAGTTAAAAGATCTTAACTTATTACATCGATGTTGAAAGCAGAAATACATCTAACAAAAACACAGAGTGGACGTGACAGGGCACTTGTACGATCCGACAACCAATGAAAGCTGAATGTAAAAATAAGAGTGACAATGAGACAACTCTCCATCGAAGTCAAATGTAAACAATTGTAGGTCAAGTACGACCTGCAACACATAGCCTTTGGTCACATCGAAGTAGAGATTTGAGAGTACTAGCATTAATGACTTAGAAGTAATTTGCATTGCTCTAATTGCTTGAAGATTTAATAAAAAGATAAGAATAAATGTTTCATAAAAAAACGAAAAATAGACACGAATTATCGATATTAACTATACATATAAATGCGATATATCTACTCACAAACCAAAAACAATAGGTTTTAACAATATATCAATTGGGGTTTTTTTGGGGGGTGTTTTTTATATATATATAGATCTGTAAATTTGCTTTCGCAAATTTTTTGTTCTTCTCTCGCCGGGATTCGAACCCATGCTACTGAGATATCGTGACACCAAATCGCCTGCACTGTAGCCGTCCCGCTAGACCACACGACCACCTGGGCTTCTATGAAACATAGAGTAATATACAAATTAAGAGTGATATTGATTTCCTGATGTTCATATCTCGTAAATCGAGTAAGTAGAGAAAAATACATGTAACAAAATAACAAAAGAAACTGAGATGTGGATTGATTGCCATTGAGACAACTATTCGTAAGATACCAATCGAAGTAGATTCTAGCATATTAACTGGAATATAAGGGGAAAACAAAACAATATATTCGAAATTTAAAGTATAGAACTTTTGAAGATATTTTGTTATTTGTCTATGAAAAGGTATTGCATGATGCATTAAATCGGCCAACAAATATTACTAGCTGGAAAACTTGATGTCAGCTTAAATATCAATTAATCAAACTGTTTTCGATCAAAGAGGCCGGTATGTTTACATAAATCATTTTGTCTGATTACTATTTCAGATTTACTTATTTTACTACAAAAGGATTTTTAACTACCTTTCCAATGATACGATGTATTCGACTACACAGAGTGGAAGTGGCCGTGTACTTGTATATCCCAACATCCAAAAGACAAAAGAGAGTCTTAGAGAGTCTGAGAGTACTCGCAGTTACTAGCAGCTAGATCAAAGTCACTAACAGCTTATACAAAAAATTGCACCTAACACTAAATTATCAATTATTAAACATCCAACTTTCAATGGATTTAGTGTAAAGACGCCATTAACAGTCAGAGAAAAACATGACCTTGTGCAATTCCAAGATACAGGTATCGACAGATTATAGATCCATAAATGTGTATATGTATATAATAATCATTATGATATTTAATTTACTGATAACAAAATCAATATTAATACCAAAAAAAACCAACAATATTCAATGATCTAATGAGCTTTTGAATAAACCTTTTAGTTAGAGACCTTCCGTTTTTGAATTTTTCCCGGCGTTCGGCATTTTTGTGATTTTATTATGTACTCTTTACAAAAGTTGTCCTTATTTCTTTAATGGAGCTCCATTTATCTAAGACTTTTTTAAAAATTATCTCGATTTCACATTCCATTCTTTGTTTTCTTTAACTAGTACTTAGTGCACAGTGAATAAGAAGTAAAATCACAAAAATACTGAATTCCGAGGAAAATTCAATCGGAAAGTCCCTAATCACATAGCAAAATCAAATGACAAAACACATCAAAAACGAATGGACAACACCTGTCATATTCCTGACTTGGTACAGGCATTTTCAAATGTAGAAAATGGTGGATTGAAACTAGTTTTATAGCGCTAAACCTCTCACTTGTTCGACAGTCTCATCAAATTCCTTTATATTTACAGCGATGCGTAAACAAAACAGACATAATAAATAAAATAGTCAAAATACGGGTACTGCAGTCATCACTGTGTTACAACTTTAAAAGAAATTACTTTACAAAAAAGCACAAAAGCATCTATCAAACATTGCTTCGCGGGTTTGACGTTAGACAATTTATACGTCACATAGGAAGAAATTTTGTCGTTCAATGTTTATACAAAGCAATTTTATAATTTCACATGGGGAATGTTGGCATTCTGGGTTAAAAAAAATCAAAAGTATGCTAGAATTAATTTCAGAAATAGACCGAGATTTAAAATTGTCCAGAACTTCTTTAGAATTTCTAAGAATCCACAAATGGTTTATACCACTACGCAATTAAAATAATTTTGTCGTTTGTCGTTCAACGTATTTTTTTAATTTATAACAGTAACTATAACATAATGACATATAATAGAACAATATCATAATGACGGGATCTTTTAAAGTACAGAGTCGCGTTATAAGAACCAAAAGAAACACAAAAAGCCGCATATACAAAACACACCAGCAAAAATGAAAGATAATACAAACACATTGATGGGATGTGTAAGTACCGAGCCACGTCAAATGGATAATACAGAAAATAATCGAAACAGTAAAAGTAATATTAATAATACAACAAAGACAAATGAAAGAACAATATAACACATTATTTTTTCATTACAAATCTTATTTATTACACTATTAGTTGTTACTTTATGATATGGTACAAAAATAAAACAAAAGAATCAATTCGTTTTGGTCCCAGATGACTTTTAAAATGTTGATATCATTGAAAAGGCTCCAAATAATCTCTCTTTGGTGAAAAAATGCCATTTTTTTAATTAAAATTGAAATATCTTTTTTTACTCATAGGTGACCTATATTTTTTATTATTATTTTTAGATAAGCTGTACTTAAACTAAACTATAGTAAAATTTAAGTTATTAGTTCAACAGAAAAAAAGTACCTAAACATAAATGCATGCTTCTTTCGAAGGCAGATTTTGAGCTTAAATGAACGGTGACCCCATATTTTTATTTCATTTTTGTATTAGGTATAGTATATTAAAAGTTAATTTATAGCAAAAAATAGCGAAATCCTATATTAGAAAAAAAAAAGATTTATACCCGCGAGCCCCCTTAATTGATTTTTCCATGAATATTCTATACATTCTCTGACAATTTTGCTACACCTGTAGCGTGATAAAAAGTCCGGTGACCCATACTTTCAATTATGATTTTGGATAAAAGCATAATAAAAACTTTATTTCAACAAATTATTAAAAATTCTATGTAAATTCATTAAAACGCCCCAACCACCTTAAGACTACAGCGTATCATTTTACAGTGTAAAAGTAGTTAAAATCATTGTGTAGTAAAATAGATAAAACTCAAATACTACACAGACAATATGATATCATGTAAACATGACAGCCTCTTTGATCGAAAACATAATTTTTGAGTTTGATGGATTAATATTTAAGCTGAAATTCATTTTTTCAAATGGTAATATTTGTTGACCGGTTTATTTGTAAATTATGGATAGTTGTGTCATTGGCAATCATACCACACACATCTCAGTTTCACCTTTTTATTCTTGTATTTTTCTCTTCTTAATTGATTTGCGAGATATGATCTTTATGAAATCAATATCGCTCTTAACTTGTATATTACTCTACGCCAATAAGGAAAATCACTACACAAATGTACGACTTGAGATATTGTCTATTTTTTTACTAACATAGTAAAATATGCCAAGTTATATAATCGTTAAACAGGAAGAGAGAGCGTTAATGTTAAATGGCAAACACACATCGGAAAACCGTTTCCGGAATATGAAACTGCCTGGCGTTATCGCTTTTTTTCTCTTTATTTTTTCACAATTATAAACACTTTCACAGGGTAGACTGCCCTCTGGTGTTGGGGATTATTCTGCCCCTTTAATACAATAATTAAACAAAAATAAAATTGAACTGTTCAATAAACATTTGAGAATCTCTCCATTCCACTCATTCAGTACATAACATAGTCATCGAATTTCTTTGGAAGTGAGCGATGGCGATCCGGTCGACTAATTGAATCGGATGATGAGAAATTTTGTTCCTTTTCTTGAGAGTCAATATATGTTTCCTCTTATGAGTTCATTTCAAAGTTATCGTTACTAAAATTCATGTCCGGACTGTTTGTTCTAAGAGGATGTTTAACATTTTCTAATTGAGTAATGTAATGCGGTATTACTGACGGCAATTTTGGAAGGTCGGATATAGCTTTAGGAATTACCAGCACAGAAGGAGGTGAGGAGCTGTCGGTCACTCTTTCATCGTCGTCGTCATCGGAATGCGACAGTAGACATTTTATTTACATTTTTGGGACGGCCTAATTCTATTGTGATGCGTTGTCTAACTAACAGTTCGTCTTTTACTAAAGTTTTAAAACCAGATGCAGGGTCGGTCCTAATAACAGCATAAGGGCCGTCTAGAGGGTGGACTTCAGCAAGAAGTTGAATAATTGCATCTCGTAAATCGTGATGGCGCTCAGTATCTAACAGTTTGGTAAAGGTTTAAGAAGTTACACATTCTCGTAAAACAAAAACTAACTGACGCTCCCGTTTTAAGACATCTGCGGCAAATGATGAACCAATAGTTTCAGGGAGATCTGCTGAATTCTGCTCTTCGCGGACCTTTGGGGTCTTCAACAATGAAGCACACTGACGACAGCTACTAGTTACAGATCTGATAGCCTTGTCCATGTCTAATGCATAAAAGTATCGTTGTAATATAGACTTCATCTGTTGACACGACGGATGGTCTAGTTTAATGTGAATTGAAGTAATTAATCCATCTAATACTTGCCGCGGTACAATTATTAATTCACGACAAGGTGTAAACGGAAGGTTTCTTTTTAATACTAATAGTCCATTGTTAGCTAACGAAGCTACATTCAGGTACCGCTTTATGTTCTGTATGTTTGTGAGTTTCTTGGAGGGTCTGGTCCCCTGTCGTAAGTGAGTCACCGTTCGTCGGAGGTCTGAACATTCGGTCTGGTTTGAGAGCCATGCTGTCCTGCTTGTAAAGGGAAGCTTTACTGTTCCGTTTAGAATATCTGCAGTTGTTACGTGACGAACTGAAGATGTATAAAATTGCAAATTTGACAGGCAGGATTATCACAATTGGGTGCGTTACGGCTTGAATAGTCAGATGGTAGTATTGCTAATCCAGAAACATGTCTTATAGATACTTGGAAGCGACTCGCAGTCGACAGATAAGTAGAAACTCGAGGGCTTGATGAAAATTTACCTCTACATAATTTTTCAAAGGCTTGAACACACGGTTTACTATCAGTTAGAACACATGCTTAAGATAACGATTGAATAATGTACGGACTAAAATGTTTGATAGAAGCCGCAATTAATAAGGCCTCAATTTCACATAGTAACCACTGGCGTTGAGCTTGTCTAAGTTTCGCACTGAAGAATCCCGCAAGAAGAAATTTGTCGTTTCTGTTAATGTACAACGTAGCTCCAAGTCCGCATGTTTTTAAAGCTCCGTCTGTAACAATCCAGAGTTGGTCGTTTGGACGAGGGAGAGCAATCGAACGATTGATAGAAAGTGCGTCTTGTGCACTAGTAAAGGCTGAGTTAAGCTCTTCGGTCCATAATATTGTGTCTTTTGACTCAGATCTAGCTACTGCGTTTTCAAGTAGTGACAGAAATCCAGAAGAGTTCTTAATTACACGAGACAACACTTTGTAGGCACCAACAAAAGATCTAAGTGCACGTACGGTCTGTGGAGGCTGACAGTTAGAAAGTGTAGCAATGCGGTGAGGGCTTGCACGGATTGATCCGAGTTCCCAAATCCAGCCGAGAATTATAGCTTGTTTAGGTGCAATGATTGTTTTTGTAGCTGATAAATTGAGGCTACACTTCTGTAAGGCTTGTAACAGTCTTTCCCAGTTAGTAAGAAGTTCTTCTGGTGAATTGCCGCCGCAATATAGATCGTCGGCAATTTTTGCTACGACTCCTTCTTGTACTAGGTGGCCTAGTACACGGTAAGTAAGTTCCTATAATGCTGTTTCAGATCCAGGCATCCCCATTGCAGACCTCACATATACTCTTACACCACAACATGGGGTTGAGACACCACAGTTCTTCATCGTGTCCCTATGTAACGGAATTTGATAAAAAGATTTTGTCAAATCAGAAATCACAATATGTTTCCACTGAGCAATTTGTCGAAGTGTAGAATCTACGTCTGGCATTAATGAGGGTTGAGGTTTACTGTAGCGGCCAACATCGGCGAATGCTGTGACAAGTCGAAAACCTCCATTCGGCTTTTTGATAAGAAAAGATGGATTAAGATATTCTACTGTAACACCTATATCTTCTGGTTTTTTAAACACACCTATGTCTTCAAGTTCATTGAATTTTTCCTGTATAGTAACTAGCGTTTTTGAATATTGAGGTATCCGTCCCTTTCTTTGTGGTGGTTGACCTGGTCCCGTGTTAACTTTTGCTTCTAGAGCTCCAACTGCTCCATTGTAGCTTTAAACGTTGGACTGAAAACATTGTCATACTGTCGAAGTAAAGATTTCAATTTTTCCTTAATACAAGGTTGTAATAGACCATCAGGGTCAACTCGAACAAGATCGAAATGTAGTACTTGAGCCTTATTGATTTGAGTTTTAGTAGCAACTGCATGATCTTGGTTTTTAATTTCATTATTCTCCGGTGAATAGGTAGAACGTACATTGCAGAAATTTTCATTACGTTTCAAAACGAGAGGTTCATCAGTGAGGTTAGGTATTCGTAGGTTCCCTGCAACGCTAGTAACTAGACTGGGTTCAGGCCAAGAATTGAGATTTTCATAAGAATCATTTTTGTGAGGTTCGATGAAAAATATGTCATCATTTGAAACCATATCGATAGGTATTTTTTTAGTCTCCTGGCCATAAAGTTGTGGCGTCAAATGGTGCTCGTGCCACATGTGCTCTGCGCACAGCGCAATTAGAAGTTCCGTTAGCGGATGAACAATACTTGTAAACACAATCATTCCCTATAAGTACCTGTCTGCGTGCGGGACGAATAGATATATCGTTTTTCTCAATAAATGGGATACCGGCCAATATGTCAGAATCTAAATTTTCAACTACTAGTCCCTCAAAATACATTTGGTGTTTATCTCTCGTAAATGTGAGTCTAGTTTCTCCCACAACAGTTAGAGGTGATGATCCATCTGCTTGATGGGCTGACTGTGAGCTGCTAATTATTTTTGCGTTAAGTTTGGTAGCGGCGGAGGCGCGTATCATATTTCCAGTAGCACCACTATCAATGGTAAGTCTTGTAGGATTGTGGCCATTATAAACGTCAATATAAGGTGATTGTTGTATCTGAACTCTGTTAGATGCTACAGGGTATTGGTCTTGAATGGTTGAATCGTTGTTATCATGGTTATCGGAATTGTATTCGTCAACATCATGAATACCAGATATAACACGAGCTTTAGCCATAAATTGTCGATCTTGTTGTGGTAAGTATGTGCATTGACTTAGAAAATGACGGTCTGGTCGTCCTGCTGATTTGCACAGTGGGCATGATTTGAAGTTTGAGGTGGGCACAAACGAAGATTGTTTTGTCTTGGGAAAGCGCTTGACGGCTGCTCTCATGGATTTGGCATCCTCTGTCGTACGTAACTCTTCTAGAAGCGATTCTAGAGCTTGTGATATTTCTGGCTTTATAGATGCTAGTGTTCTCGCACGAAGCTCTGTACCATATCTCTGTTTTATTAGTTTAGGTAGCTCAGGATGGATGAGACGAAGCCATGTCAATATCAAGAGGTTTTCTAATGTAGGTGATAGCTCCTCGTCGTCCTCTATGTCTTCATCGTGGTGGAGTTTTTAACAATGGTGTTCCTAGAAATTATTGGGCAGTAGTTGGCAATCTGTCCTAACATAAGCTCTAGCATGCTAACCTTTTGCTCTCGTGTTTTTCTGTTGGCTTCTGGGACTTCTTCTCCATCATTTGCAAACCCCCTGTGAGTTGTTGTTTTTGTTTTCTTTTCCCATTTGGTACCAGACACAAGAAAAGGTGCAAAGTTTTTGTCTAAAGATAATGTATATATAAGGTTCTGGCGCCAGTTTTCAAAAGTGTTCACAGTTTCAATCTTTGTTAAGCACCACTGCTTCGGTGCCCGGGTGGAACTAGTCATGCTTCAAGTTGGGATAATATTTGTTGTCGTTCACTTGCGTTCACCGTAATGTTTTTATTACGGAATGACTTACACACATTTGTACGAAGAACGTGGGACGTAATCTCGCTGCCACCACCCCAATAAGGAAAATCACTACACAAATGTAAGACTTGAGATATTGTCTATTTATTGACTAACATAGTAAAACATGCCAAGTTATATTATCGTTAAACAGGAAGAGAGAGCGTTAATATTAAATGTCAAACACACATCGGAAAACCGTTTCCGGAATATGAAACTACCTGGCGCTATATTTCATCAAATATCTGAATAATTTAAAAAAAACAAATATTTAAACACGTTATAAATAATAGATAACGAAATGTAGTATTTCATCAGTATAATATAATAGATCTTCTGAGTTGGTGATCGTACGTTTTGAAGAAAAATAATCATGAACTTGTTATTGCTTCTTTTTACTGTATACATACCGACAAGAATGATACGTGAGTAAATATATATCGCATTCACAGTCATATGTATTTAAAATAACTAATCCATTACAAATATAAAAAATAAGACAAAATCCAAAATTTGGAAATAATTGCTATATTGTTAAAAAGTATTGTTTTTGGTTTGTGAGTAGATATATCGCATTTATATGTATGACTTGGATGGAAAGTTGTCTCATTGCCATTCATACCACGTCTTTTTCTAAATTCAGTGTCGTTTTGTTGTGGGGTTGTACAAGTACCCTGTCACATGCATCCACTCTGTGTGATGTATTTCTGCTTTGTCTATTGATTTTATGAGCTAAGCCCTTTTCAACTGATTTTTCCGGTTTTATCTTGTAATGAACTGTTACATAACTTGGTTGTGGTAGAGATGACGCGTAGCGGAGCCAGTGAAACGGATATTTGTGACCATCAAATGCCAATTGACGACAGAAACGCTATAACTATAGTACTATTAGACATGTTAGATAAATAACTATTGTTGACAATTGATAGTCGAGAGTCTATAATTGAGACATTTAAATTAGGGACGATTTCAAAAGAGTAGATCTAATTCTTTATTAACTAGGTTCAATAATAATATTTTAACATTGATACACAGGCGCGGATCAAGCCATTTTAAAAATGGGTTCCAACATCCGGAACATCATGAAAAGTTAACATAATTGAAAAAAAAATCGGAAGGCAAAAGGGAGTTCCAACCCCAGAATACGCCACTGGATCCGCCAACACTACCTCACTCGACGATAATGTTTTGCAGTTCAGAGAACAGAGTCAAAATACATGTCATGAATTAGAACGTCTGTATTTATATTTATAGTTGTTGTTTTTTTTAGAAATAGCAATATATTAACAAATATAAATAACTCATATACTAGGATATTCTGTTTATTTTAATATGTATCAGAATCATATTCTGAGTCAATACGAAAAGACTTTAAACATTTTGGAACTTTCCTACTGATGAATCAGTCATATGAAACCTGTATCCAAGAAATCGCCTTTTGATGGTAATGTTGTGGCTAAGAACTTAATTTTATTCGTGTTACTCGATTTTGTCTATGTTGTTTGGTATTTCTCCATTCACTATGTCATATGCAATTGATGGTAAACATGTAGTACCGTTACTGGGGCAGATATTTTCTCCATTGGATTGACCGTCGAATAACGAGTTGTTGTCCTTGCAAGGCTGATAGCCAGGACTGCCAAAGGCAGTGATGACAGTAGACGGTACATCTCATGTAATTTATCGCCCACAAAATGAGCCAAAGGAACAGTTTTACCCCATACACAGACATGGACTATATTCACACCCAGTAGAAAAATAACGAGATGACGTATGATTGTCAATGAGACAACTATCCACCGAAGTTCAAATAAAGTAAATGTAAGCAATTCTAGGCAACCATAGAGCCTTAAACAATGAAAAAAATACCATACCGTATAGCCGTCTATAAAAGGCCTCGACTTGATAAATATTTAACAATTCATTTGAGAAAACTAACAGCCTAATTCAGAATGAAACAATAAACGAAAAAAACCATGACAGACATGAACCAACGACAACTACTGAACTACAGGCTCCTGACTTGGGACAGGCACATGTGGCGGGGTTATACATGTTTGTGAGCGCTCAACCCTCCCCTAACATTGGACAGTGCTAACAACACAACATAAGAACAAACTATGAAAATAAGTTGAGAACTCATCAGATCGATACCGAACAGGTTTTAATCGACCACAAAATTTAAACCACATTCAACTTGTATGCTGCGGTTTCCTGGGCCACCAAAATGGTGCACAACAATTCAACTGGATGCCAGAAATAGGACACGGACTTCAACTTGATTTCATAGAGAACCCTTTTATATTAGCGGATAATAGTTATCAAAGGTACCAAGCTTATAATTTGGATAAAATATATGTTTACTGTTATCCAATACGAGTTAATGTCGCAATCTTAAATGTTAAAAAAATAATGTGTTAATCTTTGCGCTAGTGTGGTAGAAAAAGTGCATAACTTAATTGACTGAAAATTATGAAATCGTTACTTTATCATGCTTCACATGACTTTACAAAATGCATTATGTTAACGATTGAAAAAATCCAATTGTCTTTCGAGACGACCCCTTTAAAATGTTTATCGTCTCTCGACTCTCGTTTGTTGTTTGTGAAACGTAGTCATTTATCTAACACGTCTATTATTATGAGTGTGATGCATTACCAAAAGAAACAATACGTTAGAACTTGGAGAATATCTATAAATTTTAAATAAATAAAATCTGCGAAATTCAGGAATGATTTCGAAGCATTTATGCCATAGTAACGTGACCTCAAAAAAATGCAAACGCAATCATTGAAGGTGATTGCATTGCTTCTTTGAATCAATTTTGATTAAATCACATTAAAATGGTGTAGGTGTTGATTTATTATCGTTATTTTGTAATAATCAAACATCCGTCCATCCAAGTAGTTCAATGGCGGCTCACTCTGTCAACAGATTTAAAACGATTGGTATGAGTGCCAATGAGACAACTCTACATCCAAGTCACAATTTGTAAAACAATAACCATTATAGGTCAAAGTGTGATCTTCAACACGGAGCTTTGACTCACACCAAACAGCAAGAGATAACGACTTAAGCTATAAAGGGCCCCATGGATTTGATGGTAGATTAAGCCAATGAAGAACACATTTACTTTAATTTGTATAAAATACATCATACATCTTTATCTGCATCCAAGAGGATGTATAAAGTATGAATGATTTACCTACATTTTACGGCATTCGAAATAACCAAAAAACATTTAGAAATGACAAACCTTATTCAACAAAATACAAGGTGTCCACACAATATATTATTCTCTTAATATTCCAGAGTCTATATACATAAAAAACAAATGAAACAGAAACAACTAAGGACCTTCAATCAACATCACATTTGATAAATTACAATAAACTGCTTCGCTGAGCGCACCTGGATACGCCCGCAGAAGTCAAACAGTTGGGGCAAAAATGGACACAATATTCAATTTTGATGCAGGTCTGAATTTGGATTGTAATTAAATATTTGACATATTATAGGTTTCTGAACAAATGTAGTCAAAGAACTTGAATTTGGTTATATGAATTTTTTGCTGTTGTGCAATACACTGTGCTGTTGTGCAATACACTGTGTTGTTGCGCAATACTTAGTAAATCTGTTGTCAGACTATAAACAAAGAAAATTCATAAATTTTAAAGGGAGCTTACATCAATAGATATAAACAATCCATTAAAGTTTCACGAGCACTGCTGATAGCATTCTTGAGTTATTGGTGGAAAACTGGCAAAATCCCCCTTTTTTATAAATTAAACCGCGTACTCGGACACATAAATCTAAAGGGATCTCATGTTAAAAGATATATATAAACAATTAACCAAAATTTCTTGCAAATTGGTGAAGGCATTCTTGAGATTTTGTCTGAAGCTGGAAAATCCCACTTTTTTTAATGAATAAAACCATATAAATCTGAAACGTAAAATCTAAAATTTATAAAATATGAAAGGGAGCTCACGTCAATAGATATGAATAATTCACACAGTTTGATGCAAATCAGTTTAAGTTAATGTCCGACATGTTGACGAAGGACGGACAGACGGACAAACGGACGGACAGCGTTATATTATAATATTCCCGTACACTGGCGTATACAAATTACAATCAGACAACTGACGTATATAACTTTTTACCCGAATACGAACATTTGATTAAAAAGAGGTACATAAAAAATATACATTTTTTTTGAAACAATAATTAATCAGAAAACTAAAAAACAAATTAATGAACAAAATATACCATAATAAAAGAATCACATATTTTAGTACTGTACAAACCTTATTTGAGATTGTTATATTCTTTTATAATATTGGTTTAAGTATCCTTCGTATAAAACTATTTGTTTTTAATATCACCTTTCCTTATATATTGCTTTTAGGGGCTAATATTTCTGTTTCAATTAGAGCTGCATCTGGTGATAAAGTGTTTCTTACAGATTGTGAAGCTTTTCCAAGAAACGATTACTTTTTGACTTTTAAACTGAAAGGTAGAAAAGATGCCCACCTAAGACTTTTACCACAGAAAAGAACAATTAAAGAGCCTATTCTACAGATTGGGATAGCTGCATGGGACAATTCAAAATCAATAATCAACAAGGGTTCTGGTCTGAATAACATAGTATCCGAGTACAACAAAAGGGGGATACTAGATGAAAATCAATTCAGAGACTTCTGGGTCAGCTGGGGAAATGGGCATATTCAGGTAGGATCAGGAAATGAAGTCAACGTGAATACTTTCATGGAGTGGCAGGAGAGTTGTTACTTTGCTGTTAATGATATTGAAATAAGTGGAATGCATACTTCTGTACTTGATTGGATTTTCCCGTTTGAAGGTAAGCATGGTAAGGTAGCTTAATAAACTCATGATAAATACAAGGATTAACATTTTGTTTTTGTGCCAGGTGAGCGTTTTGTCTTAAAAGAATCATCAATGACGTTCGAATCATTAACAATTAAAAGACCAAATAAAGTACGAAGTTGAAAAGCATTGAGGACCAAAAATTCATAAAAGTTTTGCCAAATACAGCTAGGTAAAACAACTGCATCAAAAAGAGTACAGAAAAGAGACAAACATAATAATGACAAAGACAAAACGAATTATATATAAACAAATGGAACAATTTCATTTTAGTAGTAA
This sequence comes from Mytilus galloprovincialis, assembly GCF_965363235.1. NCBI lineage: Eukaryota > Metazoa > Mollusca > Bivalvia > Mytilida > Mytilidae > Mytilus > Mytilus galloprovincialis. The sequence goes on along the minus strand of NC_134847.1, from coordinate 75,773,292 downwards.
CACTGAGAAAAACAAATGTGGGTTACAGGGGAAAAGAAATCATACTTAAAAAACAACACTAAATCTAGTGAAGAGTGGACCCTTCAGAAGTTGGAAGTCTCACGGCAACACGTTTGCATTCTAGTTTCAAGGATATTTGCTCCTCTAATATTTTACTTTACTTTGAATTTGCATTAACATCATTTCGCTGTTTTCATGTGGTATGATTGTAAACTATTCATCAAAGTTCAAATGAAGTTCATGTTAGCAATTATTGGTAACCTGTAATAAAAGGCATATAAAAAACAAAGGCTCAAATTCAATTGAAAAGAGCACATTTTTACAAGAGTGGTAAATGATGAATTGATGTTAATATTATTTACATGTTTGGTGTGAGAAATATGTTGTTATGTGCGAATTTACTTTTCTACTATGATTTCAGTTCGTTTCTATCAGAATATAATAAACCTTTAAAAAAACTAGATTTGCATCGTTATTTATTGCGTTACACAATTCAAGTCTTTTAAGCATGTTTAAAAGGCAAAATTCTGAAAGCATTATTTGTTAAAACAAAAATGTTATATGCAGCAAATTGCCTAAAAAGATATATTTTTCCTGAAGTATAAAATAACTGCAAGCGCAACATGCCTCATATGCTACGCGCTGGGTCTATTAAAGATCAAATCTATCAACAACAAAAAAACTACGACACATCTCCAAGTATAACCTGTCTCCTATATAGCACACATTTGACAACTCTAGACAACAAACGAACCATCACGTTATAAAAACGTTGTTTCAATTCGAAAAGATGTGACCGAGTACTTTTGTTTTTACTTGTACAGCTTGAATATCCTATCTTTTATACAATTTCCTGTCCTAATACTGAAACTGAAGAATCACTTACATAATTCATGTTAAATTCAAATTGACAAAGCGGTTTTAATCCAGCAATATCATTTCAGAACCTTGTTATATTTTGAATTTTTTTGATTTGCTATTGAAACACCAGTGAGCTATCCGCAAAGAGAAATGTGGTTGCACAATTCCAATACATGTTATTCTGATTTCAGCAACAATCATGCCATTTGTTGTGAAGTGTCCTTTAAACGAAGGCTTTTTCAAGATAAACGACAACTGTCCAGAGTTCGAAGTCATCAAATCAAAAGAGGCTGGATCAATCAGCGAGTGTGGCATTCACTGTAAGAGTTACAACTCCTGTCGAGGATTTGTCTTTTCATTTCACACAAACACGTGCGATTTGGTGACAGACAATGCAGTAGGTTCTGTAATCCAGACAGTATATAAGATGAAGACATCAACGTAATTACAGATATGGTATACATGTTATATCATGCCATACATTTACATACTTTTTAGACGCACCAAATTTGCAAAGTGTATTATTCATAATTATTACAGATAATAACAGCTTCTTTGAAATGGTGAAGTCAATAGTTCCAAACTTTTGATTTTACACAAGTATATATTTGACTAGTACACATTTTAGCATGTTTATCATTAATTATCTATAATAATTTGAATTTTTAAATAAACTTTGAAAGGAGAAAGTATTTAAATTCATGTCAATATCAAGGCATCGATACATATACTGGTTGATTCTCGGCTTCCTGGCGGACAAACAGTCTTACGGCATTGGTATCTATCAAATAATATTTGCGAATGAAACCCTTTTACTATCTGATAAAACGTTTGAATAAAACTATTTGAAAGAGTGTTTAAAAAACATAAGTATTCCCGATTCTAAACTTGAAGACAAATTGAAAGTGTTGATCCTGCTTTGTTTCATAAAAAAGGATCGGTCAACGTAGATACAAGTATCTTGTCTTCGTGAGGGATAACTCGTACTTTGTAGTAAATCACTCTGATTTAAAAAAATGAAATGGACACTATGAAGATTCTTGATTTCTTAATTGGAAACATATTTGTTACATTTTGAGGTCGTGTTTTTCACCAAACAAGAGGGATTCTTTATGGGAACCAACTGTTTTCTTCTTCCTACCGACTTGTTTTTTTATTAATACATGATGTCTTAGGAAGAAAATAAAGAATCAGTATCTTTTCACTGTACTTTCCGCCCTACAGATGATGTTCTCTCACTAAATAACTCAATATTCAGTGACTATAATGAACTTAAGTTAAAGGATACAAAAGATACAGCTAATTATGTTTCATATATTGACTTACATCTAGAAATTAACAATGCAGGCCAGTTGAACACAAAACTTTATGGCATATGAGATGATTTCAGCTTCCCAATTGTAAACTTTCCATTTCTATGTAGCAGCATTCCAGGAGCTCTCCCAGTTGAAACGATATTTCAAGTTTGTTTATCCTTTCATGATGTCCTTGATAGAGGAATGCTGCTCGCAAGGAAACCATTAAACAAAGAGTTCCAAGTGCTGATGTTGAAGTCATTCCTTCGTAAATTTTATTGACAACATCTTGTGTTTGTTGATAGTCATTGAATATCCGTTTCACAGATGATAACGGATAAGTGTCAATTATTGAAACTATAATCCCACCCCTTCCTCGAATATGACCTACTGAGTCAGATTTATTACCGGGTTTGTACTTACAGGAGGTAGCACTCCACATAAAATTTGAATTGAATCACAAAATATTTAATTAATTATTTTCCTGGCTGTTTAATTCATTAGGCCAACTGGTTTGTGCCATACATGTGCATGTATAAGTAATCATCATTTTTCATAGATGTGATCTCTAAAATTTAAAATGATGAAATGTTATTCCCTTTTTGTGTATTCATGACAACAATCGTTCTATGTTGTGTTCTGTGTACTGTTGTTTGTCTGTTTGTATTAATTTTGTTGGCCATGGCGTTGTCAGTTTATATATGAATTATGAGTTTGAATGTCCCTTACAAAAGTATCCTTTCCCATTGTAAGTTTAATAAGTATTTACTGTTTACTGTTTATGATGAAGTGACTATATAACATAGGTAATGATAATTTCAACTGATGGAATAAGGTAGCACTGACATAGTTTGTGTGGACAAAAAGGATAAATTGTACATTTGAGTTTTTCTTCTGCTTCATGTAAAAATTTAATACTTATATATATACATTAAATTATTTTTGATTAACACACAATGTTATGTTATTCCGATTTCGGAAATTTTATATATTTTGATAATTATATAACTGACTGAATTACAACCATTCAATATCAGATGCTTACTGTTTACCTGATGAATGTCGTGTATCATGTTTTTTTTTTTCGAAAAAAAAATCGTTTGCCTTATATATCAGCAGTCTGAAACTGTTTTCTTAAAAACCAAATTAAAACAAAAATACCTTCTAATTAAGAATAAGCGTTAATTCTGAAAAGACATGAACACAAACATTTCAGTTAGGGACACAATGGATAAGCGTTGATTCATGAAAAACAAACCATTCATCCTCCGCCTCAGGGTTCCTGATTTCTTGGATTATTATTGACTGAATTTCTTGATTATAATGAAATGGCAAAATCTGTAGCCAGGTCAGCAGGGAGAGCATTAAGTTTACTGATTGTAAAGAGCAAAGCACATGGAGGTTTCCACTTTAATACATATACCAAACTTTTTGATAGCTTAGTCTGGTCAGTCATAAGTTATGGTGCAGCCATATGGGGCACCAGAGATTTTTCTTGTATTAATGCTGTCCAGCACAGAGCTATCCGGTTTTTTATGGGTTTTGGTAAATATACACCTAGTAATGCCGTTAATGGGGATATGGGTTGGAAACCTCCATGTGTGAAGCAGTGGAGTTGTGGTTTTAGACATTGGGCTAGATGTAATGTTATGTCAACAGATAGGGTGAATTTCAAAGTATTTCAATGGGCATTTAGAAATGCCATTAATAAAAAGAAAAACTGGTGTTATAGAATTATGAAAAAATTTAGAGAATGTAATGTAGATTTATACACTAATTTAGATAATGTGTTGCATAAAAATGTTATTACACAGTTAGAAGATTTTTTATTTGAAAATTATAAGACAAATTGGCATAACAGAATATTGTCACAAAATGTTGGAAAAAAATTACGTACTTATAAATTGTTTAAAGATATTTTTGAAACAGAGATGTATTTGAGGAAGAACATTTCAATACGATACAGAAGTGCATTTGCTAAATTTAGGTGTGGCGTTGCCCCTTTGCGAATAGAAACAGGTCGCTATGAAAATAAAACTGTAGATGAAAGAGTTTGCTTTGTATGCAATGATAAAATTGAAGATGAGAAACATGTTATTTTAGACTGACCTTTATATGCAGATTTACTTAAAAGTTTATTTTATGAAGTTAAAAGAAGTAATGGTGATTTTAATGTTTTATCTGATGATGATAAGTTTATATATCTTTTTAAAAATACTGATTGTTTTGATGTGGTTGCCAAGACCTGCTTTAACATTTTAAGTAGAAAAAATAGTTTTTTATATGCTTGATTGATGGTTATGTTTTTATAAACTTGAAATATTTTATAGACATGATAATTATAGTTTTATGGTTTTACATAACAGAAATGTTTTTATAGACGTGATAAATATATAGTTATAATTTATATTGATTTCTATAGTCTCTCATAATTCTTTATAGAATGGCACTTGTATTTTAATTTATAAAATTACTGTTTTATTCAATGTATATATTATGATGATTGTATTATATGTATTACAAGTGGTGAGACTCTAATAAAATATTGAATCTGAATCTTTCTTTTTGAAGAAAAAACGCTTATCCATTGAATCTATAATACTAAATGGTTTTCTTTTAATATCATTGTTTCAATATATAATAAAATACGACCTCTTCTGATGAAGTGCAAATTACAGGCTAACTATTAAATACCCACAATTATTCATATTAAACAATTGGCCTACTTCGATTCGTCCAACTCGGGTTAGTAGAGTCTGTCGAGTTTACTCGACTGACAACTGAACACCCCGAGTTTGACCTTTTGAACCTACCCGAGTTAACTCGACATCAACCCTGGGTCGGGGCAGGTTTAGTCGAGTTTCAAGATGGCGTCAAGTTGTTGCAACAAATAAAAGTGATACCAATAAACTGGTATTTGACAAAATACAACCGAAGAATAAGGCTGACGTGGCGAATTTATTATTTCCGGTATTTTGGAATCAACAAATATTGTTAATTTGTTTATCAACTATCGGTAATGTTCTACATAAAACAGAAATTGATGTTTTTTTTCTGAACGATTTTTTTCTCGACCGTTTTTAACTCACTAACAAACTATTTTGCAAAAGCACACAGTATCAGGACTTTTTTTTCTGAAGCATAACGTTGTTTTTTTTTGTTATTTTAATACTCAGTTAAAAATCATTTTTCACATCCTTTACTCGATGGAAGAGTTTTGACTTCGATTCGGAAAGGTTGCGCACATGCGCATTAGCACTGATCTTTTAACTCGAGTCTACCCGAGTTGGACGAATCGAAGTAGGCCTTTGGTGCAATTAACTATAAATTGTAAAATATTGTCTTCATATTAAAAAACTCTATTAGAAGTTGTATCTCAATCTTCATAGGGAGTAAATTTCGTAATAAAAATTAATAAACTTTGATCAATTTTCTTTCAATTGTTTACATCATAAAAGAGGGACAAAAGACACCAGAGGGACAGTCAAATTCATAGATCGAAAATAAACTGTCAACGCCATGGCCAGAAAAAAAATACAAACAAACAAACAACAGTACACAAGATACAAAATTTAAAATACCTGAAGTTGCTCGCGTAATCGCGGTACTAATTAATGTAAATGTCAAACAGCTGTATATAACATATAGTTGAAATTAAAATAAATGTAATTTTATGTATTCTACCTCGATCATCAAAGCCCCTTAGAAAATCTAAAGAGACACATAATGCCTCTATCTACATGAAAAAATATCATTTGTTAACCATTATCATACCTTATATATAAATATACAAATGCAATGGTATAATAGTTTTTGCTGTCCAACCCTTAAATACTTTGCATTGATAACCTGAGTTTTACTTAACAAAACGAACAGAGATACCAAATGGCAACCAAAATCACAAGTAAAAGACAGCCGATACAATATTATCCAACAAAACTTTAAAACAATAATTTGAAGTTAACAACTGGTAAAAAAAAAAAAAGGACGGAGAGGCAGTTTTCCATTTAAGGCTCTCATTATGGCGTCATAGACAGTTCAATATCACGTTGTAAGTTACATTTGGCGATCATGAATAAAGTAATGAAAACGATATCAGAATATTATCAACAAATCTCAACGATCTCAAAAATATGTTTGACACCGCCTCATTTTTTCGCCTGACCTAAGTCAGAGGCCTCTAGCTTTTGTTGACTGGCATGATTTTTTTTTTTAAATTTATTTTGTTTTTAATTTATTTTCTTTTATATATTTCGTTATTTGGTATATATGACACTGAACTAGTACAATTTGTTTAGGGGCCAGTTGAAACACGCCTCTGAGTGAGGCATTTTCCCGCTGATTTGATGACCCATTGGTGGCCGTCGGCTGTTTTCTGCTCTTAGTCGAGTTTTTGTCTCTTTCACACATTCCCCATTTCCATTTTCAGTTTTATTTTGTGGACTACTTTATTTGTAATCAAACTCAAATTTTGTACTTGATTCTGTCTTTAACAGTTAAGTTATACATACATCATCATCAGATCAATCAGAAAAAAAATAACACTTTTATTAAATTTTAACAAATAATGAATGTGCAAAAAGAATCAACAGCTATTTGAATACTAAACGACATTAATAATTCAATGATATATATAATACTATTGTTATCTCAAAATATGATTATCATAAATATCCCATGACAGACTTGTATGACAAACACACATATATCGGTGTTCGATTAGAGATACAGAAAAAGAATAGAGTAACAGACTGCCTATATTTTAACATGTTTAATATATACTGAGCCAAAAAAGTTTAGCAACACTTTTTTTTTCAATTTTTTTTTTGTTGTTTCTTGAATTATTTTGTTTAAACATCATTGATATAATCCTTAGTTTTATCTGTAATTTTAAACAGTCTTACTTTTTTCTGGATGATTGATTTCGCGCCATTTCAGCTTTGCACGCGTAATTGATGTTTTACCTTCTGTACCTGTACTTTTTAAACAAAATTCTATTTTTTTTTTTCACTTACATTCAGAAACACACCATTGGTAAGAAAAAGACATAAACGTTTGAAAACATTGCATGGGGCGTCAACCAGGCCTCCCCGAAAACGACCGTCAGAAGGCTCTTGGAATGGTTGATGCCAGAATAAACGTTTCTGATGTCGTGGGTCGATTTAATGTGCATAAGTCAACAGTTCAGAGACTCACAAACAGATATCGACAAATTGCAACTGCACAGGATAGGTCAATATGTTGTAAACCAAAAAAAACTATCGTGAAGGGAGGAGCGCTACTTTCTCTTTACATCAACACGTGACAAGTTTTTTCCGGCCATAAGAGTAGTGCATTGATTAAGGGCAGCTGCTGGTGTGCCTGCCAATCCTTCATTGATGCACTGACTTAGGGCATGGCCGAGAAATTGATTTTGAATAACACTATACTCATTTTCGCATTTTGACCCTCCCGAGTTCCATACCAAAAAAATCCTGACGAATGTGAGTGATAAACATTCATGCTGCTTCTGACATTTTATTTTTTTATTATCAAAATCATATGTTGTTACAATTTTGTAATAAAATCAAATTTCATGTTTTTGTTGCTAAACTTTTTTGGCTCAGTATACTTATCAATGAGTGAAATCAGTAAGGATAATTTGGCTAGAATTTGTTTCAAAAGATTAAAAGGTTGTGAAGTAAACCATATTCTGAAAATTGTGTGGTGTTGAAATTGATACTTTTTACGATTGTCAAAACATTTTAGGGAAAATCTACAATAAATAGATTCTTTGAGATTACAAAAACTAAGTTTACAATTTATGGGACAAAGAAAGGTTGGACTATTTGGTCTGTTAATGCCCTTCTATGGGTTATTGCTCTTGAACTTTTAAAACTTTGCGTATAATCTTTTTGTTTAAAGCGTACTTGACAAAGTTTATCCCATGATCTTTAAACATCCCTGTAATTAAACTATTTTACTTTGACACATAGTTTATAAAAATGGTAATGGGGACTGTGTCAAAGAGACAAGGACCCGACCAAAGAGCAGACAACAGCCAAAGGCCACCAATGTTTTATCAAAAGACCTAAATTGATTGTTTCTGTTAATTTTGTCTCATTAATGGATAAATCTCGAACCAAGTATCTATTCTACATGAAATACGTGTCATTAATTGAAATATTTCCAATGACAGTAACTGTTTATGTAAAGAAAACAGTATCATAATATTGCAAAAAACAATTCTAAAAAGCTGTTATAAATGGTAGGTGTAATTTGGGGGTAAAATTTATAAGGTAAGTCCCCACTCTTTTTTTTATTTCGTATTTGTTCGTGGTGGTTTTTTTTTATTATACATTAAACTGTAAGGAACATTCTAAGATGTCTTTGTGTTTACAACACCCCCCCCCCCCAAAAAAAAAACAACCTGTCAACGTATATGTGTTTCTCCTAACAGATGCCTAACAGATGCACCACTAGAAAATTTGTCATAAACAATGTCATAATATCTATTTAATCCTATTGGAACACATATTATATACTCCATTAGGAACATATACTGTAATATTTATTCCAGTGGAAATAAAATTACAGAACACCTTTTCTATTTGGAACTCATATTATGAAGGAACTTCTTTCTCGTGACCAAATAGTTCATTTGACATTTTTCTATTAAATTTTTCATCAAAGGAAATCACTAAAGAAAAACAGACAAACAATAGTACATATGTAATGTGTTTTTGAAAGACAATGCATATTTGTACTTTGAACTTTGTTTTAGATTTGGTTAAAGATCTCCGTAATTTTTGTTATGAACTCTTACTGGTAAATGCCTCTGATATCCGAAGAACCCCTCGAAACTGCGAGGGTACAGTGGCATCCACGTACACTCCCTAACGGGATTAATAGAGATGTGTCACTAACGTATGTTTATACGACAATTATTTTTACAAGGACAATCAATCCCCACCCAACACAAAGGGAGTGCTAGGACACCGGACAGTCTGTTATTATGGTGGAGGAAGCCGAAGTACTCGGAGAGAACCACCGGGCCACTCGGTGGAAACAGACAAACCAGAGAGATATCAGAAGATTGATCTCTAGGTCAAAGTAAGGGACAACTTTGACCAACCGAGGCCCCCAAAGTACCCATTCTAGTACCAGAGATGTGTGTGAGAGGGTGAAAATTACCCTTCTGATGTTCTAACATTTTAAATTTGCTAAAATTTGCCGACATTTTTAAAAATTGCAGTTCAGGTTATTTTCATTGGTTCATGACTTACTTGCTTGGCTCAGAAATAAATTATGTTTTAAAAGTATGAAAGTTAATAGTTGGACTGTGATAATATTAATTAAAGATTGAAAGGCTGTTGTTATGGCCCTCGATAAAAAGCTTGGACATAAATACAATATTCTTTACCTTCAGTTCGTACATGGTCAGTATATTTCCTAAATATTAAAATGTTTTCCCCTTTCTGATTTGTGAAATTGAACTTGATGCTCCATAAGCCTGAATCGCCCTCTGGACATGTTTTCCAGGTTTTAACGGATATGTTGCAATTTCCTCGAATGTGAAATCCACGAATTTGTACTTAAATATACTCAACCCAACGGGTGCTGCAAGCAGAGCAAAATCACTTTGGCTTCAAATCATTGAGCGGTTTCAGAAAAGATGTTTAAGGATTTTTTTTGTACAACACACAATTTGACAATTTGATTGAAATGTGTAGACATGAAATATCACTGATATTATCAATTTCTGTTATTTTTCTGTTAACAATTGCTTTTATCATTTGAAACACCAGGGTGTTTTCTACCCCGATGCATAGATGGCTACTGCTGTATTTGGCAAAACTTTTCATTTTTGTTTGTTGGTTTCATTGCTCTTGAACTTCAATTTTGTGTCCGTTTCGAGCGTCTCTGGCATTCACTGGGTCGATGCCCCTTCTGGGGGACGTTTCTTCTCACTGTGACATCATTATCCAAGTATCAAGCACAACGGTGTTGACATGCAATATCAATGTCGATTTTAGTATATTTTTTTAAAAGTTGAATTCAAAACACTTTTTTCTTTTAAGACCAGGCCTAGTTGGTCTAAATTTATTTAGTACAAATTTTTGGATGTTTTGGTCTTTCGATGCTCTTTAACTCTGCATTTCTTTTGGCCTTCCCACATTTTAGCGTCACTGAAGAATCGTGTGTAGTCGAAATGCACGTTTGGTATAACAAATAAAAAGCTTATTATATATCTAAATGATTATTTGCAAACACTGGATTGATGCCTCTACTAAAGCCATTTCGTTCCCTATAACAAGACCCTCTAAGTAGCAAGCACTTTGGTATAAACATGAAATATTAATGAGGTCAATTTAGAAAATGTTCTTATCATAAAATTTAGAATTATCAAAAACACTTGTTACTTTTTACCCCTAGGCATTAACGGCCTATGTGTATATTTGCACAATTTTGGAATGTTTTGGTCATAAACGTTTTTAAACTTCATATTGTTTTGGCCTTCCGACTGATCGTTTCCAAAGCCTCTCAGAAGTGAATGTAAACGAATAACACACACCTTGCGTAAAAAGTTATTATGTATGTTAAATGAGTTAACTTCGTTAAATAAAGAATTTATTACTATTATCATTATTATTCTTATTATTATTAACTTGATATCTCTGATGATTATTTACGACCATTGAGCCGATACAACTGCTCTTTTATGTTTCGTATTTGTGGTTAAAGCCACTTGCTGGATAGTCATCACTTCTGAATTTATATGAAATATCCAAAATAAGGTTAATTTCAGTTAATATCCAAAATGAAAAGAAATGAAATTAATCAAAATTGTGTACCTACACTAGGCAGAGGGCCTTTACCGTACTTGGCACAAATTGTTTGATTGATATTTGTTTTGATTTTCCAACTATTTATTTTGAGTAAGTCAGCTTAGTCTTGTGTAAACTAAAAGTTTCTGGCCGTAAGTGTGCTGTTTTTGATGATTATCTATAGAACAAAAGACTTCATTTTAAAATTGCACTACTGACATTGGGGACTGTGCAAGTCTTCTCCTAAAAGTTGGATAAAATATTTTACCTACATGATCGGTTAACCTCATACAGCCATACAAACTAACCTTTTGTAAATTTGTACATGACTGCTGAGGCAGGAAAAACATGAACAGTCAAGTCACAGTTATATTATCATTACTATTTTTGTTGTGGTCTAATAGAAATGTGGTAAAAATAAACTAAATTCTACATGGACCAAGGATATCAAAAAAGTGTGGAAGTATGTGTGTGTCAGCAAATCTGCCATTTGGAGAGCTTTTATAAAACAGGTGGCTAATATCCTGTGCTTAAATAAATCTTGTCTTCTCAACTATTCCAACTATTTTAAACATTCATGACAAAATAGTACTACGTCAACATTAAAATATATTTTATTTCTCATATCAGGCATCATACACTTTTTATCATGTTCTTTCATGTATACTTACACTTAAGGAATGACAAACACAAACATAACATATGAATTAAACATTTAATAATATACAGAAAGGTCTAGGAAGGCAGTTCATGTAAATATGTCATCAAAATCAATTTATGAAGGACAAATGCAGAGCATGCATCAATTTTACTCATTTTCAACAAGTTATGTAGTTTTCATAAAACTAAACAGGCATTCATATCTAAATAGTGTTTTTTATTATTATGTCTAAATACAAACTTGAAATAATTAATTTAAAAAGTTACATTGTTCCAAAAATAAGGAGGGAAGAGCTGTATGAAAAACATTTATACATTTTTAAATTTTAAGTTACTGTTTATCATATGAGCTGTGTTTGATAGAAATCTACCATATGGCAATGCAAGTACATGTATATATGTACATGTGTAAGACTTTGATTGGAACTTTCAAAGAAAATATCAAAGATGAATTTTAGTCTGTGTTGTAGAGTTCTTATATCAACTCAATTCCTTAACAGTTAAAGACTTTGCATAACAAAATTTTCAAACCAAAAATATTAACAGATGTATTGAAAATCACAGATATTCATTTGCATAAGGTCAATTTCTATTGGGCACAGCTCTTATCTAAAATTTATTTTCGGTATGATTTATGAAAACTGAGGGAACTATTTTCTAAATTCTATAGAGATATTAGACCATATGAATTTCAATTTGCCATAGAATAATGTAACACAATAACAATGATACTAAATTATTTAGACATAATCTCCAAACTGACATGTGAAAATACATCATTCAGTTTCGTAGAAGCAATTTATATTACCAAACAAAATCTATTTTGTTTAGATATAATTTCTACAATCTATTAATTTAAATTCCCCCATACGGATATAATTTATGCATTAACATAATTTTTACAAGTTTTACATGCTTTAAAGAGTCACAACATACAATCATATGCACCAAAAGGCAAATCATACAAAATATATATTAGGAAAAGGCACTTTTAACAATAAATAGCACTGAGTTATCAAAACTGTTGTCTTATAGTTCTTCTGTTGGGTAGTGGATTAATACCAACCAAGCAAGATTTAAATTGATCTCTGACCAGAGGATGGAATTGCATTTTCTGTGAAGCTTTAAAATGTCCCCTGTTTGCAACACTTCCAACCAAATTATATTAAGATATTTTCTCCATCATGTCCTGGTCTTTAACTTTCATTAGGATCAAACATAAAAATGGTACTCAACATAACTTTTACTGTTAATCATCACATGGGGTACCCAATTCTCACCCTCTTACAAAACAGCACCAATTAACATTATAGCCATGGCAAGGTAAGCACTGGAAGGATTTAAGACAATATTTTTAAACCATATTTTACCAAAAAAATACATTTCTTAATATCAAATACAATACAAAAATACATTCTTGTTACAAAATATCAATTTAAAAATCTTTTTTAATTGAATCTTAGTGTTTGCATCTTTTAAAGAGTGTGATGTGATTGATCATCAATGATGTAAAATGATCAACAAATTATAAAAGACCCTAGTAATTTATAGTTCAAAAAATTATATAGACATTTGTTGTTTGCTTTAGACCATATGCGGAGGTCTATTGTTTTTTTTTTATATTATTGGGTCATTTACATATTCCTTAAATCTGAATAAACTGTTAAAAATGTAATATTCAACAGCTAACATATACATACCTGAAACTTTACAAGATATGAACATGTAATGAGTTCAAATGAAAATGAAAAATAAGAAAAGGTCATTAACCAGTACCCTTTTATGCCTCAGTATTTTCTGATCACCAAATGACGTACTCTGTATACAATGTTTACATTAAACAACTGTGAATATCCTAAATAATCTTTAAAGCTTCATTATAAAATAGCACTCATGCGGTAATAATTTCATTACATAGACCTTTCATATGATTCCTTAATTTTGATAGGCCAAGGCTTTTCAAAAGTTATCAATGACAATGTTAAAAAAATGAGTAGAAAAAAAATGCAGGCCTTAATGTAACTCATATTTCATGGTAATGGCATTAAATGAAATTATTAAAATCTAATGCTTTTTGTTTTGATATTCTAAATGGTTGTGTAAATGTTGAATGTACACACATTTCTACTATGCAGTGCTTTTATGCTTCATATAAAATGAGGTTTTGATCTACAGTTTTACATCCCAATAATATATATAAAAAAAAAGCATTCCGTTCTAAAATTAGCTGTAGTGGTAGATCAAGGTACATTCCAACCTTTCTATATTTAAATAATACATTCCCACACTTATGATGCAATATTACATTAAAACCAAAATTACTTTGAATAACAGAATAACACATTCTGTCAAAAAAGATGAAAACAATTTCTTCATTTATTGTTCATAAACATTTCATGCAAAAATCAATTATCATTTATTTACAATTGCCATTTTTACACCGTTTTCCCCAACTGCTTGAAAACTTAGCAATGAATTTACATAGTAAATATGAATGAAGTAAAATTTGTAAAATATGCCAATGAGACAGCAACCCAATGACACTACAAACATCTTGAGGTCAAAACGTTGATCAGTTTGTTAGATTTACTACTAGCTTACTATATGAATCTAATGTCAAACATACATGATGTATAAGAATTCAAAAGACAATAAAAAAAATATATTTTGGCAACTCAGATAAGTTCATAGTAGAAATGTATTTTCTTTATCACTAATAAAAAAATATTTAAAATATTCAATATCTAAAAAAGAAAAGAGAAAATTTCACAACTCTCTATTTCAAAGTAAAATATTCAAAGGGTGCCACAGATGCTAATTGTTTTTCAGCTTTATTTGTTAATGCATCAAATCAAATAAACATAGCATTACCAAGAACTAGATTTCAAGTACAATATTTTAGGCGCAAATTGCATGGAAAGCAAGCAACAGCTTTTTTTTTTTAAAAAATATCTATATATGAAATTACCCTTCAGAGAAATGGGACCTCATCATCATAAAAATATTACAAAACACTTTCCCTCAATCTACATCAACTTGATAGCTACGTCCCCACCAACAATCAATCAAATAAAACGTTCATATTAGGTCACACATTCACTCATTATACATAAAATACTAACTTTTACAATATACAAAAAATTTACATAAAAATAATAAATAACTTCAATGACAGTAAACAAACAATTAAACAAGATACTTATTGAAATTTGATCCATGTTATGTGCTGCAAATGTGATGAATCTCCTGTGTCTTTGCTGAGTAACCTCCCTTTATAATGTTGAAGTACTAGCCTTTATAAGAATCAGGCAATATCCCCAACAAACTGTGTTGGGACTATTATTACTGATTTATCTCCCCTTATTTGATTTGTTTATAGTGTATTCTACAATTCATATCTCAATTTACTAACTGACAGGAAATGAAAACTTCATCTTGAAAGGATTTCTACAGAAATTGGATCAATCTATAAAAATGTATATGTTTTTTTTTCTATCAAATTACACTATATTCCTTGATTCTTAATAAGACAAGCACTTTGACAAGAATGTAGTATTTCCGTGCCCTTGATCCTACATCTGTGTATGGTTGATATCTAATCTAAACAGGCAGAAAAACATTTTTTCGCAGCATCCCTGAAATAAAAGTTAAACACAATATGAATCTGCATTGGTGTTATCCAGAAGATGTGTCAGCATAGGACAAATTTTGTTAGTCACCAATCAATACATTGGCTAGAGGTATAGGGGAGGGTTGAGATCTCAAAAAACATGTTTAACCCCGCCACAATTTTGCGCCTGTCCGAAGTCAGGAGCCTCTGGACTTTGTTAGTCTTGTATTGTTTTTAATTTTAGTTTCTTGTGTGTAATTTGGTGTTTACTATGACGTCCATTATCACTGAACTAGTATACATATTTGTTAAGGGGCCAGCTGAAGGACGCCTCCGGATGCAGGAGTTTCTCGCTACATTGAAAACCCATTGGTGGCCTTTGGCTGTTGTCTGCTCTATGGTTGGGTTGTTGTCGCTTTGAGACATTCCCCATTTCCATTCTCAATTTTACAAGAGTTATGGAAAAATTCATGTATTATTTTATAAAATAAAAAAAAAACATATTTTTAAGAAATTTCTACTAAAGATATCTTGCAATACTGGCAAAATATAATTATGATCATGATGATTTAGATTTTCATGAAAAACTCTTTTTTAAAGACATATATGAATTTCTGCAGGAAAAAAAAAACTATGGCTTTATAGAGCAAATGACACTTAATATCAATATTTGTAAACAAGTAAAGATTTCTCAGTAATGACATGTCAGAAAAATATTTCATTACAATCATAAATAAATTGGAACTGTGTCCCAGATGATGCAATAAAATTGACACTACCCAAATTTGTACTTGATCTGAGTTTTGTGGTAATACGCATAAGGTATAAGTTGGAACGGTTTCATAACATTTGGTTATGGCAAACTTAAGTTAAGAAAGGAAATAAAAATATAAGCGTTATTTTTTCCATTTGTAAAGGGCCAGGGCATAGGTCTAGAACAGTAAACAGTAAAAACAACACAACCAAAATTCAAACTCGATCTGTATTTTACAGAAAAAAGCAATGTGTATAAGTTTCAGTTGAGGCTATAAATTTAAGTTAACTTAATAATTCAGCAATCTTTCCATTTGTAAAGGGGCATAACTCTAGAACAGTTAAAGTGAAAAGGGGTGGGGGTGCCAAACCTTCACACACTATTTTCTCAATGTGTTGGATTTTTTATTAATTTTAACTAAAGTGCCATTTGCTCCAAATCACAACTGGTATTTCTATTGATCAGAATAAATATAAGAGATATAATTACCTGGCATAAGGTATGTAAGACAATGAGTACCATGTCAACGCCAAAAACTGTAAAACACAACACAATATCGCCAGTGCTGCCCCCTTTTTCAGCTGTAAACAATAGAAACAATATGTTATTTTCTCATATAATTATAAATAAACAAATATCCATTTGCTTCGCTTGTTACAAATAATTAAGTTTCATAGATGAAGAAACTAAGAAATAATTGTCAATAGATCTGAACAGTTTGTATGCTGCAGTATTTTAAAGTAAAAGATCAAAAGCATCACTGGTTATAACATTCTAGATATCAAATATAACACCAAACAATTTTCAGTTTGAAGGTCAATTCTAAGCCATTTAATCCATTGCTTATTTTCTTCAAAGTTATCTATGTATACAGTTACCTTTAAAATGTAAATCATCAGGCTCTTTCATTGAACATACATGGGATCTAGAGAAAGCACTTTGAATTCTCGTCTTAGGGTGGATGTCAAATATTGAAAATGTAAGGGGAATTCTGAAATTTGCCGTTACTGGCGGCTACTATTTTTTGAAAGGACCTTCACTGGGTCAAATGTATCATTAAATGGAACAGTTTAGGCGTATAAGAAAATTTGGAAGTTAAAAATTTCTCTTTAAATTTGTACTTACTGCAAAAGCACAAACTAATGTGAGAACAAACATCACCTGCAAGAAAAAGACAAGTTATAGTTACATGTAATTATTTATAGATGTTAAATATCAAACATGCATTTATGTTTTAACAATGTCTAGTGAAATTTTAATGAATGCTTTGCATATGTATTTTCTTTATAATATTCCTATATTACTGTCAGACTTTGTGATAATTTAATTGACATATAAATATGAAGGAAAAAAAATTTGATATCAAAAAGTTTATATCCTGCCAACAATGCAAATGACCTACCAGCACTAAAATTGTAGCTATAATTCTGGTCTTGGCAAACATCTTCTTCAACTGATTTAATGGTCCCATCAGAAAACATGTGCTGCAAAGGAAATAAATTATATTTAGAAAAATATAAATAAACTGAATCTAGTAAACAATAGATTCATACAAATATACTGTATCACTTGTTTTACTTTTGATTTACAGTATAAGATATGATATACCGGTAACAAGAATGCATGCATTGTCATGCTAAGCATACCCCCACTAGTGATACACAGTATCTGAAAACAGAAAGTAGGTGTCCCACAGATGCTCACATGTTTCAACTCATCAGTGTCAAGATGATGACCAAATATAACATCACTCTGTTTGGCCCATGTAGTACTGGAAAAATTTGTGACTAAAATTTTAACCATTGTGCATTTGAACATTATCATTATCAGTCAGGGGACTTACTTAAATCACTGATTCAAGTTACTAGTACACATATGCATTTATCACTAAAGAAGTGATCTTATTTTATTGTAGCTTTAAATATAGAAAACTAATGATCTAGGGACTAATTATGTTACTAAAATTATCAGTTTTTTTTTACTGTCAATGTCATATGGTTCGAACATTGATAGTAAAAAAAAATATCTAAAATGAAGAAATTAATTGATTGATTGTTGTTTGCTTTACGCCACATTAGTACAGAAAAGGCTATATTGTGGAGATTAAATTCATTCAGTATGATCCAAAGGCTCTGATTTGAAAGCCATACTTTGACCTGTAATGGTTAACCTTTTATAAATTGTGACTAGAATTGGAGAATTGTCTCATTGGCATGCAAACCACATCATCTTATATCTATTTTGTAAAAATGTACCTACCTGGCCAGTGCCAAGACATTTCCAAATGTATATAAAACTGCAAATATCACTAAACCATTTTTCATGAATAATAAAGCTGTAGCCTGCAAAGTTTACATGTTAAGAAATTAAAGTCACTTTCTATGCATTACATACATTTGTACATTGACATACATGTGATGAAGAAATTAGACTGTTTGTGCACTTTGATAAGAAAATTACATTTCTACAAGATACCGTGAATGATGAATTCTCATGATCCTGGTATTTTTGCATTGACCAAGCATATAAAAATACATGCACTGGGATTTAAATGTTGAATAATTAGTCTCCTTATTCAAATATCAAAGGAAAACATTCAAATTGATTTATCAATTTATCATTGCAAAGAATAAAAATCTAATAAACATTGTATATATATATAATTATTTTGTTAATCATTTTTGTTATACACATGTACATGTAGGATGTAACATATAGATTGCATGCAGCTATTTTTCTCCTAATTTCAAATAATCATACATAATTTATAATTATCTTATGAAACCATCAATAACTATTTTCTTCCTTGTTACAAATAATTTTTAAAATCAGAATTTCATTTCTCACATCTATTTTTAATTACATTATCATCTAAACCTTTAGGAAGGAACTATTGTGAATTTGAAGTATCTTTGTATAACCCTTTCTTTGCTGAAAGTGGTCATTGAAAATTAAGTATTACAGGGAAATTTTTCAAGATTGCCAGTTGTCGACTCAAAACTATCTCCTGAAGGTGAAATAGATTGGTTCAGGTTACATTAC
This sequence comes from Mytilus galloprovincialis, assembly GCF_965363235.1. Taxonomy (NCBI): domain Eukaryota; kingdom Metazoa; phylum Mollusca; class Bivalvia; order Mytilida; family Mytilidae; genus Mytilus; species Mytilus galloprovincialis. The sequence continues at coordinate 75,754,263 of NC_134847.1, read as the reverse complement.
TTAATACATGTACATGTATTAACCAGAGTTCTTTGTGTACATGTAGCTAGTCAATGCAGCTTTGGCTCCAAAAACAATCAAGTTTTTAAAATACATTTACTTTCCACTTGCATGACTAGGTCATGTAGGTAGAACTTATAATAAAACCAGGTGCTCCGCAGGGCGCAGCTTTATACGACCGCAGAGGTCGAACCCTGAACAGTTGGGGCAAGTATGGACAAAACATTCAAGCGTGATACAGCTCTGAATTTGGATTGTGATCAAATTTTTGACATTATATGTTTTTTTTTTTACACAAAACAAATGTCAAGATTTTACAAATCAATTAAAGATTTCTTCAAACTTTTTAAATCTAAAATTAAATAGTTGACACAGCATAGGTTTCTGACACAGAATGAATGTGGTCTAATGAACTTAAAAGTTGTTTTTTTGCCTTTGAGCAATTCACTTTGCTGTTGAATATTAATCCTCTCAAAAAAATGTTTGAAGAAATTTTCTTTTTATTTATGAAATCTGAAATGAGAAAAATTTAAACCCCCCCCCCTTTTTTTCACATCCCCGTTTCCCTTTTTCCAAAACTGATATCAATTCAAATTTATAATGGAGTTTGCAACAATAACTACTCTTTTAAATACATCATAAGATATTAAAATGTAAAATAAAGTACTTGTTATCACTGAATGGTAAAGATTGGTTGGTAGTAAAAGTGAATATACATTGTTTATTGTATAAAACAATAAAAAAAACTTCATCAGCAACATTTTATATTGGCAAATTTCCAATGAAGTTATTTACATAAAGTTATTGGCAAATAAAAATAGAAAATGACATCATAGTCATGTCTGGCAAATGTCCAACATACATTATCTAAAAACATTTTAGATAAGATAAGGAAAAAAAGCTTCATCAGCAACATTTTATATTGGCAAATTTCCAATGAAGTTATTTACATAAAGTTATTGGCAAATAAAAATAGAAAATGACATCATAGTCATGTCTGGTAAATTTCCAACATATATTATCAACTACTATTTTATACAAAGAAAGATAACTCCAATTGAAAATTAATTGCTATTGCACAATATTGTGCAATTAGATATTTCTTGCTATTGTGCAATACTGTGCAATTGAAAATTTCTTGCTATTGCACAATACTTGATATGGAATCCTGATTTGGACCAACTTGAAAACTGGGCCCATAATCAAAAATCAAAGTACATATTTAGATAAAGCATATCAAATAAGCCCAAGAATTTAATTTTTGTTAAAATCAAACTTAAGTTTAATTTTGGACCCTTTGGACGTTAATGTAAACCAATTTGAAAACGGGACCAAAAATTAAGAATCTACATACACAATTAGATTTGGCATATCAAAGAACCCCAATTATTCAATTTTTGATGAAATCAAACAAAGTTTAATTTTGGACCCCGATTTGGACCAACTTGAAAACTGGGCCAATAATAAAAAATCTAAGTACATTTTTAGATTCAGCATATCAAAGAACCCCAAGGATTCAATTTTTGTTAAAATCAAACTAAGTTTAATTTTGGACCCTTTGGACCTTAATGTAGACCAATTTGAAAACGGGACCAAAAATTAAGAATCTACATACACAGTTAGATTCGGCATATCAAAGAACCCCAATTATTCAATTTTTGATAAAATCAAACAAAGTTTAAATCTGGACCCTTTGGGCCCTTTATTCCTAAACTGTTGGGACCAAAACTCCCAAAATCAATACCAACCTTCCTTTTATGGTCATAAACCTTGTGTTTAAATTTCATAGATTTCTATTTACTTATACTAAAGTTATGGTGCGAAAACCAAAAAAAATGCTTATTTGGGTCCCTTTTTGGCCCCTAATTCCTAAACTGTTGGGACCTAAACTCCCAAAATCAATACCAACCTTCCTTTTGTGGTCATAAACATTGTGTTTAAATTTCATTGATTTCTATTTACTTAAACTAAAGTTATTGTGCGAAAACCAAGAATAATGCTTATTTGGGCCCTTTTTTGGCCCCTAATTCCTAAACTGTTGGAACCAAAACTCCCAAAATCAATCCCAACCTTTCTTTTGTGGTCATAAACCTTATGTCAAAATTTCATAGATTTCTATTTACTTAAACTAAAGTTATAGTGCGAAAACCAAGAAAATGCTTATTTGGGCCCTTTTTGGCCCCTAATTCCTAAAATGTTGGGACTTAAACTCCCAAAATCAATCCCAACCTTCCTTTTGTGGTCATAAACCTTGTGTTAAAATTTCATAGATTTCTATTCACTTTTACTAAAGTTAGAGTGCGAAAACTAAAAGTATTCGGACGACGACGACGACGACGCCAACGTGATAGCAATATACGACGAAAAATTTTTCAAATTTTGCGGTCGTATAATGACTAGTGACAAACAAAAAAAATTTAGCTGATACTGTGAAAGTACTTTAATTCGTGGGTATCAATTTTCGTGGTTTGAGCAATATTTACATGTTCGTGGGTTTTTGAATTCGTGGATTTTAGTGTAAATCGTAGTGATAACACTAATTAACCCATGATAAAGTGATCAACAGATTAAAGACCATCAAAGGTGTTAATTAGGCCATTAACATGTCACCTAAAGAAAACAGTAACATAAACAAATGCTATGAATTGCCAAATAATTCTTATCAAAATCAAGACCAGCATATTTTTTTTTCAACATATTTCAATACCGGAAATCTGACTTTCATTGTTCAAAAACAAAAGTTGAACATTTTAGGTTATTAAAGATTAAATGGGTATAATCCTGCATGCGGTTGTAGTTCTGTGACTGCTATTAAAGTATTCTCAGAGTTGGTGCTATTCAATATCTTCTCTTAGACTAGATCATACATGTCATATTAGTAGTCAAACCTACCGATTGGGATCTTTCCAGGTCTTGATTTAGACAATGGTTATTTTATTTCGTTGGACACTTAAATTCGTGGATAAAGTCATCCACGAAAACCACGAAAATTGGTACCCCACGAATAAAAGTACTTTCACAGTAATCAGTATTTGTTGTTTGTTGGTGAGATTCATGAGTGTTTCTCTTTTTTCATTTTTATAAAGATAAGAGCATTGGTTTTCCAGTTTGAATGGCTTTAGACTTGTCATTTTTGTGGCCCTATAGGTTGCACTTTGTAAATCATGTGTGATTTGCAAGTCACGCCTCTTTTGAGGAGAAATTGAATGTGCATTAAATACTGCTACTGTTTACATAGTTGTTGCCATATATATATGCATGGATGCAAAGTATTTTTTTTTTAATTACAATGTAAGACTTGGTTGGAGAATTAAATGGATATGAATAAAAATGTCTATTTATTTAACTTATTTTTCAGGAGGAATGGAAGACATTTGGATGTTGAGTCATATTTAATGGAAAAATTCAGTGCGAACCTGCAATGTTTATAAATGGAGGGCAGTTAAACTTGAAAATATGCCGCACAGCTATATGTTTTTATTAGTGCAAAAAAAAGAAGTGCATGTCTCCTTTCCAGGGAAATATAACATTCTCCTCAAAACTTCCTGAATGAAGAGTGACTGCATATGCAATTTAGGCAGTTCCTATGGAAAATTGCGTTGCTGGTTTTACACAAGTGCAACCTTTATAGCTTGCTGTTAAGTGTGAGTCACAGCTCTTTGTTTAAGACTGTACTTTGACCTGCATGTATTATAGTTTACTTAAAACATATATTGTGACTTGGATAAGGAGTTGTTTCATTAGCACTCTGACATACCACGTATTCTTATATCTATATAATAAATGTTATCATGGTTATGCAGTAACTGTGTACAAATTAAATGTACTTACCAGTATAGATAAAACAACACCCAACACAAAACATATGACAAAACCTTTGATTCTGGTTTCCCAACTCAACTTTGTAGCATCAGAAAACTGTCAATTAAAATATATATGTATATTACTGTATATGTCATGTATGTAATAAACCAATTTGTTTTGACTGTTTCATTACCTTTACTACCTGAATTTTCTGACCATTTTTCTTAGAACTTTCAAGAACAATTAAGGGAAGTTGAAAAATGAAACAATTCAAAAGACTAAAAATTGTTAATTTCTCAAGACATTGCAAACATTTCTTTCGATTTTTGTTGATTTTGAGTTTAAAAAGTTGACCACACTCTCTGACGCTTTTAATATATTAAACTGATCGACATTGACAAAAAGTGTTAATGTCTATAGTTTTATTTTGTTTTTTTCATGAAATATCTGACCCCAGAATGAAATTGATTGTTGTATGATGTCAATAGTTTAAGCGGGACAGATTCTCAGTCAGCTTGGAGTAGCAATAAGGTGTATAAATATAAGAGGTTTTTATCCATTTGAGGGAGAATCAGTCTCATCCACCAAAACATGTTCTACAGTTTACAGTAGTCTAAATAGGCTATCATACATACATTTTTTACATAAATAAGGCCGTTAGTTTTCTCGTTTGAATGTTTTACATTGTAATTTCAGGGCCTTTTATATGTTTATCGCTGACTATGCGGTATTGGCTTTTCTCATTGTTGAAGGCCGTAAGGTGACCTATAGTGGTTAATATCTGTATTTTGGTCTCTTGTGGAGAGTTGTTTCATTAGAAATCATACCAAATCTTCTTTTAAATATCATAATTATTTTGCTTTAACCCTCTTGCTGCCGATCATTTTTCAAAGTTGCATTTCATATGCTGGAAAATATGACAGTTTAACGTCTGTGACGTACAATGTAACATGCGAAACAACGATGTCATTCGATATATGATGTCACGACATAATGACTGGTACATTTGGGACCCATCAGAGAAAAACATAACACTGTTTAATCTTCGGTCTTTTTGAAAGAGATACAGCATTGATGAGAAGCTTCAAGTTGCATAAATTTAGAAATATACATATGTGTCCATCCGGCAGCAAGAGGGTTAACACCTGCGACTGTTCAAGATGTCATAATTATTTTGCTTTAACGCCTTATAGGGACTATTCAAATGTCATAATTAATTGGACTATACATTGCTATAGAAGAGAATGGAACAGGGAGACTGAAGTGTGAAAAAATTATTATCATGATTATTGCGAAATGTCCAATTATCTATTTCAATTCTTTTGATAATTTCTGGTGACAACCTGTGTAACGATCCCCTGTTCCTCATCACCATCGTCTCCGCTCAATGCCTTCTTTAGTTTATCCATTTATTCACTTATTTTGCTGTTTTGGTTTATTTTAATAGTAATGTAGCCCACTTCCGGTGACGATGCGGAAGTTTTTGAAGGGAAGCAGGACAAATCGCCCCACTCCAAAAACGCCCCACACCTAATCGCCCCATTTTTTGACAAACTCGCTCCAGTTTTAAAAAAATCGCCCAAACTGGTTTACCAACTCACCCCATTTTTTTTTAAAAATCGCCCCAAACTGGTTTATTTGTGGGGTTACAGTGTACTGACGGAAATGAAAATGCTAAATACTTTTTTATTATTGGAAGGATTTAGTTGAAATTTGGAATCAAGCAAGATGAGAACTTATATCTAATAAATAAAATTGAAAAAAATATGAAAATGTTTAAAAGAGTTAGAAAACTTGACCTGACCAACTTGACTTTGAAACTACTAATGTCCTGACCGATATGAACGGATAAAAGATATTTTATTATTGACAGGATAGACTTCAAATTCGATACCAAGGAAGATTAACACATTTGATACAAAAATATAAGAAAAAAAAATATTTTCAAGAGTTAGAAAAAATCAAAAGGCAAAATCAAAAGTCCAAACACATCAAACGACACATCAAACGAATGGATAACAACTGTCATATTCCTGACTTGGTACAGGCATTTTCTAATGTAGAAAATGGTGGATTGAACCTGGTTTTATAGCTAGCTAAACCTCTCACTTGTATGACAGTCGCATCAAATTCCATTACATTGTCAACGATGCATGAACAAAACAAACATACTCAAAGAGTAAAAATGTCAAAAATAGGGGTACAACAGTCAATATTGTGTTATCATCTTAATATCACTACATAAACAACAAATGTAACAACGTAGCACAAAAAGGCATACATCAAATTTAACATTCTCATTTTGCTTTTCTTATACGGCTGAATTTATCTATGTAAAGTCTACCCATAAATGATTTATCTATGTAAAGTCTACCCAAAAAGATTTAAAAAAAAAATAATTTGAAGAGTTAGAAAAGTTGACCTGACCAACGTCCGATCTGCCCTGACTAATGTCCTGACCGATGCAGAAAATGTTGATAACTTTTTATTATTGAAAAAAAAAAAAAATGACTTAAGTTCCTTCCCAAGGAAGATGATAGCATTAAATGTTGTCGAGTGTTTACAACCTTTTCGTTATCATAATAAATAGAATCCAAAACCTGGGGAGTGTTTTATTTGTGATTAAAGCCAAGAAAACCACTCGACAACATATATATATATATGAATTTATGAAAACAAATGTTTGTTAATTTTTGAAATGAAACTTGACCTGCCCAAATTGATCTTTGTCATGATGAATGTCCTGACCGTTATAAAAATGCCAATAGCCTAGTTATTTGTATAACAATTGAAAAGAAATCTGTTAATTTTATCATAATCATACGATTGAAGGATTAACAGCAATTTGATTTTATAGCACTTCGGGTATTAAAGTGGGACACTCAGGGACATATACATATATTATACATATTTATATGTTCCGGACCATATGAGTATTTGGACCATACGGCTTCCGAATTGCACCACCAAGACTCGCAAATGCAAAAAAGCTATGATACCGTGTGTTAGTAAATGTCACCCAAACCTACATGCAAAAATGTAACTAGCGATGAAAACTAACTATGGCATCAATATTTATTTTTTACGTAATTTTTGAATTATGAAATGTATCAAAATCATATGGTCCGACCATACGCGTACGGTCGGACCATACGCATATGGTCGGACCATATGAGTATACGCATATGGTCATGACCATACGCGTATGGTCCAAGTCCTCATATGGTCCGGAACATATATACAACGGGATTGCATCTCTTTTCATAATAATAAACCCTTATTTCAGCCGGATTTTAACCCTTTTCTTTATAAACGGGACATATGTTATCTAATTTAACCTATTTGCAAGTGGGGCGAGTCGGCAGATCTTAATATTTCAGCGGAATTTTACCCTTTTTCATAAGTGTCAATGGCTAGTTTGTAACAGAGTGGGGCGGTTTTATAAAAAATGGGGCGATTTTTTAGAAAGTGGGGCGATTAGTTGTGGGGCGATTTGTCATCGATTCTTTTGAAGTTGGCTCCCTTTGAACGTCGGAGTCATACGGAAATTGCCGAATGAAAAATTATTCGTCGACGTAAACAAACAAGCAGCTGGAAAGAGAAGTAAACAAAAACACAGAACACTTGGTTAACCGAAATACATTGAGAGTTCTATCAATCTTGTATGATAATTATTCATCATTTATTTAAACAACTTGGTATTCTTCAGTTGGTTTATAATAATAGACAATATTTTCATTGTTCAAGATTTGTGTTGACATTTTTGTTCCGCTTGAGTGATTGCCAGCTGATTCACCATATATGCCAATACACACTGTATGACAACTGTATTTGTGCAATCCTATTTTTCGGAGTTTGATCTATTTTAGAAAATGCTACACCATACAGAATAACTATGTAACCATTTTTGATAAAAATTCTTGCAGGGCTCAATAAAAATATTGTCATTATTGACTCATTAAAAAATTTAATCTAATTTTAATACACTATTGATGAAAAAATACTTTTTGATCCTTTCATATATTTATGAGCCTATTCAAAGACATAATTGCCATATCTGTGGAGGTTATATATATATATATATTTTTTTTTTTATATATCAACATGGGTTTGAATATACATTTATAAAGGTCTTTAATTTCCCTCTCAATTACATTGTACATAATGTATATTTATTACATTTCATATCTACTTTCAGCTTAGATACACACACAATTAACATACTATGTCCAATAGTCAATTCAACAGGGGGTTTCATTGGCAGCAGGGACCACCACCTTATTTTCCTTACAACAGGATTATGAATCAGCAGATGATGAATCATCGCTATATGCAGTCCACTAGAGGATTATTTAGAGCACCACATCCCCAGTGGAACAATTATTACAATAGAAGAGGTCAAGGTTGCTCATATAGAGGGCACCACCACCACAGACATCGTCTACAGCTGAACGATTATGATGACTATGTCTGCTTCATTTGTAAAGATCACTTACAAAACTGTGAAGACCAAGGGGTACATTTGTGTGATGGTGGTGACTCCAGCCATGATGACAGCGATTTGAAGAAAGAAGTGTTAAACTTTACTGTAGAGAAAGAGAGCATAAATGCTAGACTAGGTAGAGCACTTATATGAAGAAAAAATAAGTTTGTATGTTTAACAAGATGATCCAGGCTCCTTCATATATCAAGAATTTGTGATGGCATCAATAATAAGCCAATATGTCTGACAATATAACATTCTGTAGAAATTCTTCTATACAAAGATCAAAACTGTCAATTGTATACTTAACAATTACTGAATTTTTTAATACATTGCATTCTTAACATGCTTAAAATATGTTTATTTTTGCTGTTAACCCTTAAGTTATTTATCTATATATATATATATATATATATATATATATATATATACAAGTCTAAATTGAAAACTAGGTTCAAACCTATGATTACGTTGGATAAAAACCGCAATTTTTATATGTGTGCATGTAAAACAAATTTCGTTGTAGAAGGGTCTAAAAACAACACAAACAACATATATATATATATATATATAGCTTTCAATATTTCAACACATTTTTTGACAATCCTTTACATAAGCTTCTTTCCTGCAGTTTATGTATCTCCTTATTTTTATATTAACATGATTAATATTTTCAGTTTTCTTGACATTTGAAGACAAATTGATATTATTGAAAATGCACAAATTTTTTCTTTACAGAAAAATTGGTATCTGAAATTAAAGACTGTTTACACACCAAATACGAAAGTGTTACAGAAAGTCTTGAAGCACATGTCTCTAACAGAATAAATGAAATCGACAGTATCAACAAAGAAGTTGTTGATGAAAGAGAGCACCTTCAAAATCTGAAGAAAGAACTTGAATTACGAGGCAGAGAATTGGAAAAGAAAGAAAAAGATCTGATAGCAAGGGAGAAATCATTTGACAAACACCAGGAGAAATGTAAACGAGAACTACTGAAGGAAAAAGAGGAAATTGTTAGACAATGGCAGCAGTTACGAGATGAGATCACACGAATGGAAGAATTGCATAAAGTTCAAAAGGTATGGAGTAAATTTAAGAAAAATATAACCAAGTACAGATTATTGCAAATTAAACTTGACAAAGATTTCTGCAGAATAAAATCATCATGGTTGCTTATACATGTACATGCTATACATTGAGTTACTTGTGAGACGTTAAAAGGTACATGTAGTCACATAGGTATTAACTAAGGCTTTAAAATTGCTGGTCAATCAAGAAAAATGTTAGAACTTAGTATTTTATAACCACTTGACAACCTATGAAAAAAAGACATACATTTACAAAAAACATTTTTTAGTACAAAATTTACAACTTCCTATCATTTTTTTTTCTAAACATACTAAAATTATTTACATTAAGTATTTTTTCAATTTATATATCATGCCTTAAATTTACAATAATAATGTTTAGTAATATTGTTCTAATTGATAAAAGTATTTATTTTCTTAAGCATTTAAACAAACAGGAAACTCATATACATAAAAAGACAAGCAGGTAAGTTAGTGCTATAAAAAGACAATTGTGTTCTCAAGGTATGAAATACTTTACTAGTGGGCATGAGAAGGTCTGCTTCACAAATTAAATACAAACAAAAAATATTGAGCAGAGGACACTTGAAACTAATAGAATATGCTTTAAATATAACTCCTTACTAAAATACATACATGTATATACATGTAGCTGATAATAAAGGTACAGTTTGTATTGAGAATTATTTTAGTATAAAGAATCTCTTATATATATAAAAAATAAATACATGTACAAAACGAGCTCTAGATATAGAACAGAAACAATACAATGCATTTACACAATGAAAAAGTAAGAAAAAGTCTGAGTTCCAATATACTATGTGCCAACAGAATTGTTGGCACAGAATTCAACAGCAACACATATTTTCCATTTATCAAAATTTTAAACCAGCAGATCTCCTTTAAAAATGGATGTTGGTGTGTGAAAATCTGCAGAAACCTTAGATTATGCCAAAAAAACATGTTAAGCAATTTTGAAAACTTATGACTAATCTTTGACTTACTACTCATAACCAAAAAAAGGGAATTTAAGACAAGATGTATCCAAAATTTTGAGGAATAATTTTAAAGAACTATTTTGTATTCAAAAAGGGACCAATTATGGCAATGATGGTGATGAATATGTGTTTATGTGTTGTGTTTCTATTGGCACTTAGTACATGGTTATAAAAAGAATTAATTTTAATATCTAGCCATTCTGTGGAAACAAATACATGTTCTGATATATCGTAAAGCAACAACAACAACTTTTATTGTTATCAAAAAAGTAAAAAAAAATACAATTAAAACAATGGGTCAAAACACACTAAAAAAAAAATCACATATTTTAATCTGTATATAATGTCATAGCCAAGCCTGCATTATACTGTATCTCAAGGAGGGAAAACTAACAGAGGTAGGACCAATTTAATTTGAGTCTTATTTAAACAAAATTCTGGTGATACAGATTTTTGGATATCTTGATGTGTACCACTTCAATTTGTTCCTTCCTTGTATCAGAAATGAGAGGCGGCTTTGAATTGTTTTGACATGTCCTATGTTTTGTCTTATAACCGTTTCTTGCAGGGTATTGATGGAGGATTCACCCTTTATATAATTGGGGCCCTAAATTTTAGGGTATTTTAAAGGTCCAGGTGCCGCTTTCCAGAAATTGTTAAAATACAGGTTTAGTAAAATATGGTAGTTGTACAATCTACAGGGCTCTAAGATTACAGTCCCTACCTTATGTATTGTTCTGAATTTCCTTGCCATATGTTTTCACTTAGATAAGTATTCAGTCCAGAAATTAATCTTTCAGTCATAGAGATAAGGTTCTATGATTGATCCAGATTATAAACTGCCTGAAAAGGAAAATTTTAGAGCTCTGAAATTTAATGTTTTTTTATAAAAAGATTTTTTTTTTAAGTTGAACAAAACATTGTTTGAAATTGAAACAAAATATTTGGGATAAAGTTAAAAAAAAAAGTTTTGGAAATTATTTTCCAAACTATAAATGCAAATGAATCATCTCTGACAGCAATATTTCAATAAAAGCATCCTGATAATTTGTATTTTCTGCTATATACAAATAGTATTTCCTGTCTTTACATTCATTTTTAAAAAAGTAGTAAATTAAGTTCACTAAACAGCAGCTGACTGAAATTTATTTTAATGACTCCTAAATTGTTTGTTTTTTTAATGTTATGTTTATGATATGAAATGTTTTCTTTTATAATATTACACCTAGGTTCTCGACATTTATGGTCCCTTTTTCAAGGAGATAAGCCTTGATTTATTAGGGTCCTTTGAAGCTATACAGTTTTCCGTGGGTTTTATCCATAACACGAAGTCATCAAACAAACTATGCGAGATTAACATCGAAGAATATGTCCATTAAATGTCACAATGTCCATGTTGTGTAAAGGTAATTCGTTGGCGGTAATGAGTAAGATAAGTTTATGTAGTGATTTCTGATGAACTGGTAACCAACCATTATTGCTTTTCAGCCTTGTAAAACAACAGGTAAAAGATGCCCATTAATACAATCATCAAATTAGTAAAAAGTTGAAATTAACAACTGTAAACAAACTTTTAATGTTTCACTAAATATTTCTTTCAAAAAGGAATAAGTAAAATATTATTTTTTGGTAATTGGAAACACAATGAATTAAAAAAACCACCACATTCTTTAAAAAAGAAAAAAATCATTTGCTTGCATCCACATTATATGGATATTTTTCTTATTGGCAATCATACTGTATCTCTTTATATAAACATTACTTTTACCAGTTGTTTAGAATGGATAGGGTACCAGTTTAGCTCTACAGGAAACATGGGAGGTTCCTTATCAATACCTGATCTGTGAATGTTTCCATGGTAACTGTTGTTATATAATTGTTTTCAGTTTCATACATTTGAAAAATATATTGCTTGATTTTCAATCTAGCAAAATGTATCTGTTCATCTTAATAAACTAAGTAGTGTGAGCTGGAAAAGTGATGTGTAAAGCTGTGTGTATACTAGGATTAGAAATGTCAGGCTTGTTATCTGTTTTCATGCATAATATTGCTGTTGTAAGCAAAAGGTGCTTTTTAGCAGAAGAACCATGATTAAATTGGACTGTAAACAGTATTTTTGCATTTAGTTCATGCAAAGAGTGAAATGTATACGAACACAATTCATACAAGAATACTTTTATGATAAAAAGGTTTGCCTTTAGTTTGTTAGGTCATCATATCATATGAATATGGTGAGATTACCTGTAGATAGTTTAGTCTTCAAGAAAACCTTAAGATTTCCGTGGTTTTTTACTGTTGAATGGGTGTAAATTGGGTATTGAGACTTTAACAAGAATAAAAAATATATAAAATTGCAATCTCTTCTTTTTCAAAAGCAGGGAATGAAAATTTACTGATATATAAGTAACTACCCTGGTATAGATGATAAAGGTATTTGGCTAAAATTAAAGTATACAAGAAAACATCCGCGACATTGTCGATCCATGACTTACTAAAGTACCTTGTAGTACACCTTATTTTAAGCCTGGTTTTTAGAATTTGAATAATTTGTCATATGATAAAGTCGTGGTGATTATAAAGGTGCATTGTTTTTGTCTGCTATCAAAATCTTTCTGTTTAAACCTGTACTGGTTTTCTTACTACAATCAGAAAATTTATGTGACAAAGAATGAATTTAGTAGTGTTAATCCCTGTATAATTATACATTTCACAGGTAGTATATATATATATAAAAAGTGTTGAATATCATCGCACTAAAAAGTGTTGAATATCATCGCACAAAGATGGAAAAAATGAACAGATGATATAAATTATACAATAATTGCAAATATTTCGGCTCAACAAATGGCCTTCATCAGTTTTAAAAGTTTTAACAATACTGATATATAATGTGTAAGGTGTAAACCATACTGTAGGTAATTGCCAGCCTTGTGGGGATAAGCGCTGCAAATGTTGTAACCAATTGCAGCATTCATCAACATTTCACAGTAAGACCACAGAGAAGACATACAAGATCTTCTGCAATGTCAACTGCAAAAGCTCAAACGTGATTTACGTTCTTGAGTGTCCTATATGTGGTCTCCAATATGTTGGTGAATCTATGCAGCCATTTCACAAACGCCTTAATGGCCACAGGAGTGTCCTCACAAAAAAACCGTACATTCCTGTCGGCCAACACTTCAGGTTACCAGATCACAATCTGAAAGATTTTGATCACATGAAGATCCTTGTGATCGAACAGGATTGTACATGGCAACATAGGCAAAGAGAGAATCGGGAGAAGTTTTGGATAAAAGAACTGGGTGTCCTCCATCCAGACGGAATCAATAGAAAGAAATAATTAAATTTACAGTCTAATGTTTATATTATGATATTCAGGATTTTGGATTAAAATCAATCGACCAAAACTTACCTGTATTATTACTGATCTATGTTTACACCTTACACATTATATATCAGTATTGTTAAAACTTTTAAAACTGATGAAGGCCATTTGTTGAGCCGAAATATTTGCAATTATTGTATAATTTATATCATCTGTTCATTTTTTCCATCTTTGTGCGATGATATTCAACACTTTGTAGACTCATATATATATGCTGACAGAGCATGCACCAACAAAACATATAAGACAAAGATTGATAACGGTTTCTGAATTTGGATATTTTCTCAAAAATGGTGTTTTCTGTGGAAATAACATTTCTTAAAAGATAAAATTAGAAAGTATGAGACACTATATTTATATGTCATGTCACAAATATTTCAGACTAAGTATGGTTTCAGTCTCTACCTTTAGTAGTATAGATGATACTTTAAGTTTAACAAAATACTGTCATCATCTATACTTGACAGAGTTGCCTCCCCTTAACAGTCTATCTAAGCTATTGCCATTACTTGGTGTCTGTTGTCCTTCTACTTATTCTAAAAAAAAATCAGATATAGTTTTCTCTGAAATGATAAGACTAGATGGAGTCTTAATTTGGTCTGAAAATTCAGTTTGTTTTCTTTAAATGTTTGCACCTATATAGAACAGGCTATTATTTGAACTTGAAATTATTTTTGATTATGGAATTTGCTTGATTTCTTCTCTTCAAAATTTACAATAAATTTCTTGTGTATTTGGTATTATAATCTTTTGAGCGGTTAATGACACTTTCCATACAATGTATTTTGGTTAGATAGTGTTGTGCGCGGTACAGTACATTCTATTCAAAATATACTATTTTCTTTGTAATAGAAAGTGTTGTGCGCAGCACAGAACATTTCAATACAGAATAAGCATGGAATTTATTAAAAAATTCAATAACAAGAAATCAAGCAAATTCCATAATTAAAAATAATTCCAAGTTCAAATAATAGCCTGTTATAGGTACTAATAATCCAAAATATTTATAAAGTCTTAGAATATTATTACTGGTATGAGAGTGAAATTAAAAAATATGTCAAAATAAAAAAAGATTGATGTTGGGTAGGTTAATATAAGACAACATCAAACAAGAAGTCCAAATATAAGAGAACTTGTGCGAAAACTGAGTGCTGAGAAAAATGACACTTTGTACAGGTATATGAATGTGTCATATGGAACTATTTTTAAATTGCTATTCCTGTTTCAGGAAAAGTATTTAAGGGAGATAATAATTACTTTAATTTATCTGTCCTCAGATCATTTCAGAGCAACATTTTGAAAAATTCATTATAATTTTAAGTTATTATTCTTTTTTATGTTTTCAAAATTTGGGAAGCAAAAAGGGAACATGGTTGTTATATATTAAGACCATGATAGAAAAAAATAAAAAAAGCTGTGGTTGTGTTTTTTTGGAGCACAGTAAGATAAAAGGAGATAGTTTATACAGTAATTACTATACAAATTATGCCCTAGTTTCATTTATATTTGAATCCAAAATTGTGGGATGGGCACAACTCTTATAACTTTGATTGACATGCTTTAGATTTTATATTTGTAGGGAAGAATCAAACTTGATGTTGGAGGAACAATATACACCACCTCAGAACTGACCTTGACCAGGGACAGTGAGTCCATGTTAGCTGCCATGTTTAGTGGACGTCACAACATAAAACCTGAGGAAGATGGCACCATCTTTATTGATAGAGATGGAACTCACTTCCGTTACATCCTGAACTACCTTAGGGATGGTGGAATTGCAACAGATGCTTTACCCAGAAGTCGTCAGGTGTTGAGGGAGCTCAGAAATGAGGCCATTTATTTTCAGGTTTGAAACTTTTCAAAATTTTCAGTTTACAACATGATAGGACTGTAAATTATCTAAAATTAATTTATTGAGAATAAATAATTGCAGGCTTGCTTAGGATAAACGAATATGAAAAAGATTTCTGGTCATTGTGAGGATAAAAGTAATGTTTGCTTAAAGTTAGTTTTATCTTAAAGGGAAATTCCGCGATTTTTTACTTATCATCTAATTATGTTCATCTTAACATAAAAAACACATTTGCAAAGTTTTAAATTTATATTCCTTCTAATAACGGAGAAAATCAAGTATTTGTATCTTTTTTGGTTGAATTCTCGAGTGGGTCGTGACGTTTTAGCCCGATTTGTTGAATTCTGGGAAAAAATAAAATCTGTTTAACTCTTATAGCTTATCGACAATATACGTAATTAAAAGCGCACAGCTGACGAATGGTCGTAGTTATTAACCACAATATAAGAATGAACGAAAATGAATATGCATATACCGTTTTGTATTGATTGAATTAAACTCCTATAAAATTATCTCTAGTAAATGTTTTCGAATAAATTTCATTAATTATTGTTGAGATTTTTTTCATAAAATATTTATTGAACATTTTTACTGATATTGAACTGAAAATATTTCAGTTCTATTTACCGTTATTGTTTTGATAATCATTTCAATGCAACTAATGTGTGAGCAGAGTGTGTATATTATTTTGTAAAGGTCAATGTATATTTCTCGGCTTGAGGTCAATTCGTTTACCTTGTAGCTATTTAGCCGCAGGTGTGAGTTCAAGCGTACACAGGTATGAATGTTGTTATTTGGAAAGGATAAACAGAAAGGATTAGAAAGAGTATGCTGTATTTAATACACTAAGATTTAATACACGATGAGAATAAAGATACAATAATTAAATTGTGTAAATTAATTGAAAATAAAATTCAGATTCATAATTCCGAAAGTGTATAAAAATAAAAGGAAACAATTTTGGATTACTTTCTTAGCGGCAATTGGCGTAAAGATTCAAATATGAAGTAAAAAATAGTAGTTTTAATCTTTAATAAAAACTAAATGCAATATTTCCCAATTTGATATACCATTGCACATCTGTTTGATATCATTGACTTTACCGGAATTTCTTAATTTGTGTTCAAATCTTGCTGTGTTTAATGCTCATAAAACTATCGCAATTTTAAAGTTTTTAATTGAAAAAAATACAACATACAACATGCATGATTTTTTTTAGTTTCTTTTTAACATTTCATTCTTACATAATTAAATTCATTTGACAATCATTTACACGAACTTTTTGTGAAAAGAATACCAATGATCTAAGCTAAGGCATTATTTTTTTTGAGGATTTTTGTACATTTTTTTTTTAATTCTATGATAATATTTGTGCAATGTTGAACATGATAGCCGTCATTAATCCAAATAAGTAATACAGTAGTTGTAATAAAACTTATATTTTAGTCATGCATAACTGATATTGACGAATTTAGAATAGTTCTTCCATACATCGTTGTTCTTGAAACAATTATTATTAGTATACATGTATATAGTAAGTTTCCTGCAAACAAAAATGTATAAGCGCCATTGAAGATGAGCTCTAGAGAAAGCAGACTAGTAGCGTTTTGTTAGTTTGTTTGTTGGGAAAGGAGAGGAAATGCAACCACTTGTACAGATAAACGACAGAATTACCATACAAGCATTTATAGTGAACACAACCAGAAAGAGTTCCCATCGTTGGACGGGGAATATGAAGGCTTCCAAGAATGAACAAGTGACATGTCTAACTCTGAACAGTTAGAAAACGGACTATCGACATCGACCGCTTGTTCTTGATATTTGAAACTGCATGCATATATACGTATACGTTTATGATAGTGATGAGTTCTTGCGTCTGACAAAAGCTAAATTCCTTCATGGTTATATCTTGCCATACTTTTATATTGGTTTGTAAGGTGATTACTCAAAATCGTTATTTGAAGATGTAGATTCATTTCAATACAGAAATTTCGTCTATTTATTAATTTTCACAAGTGTATACCACGGAGAAACTCTGATGGTACATTACTCCCATTTTGTTTGGGTGTGAACCATCGATGTTTACAGCAATATCAAAGAATAAGATGATGATGGTAGAAAGAACTATGGGCGTCATGTGGCAAATATTACATGCATATTGGACCATGAGTTGTCAATCTGTATGAAAAGATTTCCAATACAACCATATTATTGAGAAGGAATGTTTACATGCTACTCTCGTACTAGTATTACAGGGTTCTTGTGGCGTCCACCTTAGACACACATCTTTTTAACGATGTTTAAAAAAAGACAGAACCAATCTAATGTCATATTTCCCTAGAATACCAAGAAAGAAAATAAATCCCGAAATTGATTTAAAACTTTGATACTCAATAGTTTCCCAGCAAAATATTCACATCCCTTGGGGATAATTAGTGTTCGTCCAGTGGCATATATAACAATTGTGATGACGAATTCCTTCCTTTGTTCGAGAACAATGTTATTGAAATATAAATCTGTGATTTTACTATGTCCACAACTTCGATGAACCAAAGCAAATTATACATCGACCTGTATTTAAATCAAATTGGTTCTCTTCTTCTTCTGGTATACAATAGTCTATCGACATTCGATGAGTACATACTGTTGGCATACGTAGACTAGTCTATTTACAAAACTTTTACCCCAATTTATTCAAAATGTATGTTTTTTTTCTTATGTTCAATGTATACATGTATATATTTTAAATTGCGCTATAGTTCCGTAACTTACTACCCAGTCGTATAAACGAATCGTCGACAAGTGCGTACATTTTTTTAAATCAATATTTCTGGTATGTTCCAATCTGTCCTTCACTATTGACAATGAGTATATATTACATTTTCCCAAATTCACCATTGGAAAAAAAATCTTTAAATAGATTTTAATTTCATCAAATCTTATTTTTTGGGTATTATTTATATTTTTATGAATAATATTCTTTACACCAGAAATGTTATTTATCAACAAGCGTATGAGTTTAGTAATGACAAGTAAGACAGAGTTGTATATTATACATCTGATAGTTCAAAATGGAAAGTTATAAGTTATCCGCCGTGTACACTGATCAATACCTGCAGAGGTGAAACGATGCATGAACTTGCAAGCCCGACAGGAAATCGCTTGAATACCTGGACGTGTCACCTCACATCCCTCACAATACCTTTGGAAGTAATACCTTTAGCCATGCTGGTGATCAGATGAGGGAAGATCAGAATTTATTTGAAAAAAGTTTATTACTTTAAAGAATTATGAACAAATTAGATTTTCGAAAACAATTTTCACGGAACACTTATTTATGATTTCAACTTTGACTTTTTACCTAACTCCAATATCAACAGTTTAAAAACAACAGACCATGGTAATTTGAAAAAAATAAGAATATTTTCCGTATCAAGTTAGTTAGTCGGATAAAACAACCGTACGATTGACAAGATATCGACACGCAATTACGACTACATCGGTTACTGTAGTTTTGTTCCTTTGTGGTTTATAGACATATCGTTGTTATTATTCGGGAAAGAAGACAAAATGGCCGAACGCAGAGTATTGATACTCTAAATTTAAAATCGATGGTGATCGCTTATCTAGCAGAATAAAACTTTAATAACTATGAATTTGAGCATTTTTATACTGAATGAACATAATATCAATTTTTGATTTTTTTGCGAAGTTTCCCTTTAAATTAATGAGAAAAATATCTCTGTATAAAAGTTCACCTAACTATCCAGTGCAAATCCCTTAAGCTTGATATGCAAATTTAGATATATTTAAAGGAGGCATTTCAAATGTACTTCCAAAAAAAAGAAAAAGTCTTGTAGCTGCAGATAAAATGATGTGTCTATCTTGAAAGCAGTCATTTCTCTAATATTATCATAACATTTAAGAAAGAGAAAAAAAAGATCCAAACAGGCTGAAACTTTTTAAAAAGATTTAGCTTAATTAAATGAATCTTTTCTTTATTTCAGCTTCATAGTCTTGCTCAGCAAATTGAAAAGCTATTGAAGTGAACAATCATTCAAACAGGACTAAGAGATGGAATGGATTGAGTTGTTCCCAAAACTTCTTATTGTACAAAGATATTTATAGGACAGCTTTATTGCGACAAGTTAGTCTGTGTATTGATGAATGTGACTGTGAAATGTAATTCTAAATGATTATTTAGTGTTTTCAGCTTGCTTTTTGACCCTTGCACTCTGTCTTGGTGTCTGAAATGTCAAAATTGTGAAGGTAATATAATACCTAAGAGACATGTGGTACATTTACTAGATCTCAAATATTTTATCTAAGAATTGATTTTTTAAGAATTAAAAATGCCTGTAAGTTGTGCATTGTTGTATGCGAGAAGGAACATTGTCTAAACACTGTCAGTGCATACAACAATTGATTTAGTCCAAGTTATAGTTAACTGGTAGTCAGATAGTTGACAGTTGTAGCTCCTAAATCATGTGCTAGTGTAAGCACAGGATAAGAACTAAATGCACCAGATGATTGATATATGCTTGTAGTACATGCAGTTTATATAGGTGTTTAGTTATGAGTTTAGATATCTATTATGACCAAGAAGTTAAAAATTATTAAAAGATTGAAACTGTTTCTTTAATGCTTTAAAAATAATTGACCTTACATTGCTATAACCTTGGTTAATTATTTTGCAAATTTTACCAATTCAAGTCTGTTGAAAGGGAGACCCCTCATAAATTGAATTGGTGTTCTTTTGATGTCTGTAAATGATACTTGGATTCTAAATTATCTGATTTTACCATGTCTACTGGGCATGATTGTTCATTGATAATAAAACTCATTGATGACAATTGGCAGCCGTTATAGATCTTTTTCAATTAGTGGATGGACTTGTGCAAATTGGCCATACACAGTCGTGGTGGTTATGCTGTTTTATTTTAAGAGATTTATTGATAAGTTAATTCCATGAATAATAATAGATTTGATTAAGATTTGTAATTGGTTATTTTTGGTTGTTGAATATTTTCAATCTGTATTACACAATACTCATTCCCACATTAGTTACACAAAATGATACCAGTGAACATAGTTTAATCTCAATCTCCATTATAGTTCCATTCTTTTTTGTTGCATATCAGATTAATTAATTGCATTGTAATACCTTAGACTAAAGGTTCCATTTTCCTCATGAATCAAATACATTTAAAAGTGTATGGTCAATTTAAGGATGAGATTCATGTCAGATATTTCTTATCATAGAAGGCTTTAAATGACTTGTTTTATGTATTTTGTTAGTAAGTAACCTTACTACATTTCCCATGCTATCTCAGGTACTTTTTGTATTTAATATAAAATGTATTAAACTTTTATGGTAAATACATTTATTTTACAAACAAAAAGGTTTAATATACATATATGCATTTAATAACATTGTATTGTGGAGAATGTGTAACATTGGTGGTGTTGTTTTGGGATTTTATTTTTTAAGAATTTTAGAAATTTTATCAAAAAAGATTTTAAGTTACCGGTATTTAGTTTCCAAAGCAAATAACTGTGTGTATACATGCAGAATAGACATTTACATCATGAAATAAGTTTCCGTATAGTTACCTTGAATAAAAACAAAAACCTAAAATTAAGGTTTACTTCATTGCTGATACAATGTAAATCCTTTTCAAAATATAATAAGTATAACTATATACCAGAAACGCACTTCGTATTTTCCATTTTGTTTTTTTTAATGTATGTTCATTATGTCCTGTTACTGTTTCAATTTATTGTATATATGATTTTAAACTTGTTGAATATGTATAATTGTGTTTGTTTCAAAATCAAATTTTATTATTACATGCCTTTTATTAAAAGCAGCTTCAGATTGTAAAATAAGCAAATGATCTCAAATATTAAAAAGTATAATTTGTCATATATCTGTATGTAGGAAACTATGAAAAGAATTTACGTTTCTATTTACCAAAAAATACTTTTAATGAAGATAAATGCATTTGATAAATTTTTTTGCATGTTTCTTTTCCAATTTAAAGTGTGAAAAAGAACAATAGGAATTCTTCATAGTTTACATGTAAAAGTTTGTAATTAGATTATTTAAGCAAAAATCTTGTAAAAAAATCCTTTTAACAAAAAAATATTTGCATTTCAATATGCCCAAGCACCAGAGTTACAGCTCATTTGCAATTTGCCTATTTCTTACTTGATGTTTTTTGTTTCAATTTGTTGTTTTTTATGGTTTTAGAAGGATTTTTATTTTATTCATATTGGTTTTTATTATATGATAAATACCATAACTGTTTTGGAAAGGAGTCAAGATGCACCTGAATTAACATTTCTTTTCATTGACAATGAGTCCTGGTTAGTCAAAATTACAATATGTATATTTATAATCCCCACCTAAAGTTATAACAGGATGACAAAGCAGAATCCTTCCATTTGATGAAAACTAATTGAAAACAAATTTTTAAAACACATATGAATTTATTGGAAAATTATATAAATAAAATGATAAACATTGTCACTAAATTTGTCATGCACCATTGATTTGACAAGGAATGGTAATAATGACCATGATTCTGATCAACTTATCATGAGAAGTTAGGTAAACAACATTCTAATCTTATTATACATAAGTTGAATTTCACTAACCCCTGAAGAAATCTCTGCCTTATCATAATTATGATTTACAATATTGAAAACAATTTATATTATTATAGAAGATGTTTTCCTTTTTATGTTTTGACATATCTATCATTATTATTGTGCAATTAAGTGCTGTTTATATTGAGTTGTTTAATGACATTTATAAGATACTATAGATTGAGAAATTATTGCGATGTTTTTATTATTGCCAAAAATGCGACTGGGTTATAATTGCAATAATTTAAAATTGCATTTTGAAATTTTTAATAATAAATGTCCACTATAATTTCTGAATTTACAGTATTTGCAGAGTGCTGTGACATTAAAGACATTTTGTTATTTATTCATGAAAGATGTAATTGTGTAGTTATGAATGCTTGTGATATATTAATATTTTTTCATTATACATTATACATTTAGCAATATAGCATAAATATCAAGTGTTTAGTGTTTTGTGCATAATTTAGATAATTAGAAAATGTGGTAAGATATCCAAGGAGACATCGTTCTGCATAACTTCATATGAAGCAAGAGTTTGCACTAATTGGTCAAAAAGAGAAAAATCCATACCGTACAGTAAGCTGTAAGAGGCAACAATATGGCAAAAAAAAAACCAAAAAATTAAACTATTAAATGGCCTGATTTATGAAAGAAAGGAAAAAGATATCACCGCTTATTTGGACAATTTCAGTTAAACGTTTATGACATCAAGCATTACATGATAGATAAGAACATACTTTTGTTTTCAATAATGTTCCAAGGAACCAAATCAATATTAACTAGTAGAGCATTGAAAAAAATGTGCTAACTTTATGTATGGCAGTGATTGCCTGTTGCTAAAAAAAAATATTTCAAATGATCAAAAACTAAATTATGAACTTTAAATTTTGAATATCAATAATATACCATGTAAGCACAAACATGCTTACTATTGAGTTGGTGATATCATCAGAAAAGAAAAATCCACCAGCATTGGCATCTACCTAGCCATTGAAAAAACTCCCCAAAAATCCCAAGCCTTTAAAGTTTTATGTGGTAGGCCTGACATGCATTTCCTTAACACATGTTTCATGAGACATACATTGTTGTTTGCATAATAAAGTTGAAAAGCAAAATTAATTACATAATGAACCAAACATTCAAAAAAGTCTACCTTAAGAAAGATTATAGTATTTTATTTGTTTCATACGTGCAACATTGTCATAATTTCTCTTCCTTTTTAGCTCACCTGGCCCCAAGGGCCAAGTGAGCTTTTCTCATCACTTGGCGTCTGTCATTGTCCATCTTCGGCATTAACTTTTTACATTTTGAACTTCTTCTAGAGAACCACTCAATGAAATTAAACCAAACTTGAGAGCCTTTAGTTTAAATTCCATGTCACATGAAATGAATGAGCAGAAAAAGCTTAACAAGACTAAAACAATCAATGCAATAAGATTCCCAATACATATTTGTTCTTGGGCCAATTTCAGTAGTGGATAAGAACTTAGAGAGAATGTAGTATTACAAAATATTCTGTGATTTTGAAACTTCATTACAGAGTTGTTGTATACACCAAAAACCCCTGATTGCATGGCTGTGTCAAGAGGTTTCAGTTCAGTGAATAAGTATCATGTAAGATAATAAAGTGATCAACACTTGCCTTAAATGTTACCAATATTCAACAACCGTATTTGCTTTATAAAGAAAACTGAACATACTAGTTCAAATAAAGGCAACAGTAGTATATGGCCGTTCAAAAGTCATATATTTATTTAAAGAAAACTAAAACTGACGAAAACAACAAAACACTGAATTGCAACAAAAACAAACGACAATGCAACATACATACAAACGAACTATTAGATAACAACTGCCGTGTTCCTAACTTGGTACGTGACATTTAAAGAAAAAATGGAGAGTTAAACTTGTTTTTTGTGGCTAGCCAAACCTCCTCGCTTTATGGCAATTTCACATACACATCTAAAATGATATGATATGACGGGAATACAGTACCAATAAATGCAAAAACACCCAAGACAGATAAATATAAGTAAATGGACAACAAATATAAGATAAAAAAATCAATAATTCAAACAAACCCGACGACAAATCAAGCTTTATACAAAACACAACATTAGATTCGAAGGCTAAGCAATGCGAATCCAACACCAACTGCGAATGCGCGACTCCTGGGACATCCAGAACGGTAATCAGATCCTACCTCACATGTGCCATCCATCCCCAAACAAACAAAAATTGAGGAACAAATCATGGTAACAAATGATAAACAAATCGTATGATTTCTTTGTGATTTAAAAGTGATAAAATTTCACATGCAAATGAGCTAACAAATCACAATAACAAATCACGAACAAATTGCTTACAATTCATAAGCAAATCATAAACAAATTGTCAAGAAATTGTTTTGAAATCATTAACAAATCAGAGGTAATTGCTTTCCTACTTTAAGCAAATCACAAACAGATTGTTTTCAAATCGGAAAGAAATTGTAAAGAAATTGTTATCAAATCTTTAACAAATCAGAAGTAAATCATATTCCTACCTCAAGCAAATCATAAACAAATTGTTTTCAAATTATTAAGAAATTATAAACAAATTGTTATCAAATCTTTAACAAATCAGAAGTAAATCATTTATTCCTACCTTAAGCAAATCATGAGCAAATCGTAAATAAATTGGCATCAATCAACAATTCACAGATTAAATCATTCACATCCAGATCAAACATATGTTCTGCCCCTGAAACCACTAAACTTTGAGGCGCAATTGTCTTCATTTTACTTTAAATAGCTACTCCTCTAATTGTAAAAAGGAATACTATCTTTGGTTGCGGTGGGGGCGAATTGTTCACTCTGTGTAAGTTTCTCTTACTTCTCTCCCGAATTTGACTATAACGAAATTTGAAAAAACATGGGCAACCACGTGTACTTAGTAGAATGATGTCGAATAGGTGATGGCTCTTAGTCTTGGTCCAAATCTGCTATATTGTTATATAGCTTTGCCCATTTTGCCCGGGACCTGGTTAGTAAACATCATGCACAATTAAAACATTAAACTTGCCAGTGTATTATGTCTGACACTGCTGGCTCTAGAAGCCAGTCTTTAAATGAATGTTTCCATCTGTTTACACATCTTTTACACATTTTTATTTTGAAAATTAATCCTTACAGTACAAAATTATCATGTTTATAATGAGTTACTGAAATGCACAGTTTCTAAATCTTAATGGTTAACGTTTGAATAGTATTAGTTGAATATGTGAAATTATAAATATAGAGATTCCTTACCACTGTCATCTTTCATACACTGAATAAAACCCCTCATCTTGCAACCTTCTTTGTTCGGTTAATATAGAACAGTATTTGAAATTTGAATTTGACCTCAACCGGAAGTTAGAGAGAAAGATAAACAAAGAAAATTGGAATGCATTAACATTTTATTCATTGTAGCAAATCATCAATGAATCACACCATGATAGCTAACAAAGTTAACAAATCATTTTCAAATCATTTCATATGATATTCTAAGTTAACAAATCATTTTCAAATCATTTCATATGATATTCTAAGTTAACAAATCATTTTCAAATCATTTCATATGATATTCTAAGTTAACAAATCATAACGAAATCACACCAATCTAGCTCACAAAGTTTACAAATCTCTTTCAAATCATTTCATACGATATTCAAAGTAAACAAATCATAAAGAAATCACACTAAAACAGAAACAAATTGCTTACAAATCATACAGTAGAAAGAAATCGCAAAGAAATCAGTTTTAGGGAATTTGGAAAATTCTGATTTGTTTATGATTTGTTTAATGAATCGCAAGCAAATGGTACTAACAAATCGCAGAATCACGATTTGAAAGAGATTTGAATACGATTGAAAGCAATTTGTTCATTTATTTTTCTGTTTGGGTCGTGTTGCTCACGAAAAGAACAATTCGGGTGATATTATAATCGAGAAAATATTGATGGAATCTTTAATAGTAACGACAATTGAAATAGAATCGTGGTCATCTTCGGAAGATATTCCATTAAATTCAACCAGATCATGATGGCGTAAAATAATGAAGATTTTAATTGCATAAAAAAAACCTAAGAAAATACTTGTTTTTCATCAAAAACTAAATGATCCTAAATAGAAGAACAGAAACCATCATGCATAAAAACAAATACAAATTAAATTTATAACAATTTCCCCCCGAAGGATGTAACAAAATATTTAAAAAGTAAGGATGACTTTATTTGTAATAGAACAGCATCACCAGTAACACGTGATGATAATGACGTGTAAAATTTGACAGACGTGTAACATGAATTGTCAGTAGACTATGGTATATTAATGGCATGGTTTCAGTATTATTTATTGCTTCAATTTACTATGAAATTCCCTGAATACAGTCATCCTATGATTTGATCCAATTAAAATGGCTGTTTTCCAACATTTATAAGTATATGGGTGTAGAACTTGTGTCTAGTCAACTTCTCCACAGAGTAATTGGCATTGTTCAGTCCATCAAGAAGGAATCTTTTGTTAACACCACTCAACAGTTTAATCCTGTAAAAATAATTATATATGTCAAACTTTTATACTGTTAATAGAACATGTAGAAGTGTAGTATGTCATATTATCACTAAATGTTCCTGACTTCTTATAGGCATTTTCTTATGTAGATTGGCAGACAATCGGCTAACGTATGGAAACCAATTGTGCTCCTTCTATTGTCGACAAAAGTATGATATTAATTTTACTTATTTGAACATTTCATTTCTGTGTAGCAACATTTCAGCAACTACTTATAAATATCCGTGAATTCCTTCGATATGTATCACACCGAGACTTGCGTTTGAACTGATGATTTCCTGAAAACAAAGTTGTTGTGTATTAGGAATTTATTGATCCAAGGGTTTCAAATCACAAAGGCGAGTCATCCAGTTAAACATTTTACGAACGGTTTCATGATTTAGTTGACTGTTTAGGAATACTCGCGTCGTTATCAAAACATCATAAGTGAAGTGCGGTTGAGCTGTGTGTGTGTTTCCTCATGAAGTTTCTCTAAAGTCTAATATTTTTGCTGTTTCGTTTACCCAAAAGAATAGTGACATCGCCACTATGGTAACTATGTAGTTAAATAATAATTTGAATTAACCTGGAATTCCACTTTGCAGGAACTTGTTTCTTGTGGCGCAGCATTTTATATCTTGCAATATTTTTTGGTGGTCTTAGAATTCGCAATCCAGCCAGTTTAATTCTGTAAAACAAATACTTATAAACATTAAAAAAAAAGAATGTGCTCTGGTTTAAGATACATCCCTGCAACATAACATGTAAAATAGAAATATAATAAACAAATGAAACTAATATGCCGTGTAATTTAAGAGACTTTTATAGTTTGAATTGATATTTGTTTTTCAATTTTCCATGGATAACCGAACTCTTGATTATAACGGTTAGATATAAGACAAAATTTAATGGAATCGGTGACAAGAAGTGATTTCACGCATTATTTCAATTCGGTTCTTAGGAATTTATATGAATATCAAATTATCTTCATTACCTGTAGGCCATATCATCATCTTCACCTCCCCATCCCCAAAACTCGTTAGAAAAACCATTTACAGTCTCGAATTGTTCTTTTCTCATAGCCAGAACTCCGCCAACCAACATCTCATACTGCAATCTATGTAATAATATAGAAACGTTTACAAATGTTTACACGTTATAGTATAGAAATAATATTGTGCTGGTTAAATAAGGCGCCTAACAAATCAGAACAAGTGAAACACGATTATTTGCAACTGTAGGTCCTTTTGATGACTGTATAATATGTTTTGCCTGCTTGTCGTCATATTGCTTTCGATCGTGAAGTAGTCTGATTGTCCGTTGGTTGATTCTTTTTCCTTCTTATTTACAAATCGTGTTCACTCTTTTTGTTAAAATTTCTGACAAGTTGACTGTTTTGCCAGAACATTGTAAAATGTTCAAGATTTGAATAACACAAATTAAAGTCATAATTAAAAGTTTGAATTCCGAATTTCATCTTATCGGTTTTAAAAGAGTTTTCGATTGATAAAAAAGTAAAATAACATTCATTCAATTAAATAACAAAAAGCGAACAGATTTCATCTTTTTTAAAGTTGAAGACGAACCACGGTCCACTTAACATAAAAAAAAGAACAAGGAACCCAAACTCGTCCAGCCAGATACTAGTGAGGAGCATAGTTTTTCCTTCACTAGTGGAAACCATTGTGTTGCTAATTACGATAATAAGTCATCAAAACAGTCGAAACATATCGTTGGTGAGTTTTTTTTTTTTTTTTTTTTTTTTTTTTAATTTTCATCTTTTTTAACTGTCTACTAAATTATAATTTGGTTCCGGTGCTTTCGTGTATGTTCGTCTATCAGGAAATGCAAGCTCTAGAAAATGTATCGTCAATGATTGTTTGATACTCTAAATAGTAAAAAATGCACAAAAAACGAACTCCTAGGGAAATTGCAGACAGGGAGTCTATTATCAATAGTAATGCCAAT
This sequence comes from Mytilus galloprovincialis, assembly GCF_965363235.1. NCBI lineage: Eukaryota > Metazoa > Mollusca > Bivalvia > Mytilida > Mytilidae > Mytilus > Mytilus galloprovincialis. Next base: position 75,725,455 of record NC_134847.1, on the reverse strand, counting down.
TCCTGACTTGGAAAAGTCATTTTCTTACAAAGAAAATGGTTGATTCTACTGGTTTTATATGTAAATGCAGGTACAGCTTTTTCTGTATCAGTAGGATCCATTATTTCAAGTTCAATGATGTAGACGCGATGAGCATCACCACCAACCAAATTAGTCAATGAGAGGTCATTGCATGATTTGCAGATTGTGAGGTTATATAGTTCACAATGCTAACATCTCTAATCTTCCTTTTATAAATCGGGATACTAGTGTTTAGTGAAGAGAAATCAAATGTACTATACCTTTGTATATTTGTAAAGTATATTTTACACGAGAAGAAGAACACGTATTGCATATACATGATCTTTAAAATGAGTTAAAAAATCTGATTCATATCACACTTCAGGTAACCTCATCATGGTTTTTATTACTGATTTGATTGGGAAATAGGTTTCGGGCAACATTTGACAGGGCAAGCATTATCAGTCCTTCTAGGGACAATTGTTTAAATTTGACTTGAACAAATCTTAGTCTGAAGTTGAATTCCAAGGACAATTTAACATATGATGGCATATTTTTGCCACCTTAGAACCTTAGATAGTTTGTATAGTCATTTAATCTGTAATAAGACCGATTGTGTCCTAATCGCCGTTGTAACATTATTATGTCGATGCACCTAGTTTAGTACATTTTGGGGATTTCCTCAGTTTTTATCAGTACCTTGAATCTATTACGAGATTCCAACATAGGTAAATTACTAACGCCATGAATAATTTTCATACTTGATGGATTTTCATATATTTCTCCCCCCCCCCCCCCCCCCCCCCCCAAAAAAAAATAGTTACATACTTCTTAATGTATCACTGTTTAGTAGATGAATGAATAAAACAAGATCAGATAGACAGAATATACTTCTACTTTTTATATCACAAAACTACTGTACTCCGAGGAAAATTCAAAACGGAAAGTATCTGATCTAATGGCCAAATCAAAAGCTCAAACACACCAAAATAATGGACAACAATCGTCATATTCCTGACTTGGTACAGGCATTTTCTTAAGTAAAAAATGGTGAATCAAACCTGATTTTATCGTAAGCTTAACCTCCTACTTGTTTGACAGTCGCATAAATTCTATTATATCGACAACGATGTATGAACAAAACAATCAGGCATAAGAGGTAAAAATGTTAAGAATAGGGGTTCTGCAGTCAGCATTATGTGATTATATTAATCACTGTAAATTAAACAATTAAATATGTAAATAAACATTTACCATGGCACAATCACAAAATAACATTATGTATAAGTACAGAGCCACGTCAGATGTCATATAACAAAATTCCATTCTCAATTTCAAATTGCTAAAGTCTTTTACTTTGTGTATTTATAAAACTCAAATATTTCAATAAAACTGTAAGTGAAAAACTACTGATAACAAAATAATGTAGATTTTAGGACAAATGAAGTAAACGGATGTTGTGATCTATCATTGGGACGTAATTGTCAAAGGCTGGATGAGATTATTTCTATTTTACCATTTGTTTTCGGCTTTGGTATTGAACAAGACAAACTTTTTCTATCACGCGGATTTATCTATTGATTATCTATGCATCTTTCCCTTCGCTTTTCACAACAATTGGATTCTGTCGTGTTTTTTGTTTAGTAATCAATTTATGAATCTATTTCAATGACCATCCTACCATTTCTGCAATCATTTGAAATATTTGTTATTTCATATCACCCTCTAATAATTAGTCTGGCATTGATTGGGACAAGTTAAAGAAGGACATAAAGCAAAACTAAATCAGATGGTCTCTAGAGATCTGCTTGTCTGATGAAATTTGTCTATCAATCTTTCTAAATATTGATATGTCTTTATCATTTGAACTATTCTTTTGACAGCCACAAAAACATAGGTTAACACAATATTACCAATAGCTGAACTGTGATCGGTCAACACGTCTAAATGATTAAACAGTTATTTAGGCTATACATAACGATAATTGTATTTCTGAGTTTCGCATATACTAACATGTTTTTAAGTATATTCTGTCATCTCATATTTTTATAAACCTCTCCTGGACACTCAGTTATCGAGTAGACAATGTTATCAATATCAGGCATTCCATCGTCACCAACTACACACGTTGTACATGACTGTGTAAACCGTGCATAATTTGATAAGCTTTTTTATACTGGACTGACCTTTTTTTTTTTATCATCCCTGTTTATATTAGACTGAATTATTTTATAATGCCTATTAATGCTGGCATATATTTTGCTACTAATGTTTATGTCAGACAGATTGTTTGTTTTGTCTCTAATTCCTTGTTTAAACTCGTTACAGCTGTCAAGTTACAATTTCTTTCTTTACTTTTTAAATTGTGTCAGCTTTTCTTGCTGAACGTTTGCATTCATGTTAAATTTAGTAGTCGACATACTGCAGTATGATTTGTAGACACAGGCACTCGTCTCAGAAAAAAAAATCCTATATTCCTTTATATAACATATAAAGGTATATAGGGAAAACAATTCTGAGACGAGTGCCTGTGTTTGTAGATCATGTTTTACTATTAATGCTATCTTCTAATAACATTATATGGGATCAAGATCAAAATTTGCAATACAGTTAAAATTAAAGTTCTTTTAAATTGCTATCTTATAAAAGTCTTCATTACATAATATCAATTACGTTGCTCTAAGAATAACTTTCATGCTATAATTTCATAGAAAATTACATAGGATGAAAATGCAATTGAAGGATGTTAATTATATTTGAGAGAAAGGAAAGACCGTAAAATTTAATAAGTTTTCCTCAGAACATTGATGTGAAGCCATATTTGTTTTCTGTAACATGCATTTCAATCTATTTTTACTCCTCGTAAATGAGATTTTAAAGATAAACTTGCCTGCAGAAAAGGAATAATACTTTAATGTCTTTCTAGTAATTTTCCAAAATTTCAATTATTTTTGACAGTTTTGTTTCTTTTTAAGAACACACGCAATGGAACAGACGCAGATGCAAATTTGTCTATAGTCAATGTAAGAAAGAACCTTTTCTCTTGACAAATTAATGTATTAAATATAAAACCAAAAAAACCCAATTTTTTGGAAATATTTAGCACTCGAACCTATTTCACCTAACATAGTACAATAAATTAAATGAAAACTGTATGTGCAAGCCCACTGCCTGCTATAGTTCAGTGGTTGTTTTTGTTTGTGCTTGTCGTGATTGTGTTTCGTACATTGTTTTCAGCATTTAGAAGGCAGTTGCTTTGCCAGTTTAATGTTTTTTTGCTTCTAACTACATTTTCATCCTTATGATTTTAATAGCTGTTTGTACTCATTGTTAAAGACCAAAAGATGACCTGTACTCGTTCATATCTTTGCCATTTAGTCTTTGGATATAATTGTCTCATTTTGACAAACCACATCTTTTATATTTGATTAATATGTGTCAACTACTCCACGTTTTATTACATACCTGTAATTCATCTCATCAATTGCAACAGAGAGGTGTGTTGGTTGCCATGGACACGGATAAATGTTTCTATCGTCTTCAGGAATTAAATCTACATCATGAAAGACCACACAATGGCCGCTAAATAGTTTGGTTGATTCGATGAACGCGGCATTCATAAGTTTACCTTTGTTGAAAGTTTCGTTTCCAGCCTATAATAAAAAAAAATGCTACAATTAGAGGTATTTGATTATTTGAACACAATTTTAAATCTGGAATCATTTGTTGATTTCTTGGCGTCCAATGACAAAACGTTCATGCATAACGAGGAAAAGAACAATAATACTAATCGATATGATCTGATAAATGTGAGACCATAATTAAAGATGTGAAATTGAGAGTTTTTGGTGGGTTTCATGATGTTTAGTCTTTAGTTTTCTATGTTGTATCTTGTGTACTAATATTTGTCTATTTGTCTTTTTCCTGTATGGGCATGGCGTTCTCAAGTTATTTTCGATCTATGAGTTTTACTGTCCCTCTGGTATCTTTCTTCCATCTTTAAGACTGTCACTTTAAATGTTAGTTGGATCTACCGCTTAAAAGGTTTTGAAATTGACAGTAAATGTGAGAGTGCATGGCATTTATCCTGATATAAGGCGTCGGGTTGAACTCTTGCAATTCAGACATGGCTGCGTATTAGTACATCCCATACAGCAAAAACGGCGTCCAATCTTGAGCATGGTCCCATTCATTTGACGCGCAGTTCGGGGTGTCCTGTGTTGTCGTTGATTCATGGGAGAAGTCCGTTATTATTCTGTGATTTACTTGTTGTAATGTATCATTTTTTATGTTTTCTATTTGCTGAGGGTTTTTACGTATGTTTGTACTGTATTCCTGTCTTGTAGTGTTGGCATTGTAGCGTGTTTTGTTTTTATTAACATTGCCATAGTTTGGGACTTTAGACTAGCAATAAAACCAGGTTTGACCCATTTATTTCTTAAAATGTCCCTAGCAAGTCAGGAATATGGCAGTTATTACCAAATAGTTTGTTTCTATAGATGTTGATGATTGTTTTCGTTGCTCTTCAGTACTTCTGTTTTCCGTTGTTTTCCTTTGATTGTTGATATGTTTACCTAAGTGTTAGTTTGTAATCTGGATTTGTTTTCCCATAGTCGATTTATGACTATTGAACAGGGTATACTAATGTTGTTTTTTTACAACGATATAACAAGAAGCCAATCTTGCTGTTTTCGAATGTCTTTTCATCAACATAAAGCAAATCACTGTAGCAACTATCTAATATGGATTGAAGAGGTTTTATTTGGTTTGATTCAATGCAATAGCATGTATTGTTCCATTTGTGAAGTACCACTGCGAATTAAAATTCCTTAAGTGTTTATCTAAGTTGTTTGTACAAGGACTTTGTTTGGTCCTTTTATAGGAAAAAAAATTAATGGGAAAATATGATATTAGGCATGTTGGTTTTTTATGATTAATTTCATTTTGGAAAACTCGAAGAATTCTTAATTTCTTACTCATCAAACGAATGGACAATTGTCATATACCTGACTTAGTTGAGGCATTTAAGCGAATGTTCTTTAAAATTTCGTGCGGTGAACTGTAGTTGTTGATGTAAGTCTTGTTTGATTATGTGCACTTGTGCCATTGCTAACTATAGCCCTTTTCTCTATTTTGATGAGTTAAACACAAAATTTGCAGATGAATAAGAATCAATCATACAATAATACAAAATAAAAATGTGAAACAGCACAAGAGATTTTCAATGCTCATTTTAGATTATCTCAATTAAATCATTTATATATGTATGACATATGTATATTTACACTCTTACTTGTTCAGCTACAATAATCCTGAACTCTATATGCTGTCTTTTCAACATTGGTATTATGTAACGAAGTAATATACAGAGGTGCTGTTGTCTGTCCCTGTATGGTATGATAAAAATGAGAGCATGACGAGAACAGTTATTGGATCGCCAGTGACCACCATCTTCAACATCAGAATGGAATGTTTTTAAAAAGTGAATTGCTTCATCACAGAGTAATACATTGTTGATAGGTATCTGGCCGTCTGGAGAAAAAAAAATAGGAAATCAATGATCATTGAATATTTTTGTCATTAAGAAAAAGGCATCGCTATAAAATAAATAATTAAGTGTTATGTTGTAATGAGTAAACAGGTTGAAAGCAGCAAATTAAAAAAATAAGTGCATTTATTCCTAAAGAACTTATAAAAATTATATTAAAATAATTCTTAAAGAAGCTTATTATTTAAGGTAATTGCACATATTTCGAAAAAAATGTATTTTCCCCCCTAAAGGACCATGATATTTTGGAATTAAAGCTTAAAACGATAGTCGACTCGAACAAAAAATAGAGAAAAAAAAATTAACTTTGCACATCAAAGTTATTTTGTAAAATCTATTCCACTTTTTAAAAAAATGTGCCATTCAAGTATAAAGCGTTTATTCAAATAATTGTTGCCTGTGGCTATATATCCCTCATATGAGGTATAGATGCTCGTTTAAAGTGCTCTACTCCATATGGCGTCTTGTGTCCAATCTATTTGATAGCCTTCAATAAAACAGAAACGTCCTCTTCCAAAAAGTTTTTTTACTATACTATAAATCTTGAAAGAATTTTCAAATTTTCGATTAAATTCAAAGCTTTACTTCATTTTTATCTTTTTTGAAGCTATCTTTTGAACGAAACTATTTTTTTAGGAACTGAATTTTAGATATTTAAGAAGTCGTATTAAATCGGCTAAATTGATTGTACTACTTACCTAGTTTTTCCAATACTTTACACTCATTGTCGAAATTTTGTCTCGATGGTAAATGTTCTGTATCAGCAGAATTCGTAATCCTTGTTGAGTTATTACTTAATTCTTTCATAATCTTTTTGAATCTTTGTCTATTTATTTCATATTGAGCAACACGTTGGTACTGTCTTAATTTCATGGAAGCTCGTGCTTCTCTGTTATATTTTACATCAACATGTTTGGTATTAAAATGTATTCCGTGTTCATTAAAGGTCTCCTGTGTTTGATTTGAAGTAGTGCAGATCTCATAAAGAGTAAGAACTGCAGATAATAGGAATGTGAATAAACAGATTGATTTGATAAAGCCTTTCCGAAATAACATAATGCATGGTTGCTTATTTTCATCTCGACTCTGGAAATATATTTCACATTCAACCTTTCTTTTTACTTTGTAAGTATATTATTGCAAAAAGCATATGTTATTGAAGCAAACGTTTGACATGCTATTAGCAGCAATCAACTAGTCTTTCCGCTTTCCGAGATGAATAATTTTCTCCAACAAACACTCCCGATAACATCAATCAAGCATATAATGGGTTAACTATCAAATTTTCATATTACTTTCGGTATCAATATCTTGGGATCATCTTATATCGATTTGTCACAAGAAACTCGTAGTGTCACTAACTTCTCAATAATTCTGTGGCCATCACACGTCCAAATGAACCGCACATTCGTGATTAAATCTGAAGATTTATTGAAGTCAGAGAAGTATACAAAGATATTCACTACTGCAAGCTAATAAGTTTTATCATTTGTATTGTGAGCACGTAATTCTATTTCAAATTTCTATTATAGTCTGCGTTAAGGAGTTCAATTCTTACTTACGTAAATGGTCGGAGCATCGTATAAGAATGTAAATCGAAAGCATCCAAAATTCCAATTTAACAAAGTAGACAGTATTTTAAATTGCTTTGGTAAGAAATAGATACAGCTGTTGATAACCAAATACAAAATAAAAATAGACAGAAAATACTGAAGTATCTATCTCGTAGTCATGATCTTGTGCGCGATAAAAAAAAATCAAAAATCATCAGTTCTATAAAGACAGACAACACATCGGTCAAATAGAGGGGACAACAAATGACAACCAGAGCCCTACACAAAACATCATAATTGTCAAAAGAGTGAGAACAAAAAAAAGTGAGCCATCAAAAATCACATTACAGACAACACCATGACAAACAAAAATAATTAAGATGACAAACAAAAACAAAACATTGATATTTTTTTAAGTGAGCAGAGCGAACCCAAATAAAAAAGTAAAGTTCGTCACAAAACGCATGTGCTCCGGAAGGGTAAACAGTCATTTGATAATGTGCAGAAATATTGCAAAATACTAAAGGAGTAACTGTCGAGGGGTTGTTAGACTTTGATGTGTTTGATTACTAGTACTTTCTTAAAGTCACTTCTCTATCTATCTATCTGATATAGCGTAGTTAAAGGACTAAACTGTCTGAGGTTAATCGATAAAAATCGACTTCTGTCTGATGGCAGCTCTATAACATATGAAATCATAATATAAGTTTACACTGGATCTGACTTTTACAACAGCAATGAAACTCTATATATACAGTACCACAGAAATAGATGCATTGATTTTGAAAATGAACACAACATTTTAGTGCATATCGTCTTAGTAAAAAAATACAGTTTATTTGATTAGATTTGTTATGCTGCTAGAATTCTGCCTTCCTTATAAAAAGGAAATAAGTCAATATCAAATAAAGAGTATCTTTATAATTGAATAAAAGAGATACTATTAAGGTCAAAATTAACTAATCATTAAACGCTCACGGGAACAAATAACTGTTATTGGTAGCATATGTAAATAGATACAGGATAAGGCGAAACATAATCTAATTGTTTGTTCATGTTACTTTTGCAAACGGTTCAAAGGTGTCACTGCAATTTATCAATATCTAGGTGCATTTTATTCTGTTATGAAATGCAAAACTAAAAACAGATCTGACTTGTTTGAAGGGCATTTAAAACTGAAAATTCCACAAAATTCTACAAAATAAGCTAGGAAAAGTATGGCTAGGGAAGAGAACTATTTGGAGTGTTTTTAATGAGTAATTATTTTATAAACTATCATATGTTTAACATATTAGCACGACTGCTCGTCCATCAGCGTGAGGTAAACATTAATAGCTTTGTCGTTTACAGTTGTAATAAAGAGTGCACTGACCGATATGGAAAACCTCGAATTTACTTTAATTTATAATTGGATATTGATTCGATATTGAGTATTGCCTAATCTTTCAACACCTAAGTATACACGTGTAGTCTTCTACACGAAATGAAGTTTTTTTAGATGATAAATGTGTATAAACTACATATATTTGGTGGATTGGTTTTTAAAAAGACATTCGGTATTCCTATGTGAAACAACTGAGCATCTGTTCATACAGACTTGTTCCATTAATTGTATAAAGCATAATTCATACAGGAATTTTGAAGAATGGAAAGAAGACAACTTTACGTTCAATTCACATGCATGCACTTGTCTCAGATCCCCTCCATATAAAAAAAAAATCCGAGACAAGTGCCTGTGGTTCTATTAGTATATAGATGATGTCCTTTCACTAAATAATTCTAAGTTCGGTGACTATGTTGATCAATCATTATATGTTGGACCTTGAATTAAGACAACTAACTATATGCGTCATATCTGAACTTGATTCCCGGGATGAAGGTCGGTTGAAAACTAATTAAGGAGCTTTATGTAAAAAGACATGATTTCTAATTGTTAAAGAAAGGACTATGACGGTAAAGGACTGATTGTTTGTTTTTTAATCTTTGAAACAGATTTTCCCTAATAGACAAGAATTGACTTCCATTTTAATATAGAATATTCCATATTCTAAGGTTTAAAACAAATATTCTCTGAAACTGACATTATCAAGATGCTTAATTTCTTGAGTGACAACATATTTGTTACGTTTGGGGGACGTGTTTTTTCAACATTGTCGGCATTCCAATGGGCGGGCTGACTTCATACAGGAACTTCTGAGGAAGAAAGATAAACAAAATTAGCAATATCCTTTAACTTTATTTCCGCTATGTAGATGATGTTCTCTCACTAAATAATTCAAAATTTGGTGACTATGTTGAACGCATCTATCCCATCGAACTAGAGATAAAGGATACAACAGATACAGTTAAGTCGGCCTCATATCTTGACTTACATCTAGAAATTGACAATGAGGGTCAGTTGAAAACAAAACTTTACGACAAAAGAGATGATTTCAACTTGTGAACTTTCCACTTCTATGTAGCAACATTCAAGCACCGCTTGCATACAGAGTATATATCTCCTAATTGATACAATATTCCCGGGCTTGTATTTCCTATCATAATTTCCTTGATAGTGGGTTGCTGCTCACAAGGAAGCTTTTAAACCAAGAGTTCCAAATGCTGGAGTTGAAATCATCCCTTCGTAAATTTTACGGACCCCATCACGAGTTGGTTAACTGTTATGGAATAAACGATTCACAGGTGATATCGGATATGCTACTGATGTCGTAACTACAATCACCTTCCCTTTTCACGAATATGACCTACCAAATTAGACTATTTACCGGATTTGTAATAACATGAGCAACACGATGGGTGCCACATATGGAGCAGGATCTGTGTACCATTCCGGAGCACCTGAGATCACCCCAAGTTTTTGGTGGGATTCGTGTTGCTTAGTCTTTAGTTTTCTATGTTGTGTATTGTGTTCTATTTTTTGTCTTTTTATTTTCGATCTATGAGTCTGACTGTATATCTTTCTGGTATCTTTCGCACCTATTCAAAGCATCTACTTTTAGGCTGAAAGAATTTTCACCAAGCGATAAGTTCGAATTAATATAATAAATATTTCTTACATTCATCGGCAGTATTGTCAGATAAATATAAAATGTGTAAGGAAGATTTATTCTGAGAATTATTTTGATATATTTTTTTTTAATATCAATTCACATTATTCACTTTTAAAAAGGGAAAGTATGCTTGTTCTAAGTCAGTCCTTCATATTTTACTGTGTGTAATCTAATATGAAGGAGCTTAAGTAAAGTGTAAATGATTAGTTTATGAAGGTGTTGCAAAACTCATTAAAGATACCAGACTGTATAAACAATTAATGACCAAGGAGTGAAATATATGCTATCAGAATACCAATTTAGTAAACATTGATTTAAATGTTGTCTTCGTAACTTTCACTAATGAATAGTAATGTATATATGTGACAACTCTTTTCACTGAACTAGTACACATTTTGTTTAGTGACCAGCTGAAGCCTGCCTCCAGGTGCAAGATTTTCTCGCTGTATTGAAGACCTATTGGTAGCCATTGGCTGTTTTTTGTCTTTTATAGATCAGTTGTAGTTTCTTTGACACATTCACCATTTCCATTCTCAATTTTACAGAATGAAAAATTACAAATATTTAACAAGAATTTCACTTCATGGTATTTAATGAAAAAATTGTAATACTATCTTATAAACCAATATTTGAAATTGGTGACAAATAGCAGAATTCACAACCCTGTGTTAAATGCTATTAGTATTGAGACAATTTCCTTGGTCTGGTTTTGGCTTTATTGTTTGGTCCTGTTTGGTTTCATGTTTGTTTTAGGCTTTGAACTTTTAAATACGTTGGTCATAAGTATCACTGAAGAGACATTTATTGTCAAAATGTGCAACTGGTTTCAATAAAATTGAAATGGTAAATGTTTTTTTTTAAAGAATATTCATTTTTTGACTTCTTTTATTCCAAAATACAAATGAAATTTCATAGTTAAACAATGTTGATGAAAAGATTAAATTACATAAATAAATGCATACTTAAACCCTTTCCATAAACATATTGAAATACCCTTTTCCATTGTAATGATTTGTTATGAAAAACACCTGTGAAAAAAACTTTTTGAATGCATGTGATTTTATTTATTTCATTTTGGCTGCGTTCATTTTTCTGTTAGCCATGTTCATACTGAATTTTGGTAAATCTATTGTCAAGCCATAAGTACATGTAGGAAGCTCACAGTTTAAAAAGATGCTATAACTACAATCTTATAAAAATTGGACTTCTGCAGGAAAATAGGTAAAAATGGAATGATCCTAGCTGTAATGTTTAGTTTGAATATCCTGCATTGATTTTTTTACAACAAACTTTGTTGAAACTAAAAGAACTTGTTTTTTGGTATCATTCAATCGTTTTAACAATTTATTCTTTGATGTAGACACTCATAAAACTGTGTTCATCATGAATAACTATTTCTTTTTTTTTCCTTAAATATTATATATTATACTTATGTCATGGTCTTAATCAATCCATTCTACATTACATGCGGTTAATATTTAAGACAGATGAATTATAGAGCTTTCAATGGAAACAAAAATTAACACACATTTCCAACAATATTTCTAACTTAATTTTAAATTAGATTTTTCAAGTTAACAGTATTTTTCTAAAACTAATGAGGAATTGCATGCAATAAGTTTTCTATAAGATTTTTACAGCGCTAAGGTTTCAACCTTTTTCATTGTATTTAGAATACCGATAGAAAGTTAAAAGCATCAGCTTACATTACATTAATGCAATCATAATCTAATTCTCAGAACATTCAGAATAAAATCTGACAGAAAAAACAATTAAATTGAATCTAATTCAATACAATTATTTGATTAAAGGTTTTTATGCATCCCTTGTTATTCAAGCAAATATCCAATTTAGGATTTCATTATAGATCTACTCCTTAATGAAGCATTAGAGCTAAACGTTGTATCACAGGAAAACTTGGGTTTTTCTTTAATCACAAATTCTTTGGAAAATTAGCAGTTCCCATCATTTTAAAGTTTTTCTAGTAAATAATAAATTATTTAGATGTTTTATCAAATTTGTTCCAAAACATTACTGTTAAATTTGAATTGTTTTAGAGAAACACTTTTACTCAAATAATGTTCCATCAAAATTAGATTACTCTCAATTATATCAACAACAATCTGTCTATAAGAAGTAAAATCATGAAAATACTGAACTGTGGGGAATATTCAAAATGGAAAGTCCCTTATCAAATGGCAGAATGAATAGAATTGTTCACTGTTAAAAGAAACACTGCCATTATAACAAGAGGTGAAATACCATTGGCAAATATCTGTACACAATGCAAGTTAGTTATAAAAATCACTGCAGAGATTAAAAAAAATTATTATCAATATCAAAAAGATATAAGTTCACCATAAATTAAAACGATTAAATTAAAAAGACAGGAAAACAAAGGTTTTGATAGTATTAAGAAACAAATTTGCAAGAGTCTACTTTTTGATATTACATATTATACATGCAAACTGTATTCTATCAACTCTCATCACAACAAATCTCTTTTTGTGAAAACAGTCACATCTTTGGATATTACAAATACACAATCATCTGTGATTGTCCTGTCTCATAATTTGCAAATCACCTGCTGTTTATACAACAGAGCAAATAGAAACAACTCCTGAAAGTATGGACCAAGGAATTTGTGGGTTTTAGTGTATTACAATGGACATTTATATATATCCAAGAAAGATCAGAAATTCAGAAGTAAACATCATGTCATATTCAATATCAAATGAATATAATGCATGTTGAAAACTTAACGAATAAGTAAAAAAGCCTTTATCAAACTAATATTAAAAAAGAAAAGTGTCACATTTCACAAATAAAGTTGAGCAAAACCAACAATTAAATATTTATTAAAATAAATAGACAAATACAAGATCACAGTATCTTAACATGCAACATATATAATCATACAGAAAAAAAAACCATGTTGCATATAAATAGAAAAATAAACTTGCAGAGAAATAAAACATTTGATATCTCATCACAGTTGTCAATTTTTAAACAAATATGGAAGAAATACTCCACACTATTTGAGCCTCAGAATAAAACTGAGACAGTCCCTGGTATTTTATAGGGATATGGCATTTTGATATTCTTAACTTTGATATGATCAGATTCCAGCTTTACAGGAAATACTGACAACATATAATGACTGTTCATGTCTGAATACTTTTGAGCATGGGAGCTGTGACAGGCCATTCATCAGGTTTACATTTCTTAGCATCACTTTCCTCTTCAGTCAAAGCTTCAGGAACATGTATAGGCATTTGTGTCCCTGTCACGTTCAATAGTTTTAATTCCAAAGGTCCAAGCTTTAGGTAATCCTACAAAAAGGCAGTTTGGATAAAATGGATTATTTGTATGTTCACCTTACATAACATTATTTTTGTTAGATTTGTGCAAGTGTCAATAAACCTATATAATATATTCAATTAATTTATATCCTACACAGAAATTCATTTGTTCTCAATTAAGACAAAATCAGACAAAATCTGATTGTAAAATAATGATTTTTTTCTAGCTTCTTTACATCTTGTCTCTTTTAAGGATTCCCAGACACTTGATTGAAGATTTCGCAATACTAGATGCCATAAAAACTTAATTTTCTATAAATTGTCTTCTTGTGTGACATCTGAATATTACTAGAACTTACCATATGCGAGGTCATGTAATTGCTAACAATTTCAGAAAAGGTGGGTTAACTTAACAAATAAAATATAGCATAACTTGGATTACTATAAAACTGCAGATGGGTTTAAAGCAAAATCATCCACAATATTATTTTTTTCAAAGTTCTATAAAATTAGCATTGATTTTCAAAGAAAATTTGATTATTTTTATTCATTAAATGCAACTTACACCAAAATCTTCCTCTTCAAAATACATGTTATCTAAAAGATCTGTCTCTACACTTTCAACTGAAAATAAAACATGGATTCATAAGTTCACAAAACATAATAATAAAGATATTTTTCAACTGAAAATAAAAACAATGGATTTGTAATTTCAGAAAATATATTTATAGAGATAACTGAAAAGTATTAGTTTCTTTAGTTCAGAAATCATAAAACTTAGAAAATATAGCATGGATTTATTGATTCAATAACAATATTTAATGTATTGTTCCTAATGACTTAGAGAGACAATAAGAGGATAGATGCAGCAAGTTAACTTTCTGCTAACGACAACAAAAATAAGACTTATACAATAATTGCATATGTTAAGGTTGTATTTTCTACTATTTCTTTCAACCAAGTTTCGCTACAAAAGTAATATGTGCTATTTTTAAAACGTGCATTATTTTCTTATTTCCCTCCACCATTATATTTATGCACCTGTTTAGTGGTTAAAGAGTATGTGTATTTTTACAACAATAGCACCAACATGCACCCACAGTCATATCTGTATATTTGTGTCATTTTGAGTTTCAAAAGTTTATCCTTAAGGAATAATGGAGTAACATAATTTGCCAATGGCCTTTATCAGTGATTCACCTAAATATATATACTTTAATTTAACCCTTAAGCACTCTTATTTTTGTTGCCATTTTGTAAGAAGTACCACCTCAATTCCCATATGATTGATACATATATTGTTTCAGAAAACTAGCACAGCAACCCTTTTCACAGTGATTGATCACTTAACCCTGTACCCTATGTGATAACAAATATTATTCTACCTATTCTTTTGCTTATACCTAAATAAGAGAGTCTTTGTTCAAATGAAAAAAGTAAAAAAAACATTATTATCAAAATAAGGTTAAACCCCCTGCATTTGTTTGCACCTGTTCAAAGTCAGGAACCTCATGTTCAATGGGTGTCGTTTGTTGATGTGTTTTTTTTGTTTTTTTTTAATATATATTAGATTATTGGATTCCTGTTTGAATTGTTTAACACTAGTCATTTTTGAAAACCGAACTCTGACCTATTATGGTTTACTTTTACAGATTTAATTTAAAAAAAAAAGGAAAAGAGCTGTTTTAAAAGTATCAGGTTTTGAAAAGAAATTAGTTTGGGTGAGTGAAACCCTAGGTGCGTTTATTGAATAGTAATCAATAATATATTTTTACTGTATATATTTATCTAAAAGTCATTTGAATACACAATTTATCAAGAAAAGAAATTAGTACATATTTCATTCCATCCATTAAGGTGATATACCTCAATGCTAAATATAAAAGTTTAGGTCGAAATAAAAAAAAAAGTTATAAATAAGAAAAAATGATATTAAAAGAACCATACAATGAAAACAAAAAGAAAATTTAAAACAAAACATATTTCTTCATTCAAAGGGAACATAATAAGATTGATGAATATTTTGTGTACTTTTAAAAAACACAAATCTCTTCAACTTCTACTTACCATCGCTTTCATCACTGTCTATGTTCTGTTTTGTTACTATAGAGAATACTCTGTCCTCTATAGCTCTCTGTGTAGCACTCATTGGTCTGGCTGTAAAAACAAACAAATATTGAATAAATTGTCTCCCTTGATATAAATAGAGAATACTCTGTCCTCTATAGCTCTCTGTGTAGCACTCATTGGTCTGGCTGTAAAAACAAACAAATATTGAATAAATTGTCTCTCTTGATATATATAGAGAATACTCTGTCCTCTATAGCTCTCTGTGTAGCACTCATTGGTCTGGCTGTAAAAACAAACAAATATAGAATAAATTGTCTCCCTTGATATATATAGAGAATACTCTGTCCTCTATAGCTCTCTGTGTAGCACTCATTGGTCTGGCTGTAAAAACAAACAAATATAGAATAAATTGTCTCCCTTGATATATATAGAGAATACTCTGTCCTCTATAGCTCTCTGTGTAGCACTCATTGGTCTGGCTGTAAAAACAAACAAATATTGAATAAATTGTCTCCCTTGATATATATAGAGAATACTCTGTCCTCTATAGCTCTCTCTGTAGCACTCATTTGTCTGGCTGTAAAAACAAACAAATATTGAATAAATTGTCTCTCTTGATATATATAGAGAATACTCTGTCCTCTATAGCTCTCTGTGTAGCACTCATTGGTCTGGCTGTAAAACAAACAAATATTGAATAAATTGTCTCTCTTGATATATATAGAGAATACTCTGTCCTCTATAGCTCTCTGTGTAGCACTCATTGGTCTGGCTGTAAAAAACAAAACAAATATTGAATAAATTGTCTCCCATGATATATATAGAGAATACTCTGTCCTCTATAGCTCTCTGTGTAGCACTCATTGGTCTGGCTGTAAAAAACAAAACAAATATTGAATAAATTGTCTCCCTTGATATATATAGAGAAGACTTTGTCCTCTATAGCTCTCTGTGTAGCACTCATTGGTCTGGCTGTAAAATAAAACAAATATTGAATAAATTGTCTCCCATGATATATATAGAGAATACTCTGTCCTCTATAGGTCTCTGTGTAGCACTCATTAGTCTGGCTGTAATAAACAAAACAAATATTGAATAAATTGTCTCCCTTGATATATAGAAAATACTCTGTCCTCTATAGCTCTCTGTGTAGCACTCATTGGTCTGGCTGTAATAAACAAAACAAATATTGAATAAATTGTCTCCCTTGATATATATAGAGAATACTCTGTCCTCTATAGCTCTCTCTGTAGCACTCATTGGTCTTGCTGTAAAGTAAAACAAATATTGAATAAATTGTCTCCCATGATATATATAGAGAATACTCTGTCCTCTATAGCTCTCTCTGTAGCACTCATTGGTCTGGCTGTAAAGTAAAACAAATATTGAATAAATTGTCTCCCATGATATATATAGAGAATACTCTGTCCTCTATAGTTCTCTGTGTAGCACTCATTGGTCTGGCTGTAATAAACAAAACAAATATTGAATAAATTGTCTCCCTTGATATATATAGAGAATACTCTGTCCTCTATAGCTCTCTGTGTAGCACTCATTGGTCTGGCAGTAAAATAAAACAAATATTGAATAAATGTTCTCCCTTGATATATATAGAGAAGACTTTGTCCTCTATAGCTCTCTGTGTAGCACTCATTGGTCTGGCTGTAATAAACAAAACAAATATTGAATAAATTGTCTCCCTTGATATATATAGAGAATACTCTGTCCTCTATAGCTCTCTGTGTAGCACTCATTGGTCTGGCTGTAAAAAACAAAACAAATATTGAATAAATTGTCTTCCTTGATATATAGAGAATACTCTGTCCTCTATAGCTCTCTGTGTAGCACTTATTGGTCTGGCTGTAAAAAACAAAACAAATATTGAATAAATTGTCTCCCTTGATATAGATAGAGAATACTCTGTCCTCTATAGCTCTCTGTATAGCACTCATTGGTCTGGCTGTAAAAAAACAAAACAAATATTGAATAAATTGTCTCCCTTGATATATATAGAGAATACTCTGTCCTCTATAGCTCTCTGTGTAGCACTCATTGGTCTGGCTGTAAAAAACAAAACAAATATTGAATAAATTGTCTTTCTTGATATATAGAGAATACTCTGTCCTCTATAGCTCTCTGTGTAGCACTCATTGGTCTGGCTGTAAAAAACAAAACAAATATTGAATAAATTGTCTCCCTTGATATATATAGAGAATACTCTGTCCTCTATAGCTCTCTGTGTAGCACTCATTGGTCTGGCTGTAAAAAACAAAACAAATATTGAATAAATTGTCTCCCATGATATATATATAGAGAATACTCTGTCCTCTATAGCTCTCTGTGTAGCACTCATTGGTCTGGCTGTAATAAACAAAACAAATATTGAATAAATTGTCTCCCTTGATAAATATAGAGAATACTCTGTCCTCTATAGGTCTCTGTGTAGCACTCATTGGTCTGGCTGTAATAAACAAAACAAATATTGAATAAATTGTCTCCCTTGATATATAGAGAATACTCTGTCCTCAATAGCTCTCTGTGTAGAACTCATTGGTCTGGCTGTATAAAACAAAACAAATATTGAATAAATTGTTCCCCATGATATATATAGAGAGTACTCTGTCCTCTATAGCTCTCTATGTAGAACTCATTGATCTGGCTGTAAAAAACAAACAACAAGTCTTAAATAAATTGTCTCTCTTGATATTTATAGAGATAAATATGCACCATTAATGATTAAGCATATCTATAATAAAGTTTCTTAATTCTGATTAAATTAAAATTTCAAATTTGCAATATAATTCTGATCAATAAATATCCAATATTAAACTTATTCAACCTGTAAATTTGACATTAAAAAAAATAATTGTAGCTGATCTTGTGTTGTTGGGCTAAGAATTCAATACTAGTAATTCAAAGCATCTGAAAAACAGATGTCTGAAAGATCTTGAAAGCCCTCACAAATTATGAAGAATCATGGTATGGCTGCTGAACAAACTTATTGCCTTTATTTATTCACCCGTTGTTTTACTGATTTTGTATTTATATTGTGTCCTAGATCTAAATTTTTGGCTCTGTGTATGTTCACTTGTGTTAGTATGTCTTTTAATTGAGTTAAGCCATTTCAATTGATAGTTTATAGTGCGTCTTTCTATGTTGTAATGTTACACTTTTATTTCCAGTAAGGGTGAAGGTTGGTACCTATTAAAATGTTTAAACCTGTTGCATTTGTTTGAACCTGTCCTAAGTCAGGAACCTGATGTTCCTTTTTGTCATTTGTTGATGGGGTTCATAAGTGTTTCTTATTTTTCATATTTGATATAGACTAGAGCAATGGTTTTGCGGTTTGAATGGTTTTACACTAATCATTTTTGTGGCTCTTTAATATAGCTTGCTGATCAGTGTGAGCCAAGGCTCAATGCATATGTTGAAGACCGTACTCTAACCTATAATGGGTTACTTTTGACTTTGATGGAGAGTTGTCTCATTGGCACTCATACAACATCTTTTGTAACTATTAAAAGTTATTCCATCAAATTGTGTTGGAGAAACGTGTGATGCCACCACTGCATCAAATATCGTAATATACAAGATATGGTGGTTGAATCTGTTTCTCTAATGTTTTTTTGACAATATCTAAACAAAATTTATTCTTCCCTTTCAAAAGTTCACAGAATGATGTGTTCTTTATATGTCACATTTTTGCACGATGTCACTATAGGAATTCCAAAAAGAAATCAAGAAAATTAGATGTCAATATTTTTTTTAAAGTACATTAAGGAAGTTTGCTGCTCAGTTTCAAAATAAATAGCTTTCCATAACACAAGTATATATTGATATGGGATTAATTGAGGAATCAAAAAAGCAAAAAAAATATAGGGGTCAATGTGCTTGTTTTCGAGATATTAGCCATCGTAATTTTGGCGGGAAAATGTTCTCACTTGATTTTTCATAGCTTTATCATTGACCAGTTAAAGTTCTCAAAACCTATTAAAAAATAAACAAGATTTTATAAGACTTTTACTAATGGCTAATAATTATACATGTAAAAGATTTATTAAAAGAAAAAAAGGGGTCAAAATTATGTCCCTGATCAATGTAAAATAATATCTTCAAAAATGTGCATCGTGACTCACATTCACTGCAATTTCTTACTACTGAAATTCCAACAGATATATTCATACCTCTAGCTTTACCCACAGTGGTATCTATCCTTTCTCCAGCATTGTTTTCATGAATAAATTCATGTTCCCCAGTTTTAGCTTGGTTAATAGATAATTGTTTCATATCCATCTCTAGAACTCCATCTTCTTCTAAATTTTCATCATCATCAAACTGGGTCAAATAAAAGTTTCTAAAAAGCAAAAGAAAACAGAGCAAATGTTATCATACAGTATTAAAAGTGACAATTAATGATTTCATTTATCTAACGGTACATGGAAAATGTCACTCCTTGTACACAAATATATTGTTAAAGGCTGTGCATTGACCTACAGTACAGGTAGGGACTTATTTTTATGGATGCCTTAATCCGTCTAGATGTCAGACTGGTCGGACAGTTGTCCCAGTGTAATAAACACCTGCTGTGCAATATCCAAGTGGAAGGTCGTAAATCAATCTGTACCAGCTTGATTAGAATTAAATTTTACCTGTACAGATATATTAGTATTTATGGAGGATAGATAAATGTAAAATATTGTTTTGTATTCAAAGAGAAAGAATTAAAATTAAAATTAAATATAAGAAATAAAATTCAAATTAAATATAAGAATAAAAATTAAAATTGAATATAATTTTATTTTTTTTATAATTTGAAAATGAAATAAAGACGATTTTTAACAATATATTGTGTTGCCAATTATTTCAATAGTTTTGTGCCAATAAACTATTTTGTATTTGTATTTGTAAACCGTAAATATTTCATCTAATTCAAAATAATAAGCCTAATAACAACCAAGACTGTTTTCAATAGAAGTTTAAATCAAATTGTTGAGACTTCAATCCCGTAAATTATACGAGTTTTCGTTGATCGTTATATTATTTCCCGCTTTTAACGTCCTGTTCCTTTATATGTTATTATATGAAACTCAATTTTAAGTATAAGGCCAACATATCGTATTTATGAAATATGTATAGGCATTGTGAATTAAGTTATTTTCCTTTTGATACAACTTTCCCCGTCGGAGCCTCTACATCTATTCACACCTGTCAATCATTTCTCGCAAGTGAAACATTTTGGTCAGACAGATCACTCGTGCTTTCTATTTTGACATATTTCCCGTTAATCTCTTTGAAAGTCAAACAATTGGTTTCCTTTAATACAATATTTATAACGCCGAGATCATATTTCGATTCCTATATTTTTTATTTTATTTAAAATTGTTGACACTCGATATAAATATGCCTTTCTATTTTCATGTCTGAAATATTTTATGAAAATCGCCGGTGTTATAAATATATTTTACAAATTGTATCAAATCGATACACGAAAATCAAAGTTTAACCTTATATAGTTTATTGACTAAATGCACATTTATACCCCAATGGGGTTGAAGGCTAGTCGTACTAGTCATGATCAGCTGTCTTTACTTTTTCGTCGTACTTCTAGTCATTCTAAAGCTCGCGCAGTCAGTATGATTTTTTAAATCGATGTTGTATTATTTCCGAAGTTTAAAGGAGGCCTCCAAATAGATTATTTAAATGGGAATCCGGGAAATGACTGATAAAAATAAAACAAAAAATAGTTAAAGAAGACTAAATCGTGTTTTGATTATACATGTATGTAAATCGATTAAATTTCTATTCTGGTAAATCGATCAAGAGCCTCAAAACTAAAACACAATAAATGTCAATCATTCAACATCAAATTTAATCATGAATGAATTTTCCCACGGTCGGTCAGTAAGGTCACCTGTGTTTACTGTTACGACATTTCCCGCCATATAAAAATCTCGTGCAGTGGACAAAATCGATCTTTAATATCTTTTATTAGCATTCAATATTATTGCGAGTGGAGTCAAGTTAAATTTCAACCACGTGCACACGCTGTTGATCACTGATATGTGTATCATGGAATTGTCTTTTCACGGCAATTTTTTCATTTTAGATTGCTATAAAAAATATAACATACAAGTTTCCTTTTTTACATGGATTGTGCGTAAATTAATATTATGCAATTAAGTTCGGGATTTCGGGATTAACCCTTTCGGGATCTGCGAATTCTTTTTTCGCGATGTCGGGATTTAAATTTATTTGAATTCGGGACCTTGGGACTTCGTGTTTTTAAGCCCGGGATTTCGAGATCCGGACCCATTTTACCCCCTACCCCCAAATGCAGATCAATTATATTAATTTAGCATAATGAACAAACACGGAAATCTTAAAATAAACTTATTCCCGGGAAGAATCAATATTTTCTTCTAGTGTTATTATTTGCGTTCTATTTTAATCATACAACACCAACTTGTTTACAGTAAAAAGTAAAAACTACAAAGAATCATCAAGCTACAAGTGTTGCTCACTGTAATTATTTTTATCTCGGAACTGACACAACAGACTGAATATTAAATACAAATTATAGAAATATTTTGCATGTGACCGCGTCAAACTCAAACGTATGCAGCAGCACTTGAGACAGCATTCTGCTAATCAATGGATTTACGTGGAAAATAAATCAGTAAAATAAAAATAACCGTAAGCTTCAAGAAATAGAATACATGTAAAAATATATATGTTTAAAAAATTTATGCAAACAAATAAGAAAAAGATACAAAAAAAAAAAAAAAAAAACGTAAAGGAACATAAAATAAAAAGAATTTTTAGGAACAAAGAAAATAAATATTAGCAGTTGAAATATCAAAACCATAATTAACAAAAATAGGCTATTTTTATTAAACAAAGTTTTCTCCAGTACTTCACCTGTAAAAATATTTTATGTCAAATACGATGTAGAACTAATATAATCAATAAAGTGACTGAGAGGTTAAAATTACAGGTAATCTGATTCTGAAATCAGTGAACCGTAATTCTAGCAACACGGATTAAGATGAAAGGACCATTCACACCTGGATCTGTTGTTTAATGAACATACTACCTACCATAAAAATGTCGGATTATTCATATCCGACTAGACGGATAAAGGCATCCATAAAAATAAGTCCCTACCCGTACTGTATAGTTGTTAATTTATGTGTCACTTGGTCTATTGTGAAGAGTTGTTTCCTTGGGAGTCATACAACATCTTCTTTTTTATATGGAAGGCAAATTAAATTTGCCACAAAGATGGGTGTGAAATATTGTGTTGAAAGGACCAAAAATGTATGCAGGTCACTAAAATTGCTTCTATGGTAGGCCACTGTGTTTTCAGAGTACCTTCCCTTGGTACATGTATGTTTTAATGGAACAGCCCTGATGATTTTTGAACAATGGTATTCTTCTACTGCCTCTTACTGTATTTAAAATGTAAAAAAAATATGTATTATTTGTCCTGTTAATTCAGAAGATTTTGTGTGAATTAATTGTTGGTCGCATCGAACAATTACCAGATAAGTGTGATGAGAATTGGTGAATCTACAGGATAAAGATTAATCTAAGATTTGACAATGATTAAAACAGTTTAATGAAAGATTTGAGGAATACTACAAAAATTCAAATCCCACAGTTTAACTAACTTACCTTGAAACCTTCAAGTCTTCAATCTTACATTCAAACAGTTCACTCATGATTTCTAAATTATCTTTCTCAAGATTTTCAACAACTTGACGGAGCTCTTCTGCCTCTCTTTTGTGAATTTCAACCTGAATAAAATAGTTTTATTATATTTAAAGGGCTAATATGATGCTGTTTATATTATTCTTATATAAAAATAAATTCAAATAAAGATGAGTTCAATTAATTTAAGTATCTCTATCCCATTTCAGAACACAATTATTTCCCTTTCCTTCTGGTATACAAATATAATTCTTATTGTTAAAACAGATATTTTTTTTCTGTGCCTTTTTTGAACAATTGTAATGTCATCTAAAAATATAGCAGGTGTGACATTTTAAATAAATCTTTAAATTGAAAAAAAAATTATAAGAAATAGTTTGATACACATTTACGTAAAATTACAAGTATTTATTTTTATTGGACTCCATGAAAAAAAAGTTGGTTTACTAGGACTTCCCTTTGCTTGCAGTCTAAAAATAAAGCCTCAATAGTTTATGTTTTCACCTAGAATTTATTTCTGGGCCAATTATTTGTAAAAAGTGTATGCTTTCTTGGTTGATTTCGGTAGAAGAATGTTTGAATTAATAGTCATGATACCCAAAACTTGAATATTAAAAGAAAGTTTTCATTGTCCTCAGTTTAAAGGTCAAATTTGGTCGTAGGTGTGAACCCCATGGATACATATTGAGTGCTTTATGTTAAGTATGTTTTTTTCTTAGTCATTTTAATATTTTCCTGTGAAAAGGTTGAGAAAATGTCATTTTGTTTGAACAAGTGTGAAGTTTTTATATGTCATTGTTTTTACAAAGAATGCATAGTCAAATTAATTGATGTTCAAGTCCATAGTTTCAAATCATTTAAAATTCAAAATATCCTCCATACCTCCCTATGTAACCACTCTTTATCCAATATTTCCTGTCGGCTGTATTTGTCAAGTTGTCCAATAGCTTTCTAAAATTACAATATAATGAATAATAAACTAACTGTACAAAAATAGAATATCCTAAATATTAAAATTCAGATGGCAATGCATGAACAAGACATATCAACCAAGCCTTAATAAAGACATCAAATCATACCTTTGGGTGCATACAATAGACAAGCTCTGACACATTTATTTGTTTCTAAGGGATCTTATAAAAACTGTTCCATGTTGGTCTTATGAAAATCAGTTTGCTTTCTATATTTTTGTGAATGTGCAAGTCCAAAGATAACTATATTACTGAAAATTCATAAAATATTGTTATGTTTTCATTATTGCAAAAAATGCTACAAGGTTATAATCACAATAATTTAAACACACAAAAAATAAAATCACATTTTAGTCTCAAATGACAAAAATCACAATAATAAATGCACTCAATAATTTTTTGAATTTACAGTTATTGAGGGAAATCCTATAATAGGTGTTTTATAGTTATCCAAATTTATCAAGATCATTAAATTTTTCAATATTATAAATATTTTTTGTGTGTGATTACTTCACTCATTCACTAAGAAAGCTTCAAATATTAATGAATAAGTGTCATTGATATATTTTCTTTATTTAAAAAAAATATTGTAAGAACTACAGAATCATTTTACAAATCATATCTTAGAATTCCATAAATTTTATGAGAAGTTACATTAATCAGGTTGCTTTATGAAACAGTATATCTAAAGAGCATAAACTGTATTTTATGCTGTCAGCAATGGGTTATCTTATGTGCAGCAAGTTTGCTATTTTTATTTCAAGAGCTTTCATGCTTTAAGCTCATTATTGACCATGTTTTTGTGGAAATTAGTTACAAACAAAGTGTAACCTGTATGTTACAATTCGTTTCCCAGGAAATGGAAATTTTCTGTTTGTCAATATATATACATCCCTTTTCGATGCTTTATTTATGTGTCGACTCCTCGTACAGTTAAACAATTAGACACTTACATCTTTAGCTTCAGTTTTCTGTGATATTAGTTTCTCCTCTGTAAAATTCTTTATTTTGCTTTTATCTTTTGTATTCGATGTTTCAAGATGACCTGAAATTGTATAATATTATAAAATTAAAATTTGACACATTTGTGTTTTGCCTCTTAAAATTTCCACCAAAATGGCAGACAGCTACAGCACATGAATGAAATGAAATTCTTCAATAAAAAAAAATAATCAAAGAGTAGATTGCTCTGAGGGATACGATTGCCATTGTTTACATTGACACATGTATACATGCAGCTGGATAATATTATTTTCAAAACTAATTCAACTGCAAATGTAAAATGTACGTAATCTGAAGTTACAAAATAGCCAATCCCAGATACAAATGTATGAACAATGTACTCATTGTGTTTTATTTTTGTACTATCAATTCCAAGTTTACTTTCGACAGCAGTCACAGCAGAGACTCAAAGTGAGAGAAGGTATTTCACTTCGTATCTTATCACCCACCCTTTTTCCTACGATAATTCTAGGAAGAACCCCATTCGTAACTCTTTTAAAAATATTTAATTTCCTTAGGGTCAGTGGTAATGACTCCTTTCCGTACACATTCCCCGGTTATAATTGCGATCGTATTTAATATTACACGACGTTTATCGACAGAACGAGTTAATTTTTCTCGACATGTTTTGTTTTCAGAATTTACAGAGGTCACTTCCCGAAGGGAGACAACTGGAAATGATAAATTAATATGGAAGACTCCATTTCGCCGTAAGGGGTGTTGCGATGTGGACTACATTTATTTTAATTTCAATGATGCATATGATTTAAAATTATGAAACAACAATAACCCTCAGTAGCAGACAAACATAGAAACGATCCCATGAGTTTTAAATCAATCAACTGAGTAGGGAATCCAGAGCAACCATTCAATCTTATACCCCTTGAAGTCAAGAAAACTATATGCATGCGCATAATTACCTAAACAAACTATGGAGCAAGAACGTATATTAAATGTTAATTAAACGACCTAGATGGTTCTCTATTTCTGTATGGAAGTACAATATCAAATATCAGTTTCATAACGGTGACATATAAGAGAAACTCCACTTCAGTTCTTATATGACAGAAATAGATTTATCGAAATTCAGAGAACTCTCGCATTTTTATCAAAACTGGGGAATTCCCTCTGACGTGTTTCTAAATATATAAAAACACTAAATATAAATACTGCTTAATTAGGATTTTCCGTGTTGTTAAAAACACGCATATAAGTCAAGAGAAATATCAAACATGAAGATTATGAAAGAACATTATAGTAAAGTTGTTTAAGTTCAATCCCTTTGTTTGTTTTTACCTTTTAAAGCAAGAAAATCATAAGAATATGAGATGTTCCTTAGTGTTTAGAATAAATGATTGACGTGAGGGCAATGCCCTGAGCCACTGGTATCAGTCTACAGATTGCTTGAAAGCAATCGTATCCCAAAAACAGAGTTGTATGAATTCTTGGTACTTTAGTATTTATTACCAAGTTTAGATTTTCCTTAATCATGCTGGGCCAATATTAAAAGGGGCACTAGCTGTCAAATTCATGTTCACCGATTTTAATCAAATTTTCATATTTTATTTATAAAAATGTAAAACATTTATTCCAACTATTGAAAGTCTAAAATAAACAATGACCAGGGCACGAGCATGAAAATACGTAGCTTCGTTTCGTGTGAATTTTAGTCCAGACGCCATCTAATTAGTTATGGAGTTGACCTCTAAAATCATGCGATGACCATATAAACTATGTAAACATTAATATAGATATAAATAGATTAAGCAAACTCATGCTGTTGGGTTATTCTAGGTCTATTTAATTTCATATTATAGATGAAAAATAAATGTTTATCATCGTTTTTACCGGTATAAAAATGAATTTGTGTGGATCAAATCAGTCGATAAAATGATTTATCTTTGTTTCACTTTCAATGTTGACATTTTTTTCCTTTAAATAACTTTACACTTATAATTCACGTGTTATACATCTCAAGCTAATTAAGGGGTTAAATTGAAGTTCACATGAATATGGATTCAATAAGGTCGAATTGTGAATAATTCATAATCAATGTTTTTTTAGCTTATTTTGAAAAAAAATAACCATACTGGCTGCTAAAAGCGAATTATTATTTCACTATTTCCATTTCATAATTGATTGAGCAAAAACAAAAAGATATTAGATTTTTTTACAATTAGGAATACATAAAATTGTATAACCTACAGTTTGTGTCAAACCCAGGAGCAGGTTACCCACAAGAACTCAAAATACAACTTGATATGTACATTGTCATTTTGCAAATCTTAAATTAACAGATTTATGAATTAGCAAAAACTGGCATCCATGAATAAATCATGGTGCATAAATTAAAAAAAATAAGAAAATTCCAGCCTAGAGAAACTTTTCTAAAGTAGAGAAATGATGACAAAGATTAAGAAAAAGTGCCTTGATTATTCTAATGATTGAAATTGTGTTCTATGTTTAATTATAAGACACTGATCTTCTAATGGATTTGATAAAATAGAGAACGTCAGAAAATGGGAGATAATCCAATAATTTTAAATGAATCACTATAAAATTGAAAGATGAGATAGTAGTATAATATCGGACTTATATTAGTTAGATCTGTTTACAACAAACATGTTTTGAAGTTTTTCGTTGAAATGTAAGATTATAACTCTTCCTGTGCACAAGTTCTTCGAAATTATCAATTTGTTGTTTATTATACAACCTATATTTTGCTGTACAAAGTATTAAAACATTTATAGAAGGTAATCTTAATTATTGTCTTAAAATGAGTCAAAGTTAGTTAAAAGTTTTGTCAATGCAAGTTGTTGATACAAAATAATATATTTCATCTTTTTAGTTAGGCCAATTAAAATTAATTGATAGATTTTCATCCCCGCCCGCCCCTCTGAAATCGTCCTGCTCCGATTTTTTTTATTTTATAAAATTTACGATTTACGGATTTTGTTGGTTTCCGTTACCGATAACCGTGAAAAAATTTCGTTTCAATTATGACTTCTTTTTTGTACCTCGAGTAAATCTAACCAAAATGATTGTCGACATATTCTGCTGCTCTATGATGACAACATCATCTTCTGAGAGTAAAAACTGATAACGATAATGAAGTTAAATATTCGTGTTACGAGAAAAACGCCGTGTCCTAGACCACAAATCGCGGTATGTCACAAATTTCTGTGATTAGAAAACTGAATTTTTTTATGCAATGACTTTGTGTCAGGAAGTTTAAATGAGAAAGATATCCCAAGCGATAAACTCGTGGTACCCATTGATACAGAAAACATGACTGGATTAAGGATATTGAAACACAAACACGAACTTGTATATTGAGTTTAAAAAGTCGACTAACATACGCTTTTTATTTACACATGCCCTTAGATTTTACCCATGACTGTCTTTTCTTGTTGATTAACAGAAATTGTCCAAATACCCGAAAAGGGTAATTAAACAACAACTTCTTTTTTTATTATTAAGTTCACATGTGTTTTACATGGTAATTATATTTTCATTTTGCATAAATGCATAAGTACCAACCCTATTATTTTCAACACTGTTTGAGTTTTCTAGTTCTGTACTCATAATAATTGTGTTGCATACCAATGCATTTGCTTCATTTTATGGGCACTAAAACCCATCGTTTAGGAACCCAAATTCATTTTGGTGTAGAAAGTCCAACTGAAGAGATCATTTCTACACGTTTTTGTTGTTTAGCCGCAATTAGAGACATTTATTTTAGGATTTGAAAAATAACGTAAGATTCCTCAAACCTGTGTATACATGATATAAGCTTATTATTACACTTGCATATATAAAGAGCTCGTCACAAAATGGTTTCATATGAAATAAAATTTTAAAAATAAAATCCTCCCACCCGCCCCATTTTTTGAAAAAAATTGGATGAAAATCTACTAATTAATTTTAGTTGGCCTTATCAAAAACATTAAAATTGAAAAAAAAGATGGATAAGTACTAAAACTTATTATCTTTTGAATGGTACTGACAAAATAAAACAATTTCCTTCCTTACGTATCATTTCACTAAAACTATTTTCCATGTCTTCCATTTCTTTGGTTAGAAGCATTATCTGTTGTTTATGATCGTTCTGTCCTCTTTCTTTGTAATCTGTCCAGTACGTTAAATTCTTGTCTTCCGTGTCTATTTGCTTCTCTGCACCCTCAATTTTCTTTTTAATAGCTAAAATAAATATAAATCCTTCTCTGATGTTTATGTTGAATAGAAGAAATGATATATTTACCTACTTGTTTTTAAACATAATAATAAGACATTAGACATAATCATTTTATTAAAAACTCTACACCTGAGATCGCCCATGATTTTAAGCGAGGTTTTAGTTGCTGGGTCTATCGGGTTTTAAGATGTGTTTTAATACTTATTTCAGTCTTTTCTTGGATTTTGTCATGGCATTTGTCAGCTTGCTTTTGTATTTTGAGTTTTGAACTTTGGTATCTTTTTTCTTGCTCTTACTTTTGAATATATACTTCGTTTTAAGTCACCACAAACACCTATATATTTTCTAACTATGATCTGTTCTAGTACATGAATGATAATATAGATGAATGACAATATAGATTTTTATATATTAGTCATATAAGACTAAGTGTGATATGCAATGATGTTAAAACATCTATATATGGTGTACGCTCAAGCATTTAAGAATTGAATGCTTTTTTTTGTAAATTTTAAATTTATTTGAGTGTAAAAGCATTGACCCAAGTACATTTTGTATGAAGAACAGTAGCGCTTCATTCTAAAAATGTGTGCATGGTCAACGCTTTTGCAACCCTGTAAAATTACTAAAAGAAGCATTCATTTCTTATAATTACATTTTTTTCTAAGACCATGAAATCATGATTTCTATCTAGTAATTCTTTACTTTACCTGTGCACTTAATTGTGGAATCTAATGTCATCATGAAAGTTACATTAAATTTTGAAATTAAGGTTGAATTCAGAATGATAGAAGATTGTTGTTAGCCAATCATAATAACGTATTACATGTATAATGAAACATACATGTAATGTAATTACTAAAAGTTCAAATTGAAATACTGTAATAACCAGCACCTTCAATCTCTTCTTCTTGTTGTCTCTGCCATTCCCAGTAATCTTTCATAACAACTACCACATCTTCTCTCTTTCTCATTTCTTCTGTATCCCACTTTTCTTCAAGAACTTTGGCCGTTTTTAACATTTCATTAATAAGTAACTTCTGATCAGCTTTCAACTTTGCATTCTAAAGATAAAATACAAAAAAAAATAAAGACTGGGTACCACCTTCTAACAAGTGAATGCTTCCAAATTGGAATGATTTAATAAATAATTTTTCAGTTAATGCAATGGTATAATTGTGCTAAATCTAAGGTTGCAACTCCTTCAAACTGTTTTAACTGCACTCTACAGACCATTTGGCCGTTTTATTTAGACAATGTTGACTGTTCTATTAAGACCCTCTTGGCAGGTTTTATTAGACCCTTTAGGCTATTCTATCTAGACACTTTTGACTGTTCTATTAAGACCCTCTTGACAGGTTTTATTAGACCCTTTAGGCTATTCTATCTAGACACTTTTGACTGTTCTATTAAGACCCTCTTGGCAGGTTTTATTAGACCCTTTAGGCTATTCTATCTAGACACTTTTGACTGTTCTAATAAGACCCTCTTGGCAGGTTTTATTAGACCCTTTAGGCTATTCTATCAAGACACTTTTGACTGTTCTATTAAGACCCTCTTGGCAGGTTTTATTAGACCCTTTTGACTGTTCTATTTAGACCTTTTTGGTTGATCTATTTAGACTCTTTTCGTTTTTGTCGTCTCTAGTGTTTTATATGTGTGACCTCCCACATACGTACCTGATGGAGGTTATTCAAGAAACATGTGTTGTATGCAAACAAATCATACCATATCATTTTTTTCAGTGTATTTACGAGCGTTGCATGTGTGTGTTTTTAAATACTGCTTTCAGTTTGATACAAGTGAACCAGTACTGTCAAAATGAGATTAAGTTTTTCAAAAATACATTTCTTGTAATGCTGCCTCACATTTCACATTTGGTGACAATTCTTTTTTTGGCATAAACTGAAATATACAAACCCTCTCTTCATTTCTTTTTATTTTGTCTTCCCAGCCTCTGATTTCATACATCTGGTCTTCTAACTTTTTTTCAACAATACCAATCCTTAAAAGTAAAATAAAGTTTCATACATTGTATATGTTAAATTCTGACATAATCTACTTTTCTATACAAACTTAATATAAAGCCTGTATTTCTATTTACAGTTTAATTTCAAAAGTAAAAGTGTGTCACCGTTATTCTATAATAACTATATGTACTGTCATATAAACAAATTAAAGGCTTCTTTCCTCAGTTCTTAAATGGCTCCTTAAAATATATCTGATTAGTTCCACATGTTCTGTTGATATAGGGTTTTACAACTTGATATTTTTGGGGTATTTTGGAAGTGACACAAATTCTGTCTACATATGTATATGACAGAATTCAGCACACATTGGAATACTTTATCTCAGTTACTGTTGAGTCTTTCTGTAACGTAAAACAAAGTTGGATTAATTTAACATAACTGTCTAGTATATACACATATCATTATTTTATAACTCACTGATATGCTAATATAGCTTCTTTTGCTGTCATCTGTACTTCCTTCTTTTTTCCTCCCTTCTTCCCTTTCTTTCCTCCTTTTTTCTTTCCACCCTTTTTCTTCCCCATTGTTGTTTTTTTCAAAAGCTACGACTTAAGGTATGAAAGACAAATCTGAAAAAGTATTATTGAAATATTGCAACTTTAGCAGATTATTCCATTTCATGACAATCAGCTTTGTATACAGTTGTATAAGAAAGAATAATTATGAGACAACTCTTCACAATTGACACAGAAATTTAAAAACAACTATAGGTCAATCTATGACCTTCAGCAATGAACAAAGCCTAGCCACATAGTCAGCTATAAAAGCTATATGCCATGACATGACAAATGTAAAACAATTCAAACAAGAAAACTAATTTATGAACTATTGTTTTTCACTTCGTATTGTCAGGCACTTATCACACAAAGTAACCCTTTCCAGGAGGAGTCTCAAATTTCTATTTAAATGATTTTGAGTTTTCCTTTAGTTTTCTGTTTTGTTTGTTGAAATGTTTTTTTTTTAAGTCAGGTTTGTCTATGTTCTGAACTGAAAACTTCTAGCTTATTTCCAACTACAAATCATGCAAATGTCAATTAAATTATAAACATGACAGCAATAGCAATATAATTAGTTTTTATTACAGTGTTGTTTAACCTGGTAGTTTTATGAGTTCTGACAGATATACCTGTAGTATTGAATTTTGTGCATTTATTCTTGATTCGATTGTATTGTGAGCAATTTTGCTGTTTTACTGATCAACACTTAAGTATTAATTTAGTCCATTTAGCTAGTTAATGTGGAAGATTTTTACTGATGTAGTCTTAACCCTTTAAACGCTACACAAAAAATTAGAAAAATGGCTGCTGCTGCTGCATTTTTTTTGTGTTCATTCATTAGAACAGTATATTCCTTTTCAGACTGCTGTATCTTTTTTATTATAAGAGATACAGAGAAAGTTATTGCATGTAAATGCTCAGGAGAGTATGAACTGTAATGTTAGGCAGTTATTTCAGTAAATTTTTTATCAGGTTACCTGCATTTTCAGGTAATTAACAGGTAAAAGGTGTAATTTTTTACATTTGTGTTGAATTTTGAATAAAAACTACTTTTAGTCTTCATCTATTTTGTTGTTTTATCTGCCATATAATAAAGAAGACACCTATTGCTCGATTCCGTAGCGTATTGCACCATACACAACGTATTATGTAATTGGGGCACAAATCAGTGGTTCCGTCCTCAAAATTTTCAGTCAACCTCCGTTTTCCCCCCTTTTTCTACATCTCGTAATGATCGATCAAATCATATTTCCCACACGAATTGAATGTACAATGTAATAAACACATGGAGATAACAAGAAACCTTTTAACTAATCCTTGTCGTCAGTTTCGCCCTAGAAATGCTGAAATATTTCCATATTTACAGCTTCGTTTCCGATTTCCGCCATTTGCATTTGTCAAAATATTTGTTTTTATTTTCCTTCTATTTTCCTTCTACTGCATGATTTTACAATAAAAATTGCCGTGATTTAAAGCGCAAATGAGACCTTGTATATCCTCGATTCATACAAGGAAAAATTAGAGAGGACCCGAATGAAAACCGAATGGTTTTTAGAGTCCTTATGAAAAATCTGTTTTCATCGCGGAATATGCCGCGAATAGCAGTGGCGGACGGCGTATGTCATCGCGGCATATGCTGTGTATAGCGTTGAAAGGGTTAATAGATGCTCAAATTTAAGTGTAAATATGAAAAATCTATCAAATATGCCATAATATGTCACTTTTCAGATGGCTTTTGTCAAAAACGAAAGTGGCCACATCAGTGTTCATTCTCAACCTTTATATATGTTATGTATTATCATCAAATACAACTTACATTTTATTATTAAGAATGAACACAAAACGGAAACCGTTTAAAAATTAACTCAAATGCTAAAATCTTGACGATTTCAGTAATTTAGCAAGACTTTAATGATGATAGTACTCGATATATGTGCATTGTATTGTTAAAATCAGCCCATATTTATGTAACAGAAGTATTCTACTTTCCAATTAATAGTAAAAAAATTTACATTTTAACAACTTTGTAAAACTGCTATATAATTTAGGGCCAAAATGGGATCTAACTGTACCTACCACTTTTATTATTGTCTTGTCTTATAAAAATAAAATAATGTTTGTTGCAATGGGGAATTGAAATAATTATTTCAGTAGTTTGTGGGTGCTCTTATAGTTGGCTAGTATGTGAATTAGTGAAACGCACACAAAATGTCTATTTTTATCCGTTTTGGGGCTATAGTGCACGTTTTCAGTTTAGCACCCTGTCCTTTCAAACCACTGTTTGAACGCTGAGCTCCTGACTCATATTGCTGACAAATACAGTCAGATCTGGTAATTTTGTTCTTTACAATTTATAGCGGTATAATTACATTTTATACTCTCCTTGACGAAAATATCTACCTTACGACGCCATATTGTTTATGTAGCAACCAAAGTAAATTCACTGTTTAGTTTCGTATTTTATGAAAGCGAGTCTTTTCGCCCCTAATCGAATTCGCCCCTAGTACCTATTCTCCTAATGCCGCTATACGATAAAGGCTATGTTGCAAGCCATCTGATGATCAATCAATCTTTATTTTTTTTTCAAATAATGAATGAACAATTTTCCAATTAATGTTTATCCGGAAAGGAAACATCGTCATGTCTCAATGTCACATTAATGATGTGTTTTTTAAAAGCTTTATAATGATCGAGTTAAGGTAGCACAATACAAAGATTTTTCATCCCCAATCAGACATCTTTTAACTGATGTAGTTCCACTCATCTTTCTTTAAATTTTATAAATGAGGTACCAAAAGAAAGAAGAAGGATTAATCTTTCAAATTGTGATAATTTCATTATGACATAATTATTACATCATTAATTGTTATGTAATTAGTTGCCATATTGTGATGTCTATACTTGAATGAATTTAGCTTCTTTGTTATTCATAGCATCCCAAAATATTTTATAGATTCTTGCACAACACAGTTTGACCTCAAAAACTGTGTCTCAGATTTTTCTTATTGTATTTCATTCTCTCATAAATCTTCAATGAAGTTTGCAACATCAATTCATAAGAGACCACTAAATTCAATTGGGTATAAAATTTGTTCTATTGATGTTTTTGGAAATCTGAGACACAGTTTTGGAGGTCAAGCTGTGTTGTACAAGAATATATAAAATATTTTGGGATGCTATGAAGAACAAAGAAGCTAAATTCATTTTAGTGTGGACATCATGATATAGCAACTAATTACATAATAATTAATTATGTAATAATTATGTCATAATGAAATTATCACAATTTGAAAGATTAATCCTTCTTCTTTCTTTCGGTACCTCATTTATAAAATATAAAGAAGGATGAAATGAATTACATCAGTTTAAAGTTGTCTGATTGGGAGTGACAAAATCTTTGTATTGTGCTACCATGCTGAAAGAAAATTTCTGACGTTTCCAAACCGGAGAAACATTATTTTTTTTTATCCTGGTCAGATGAATTCTTAATTTTTATACGAAATACGAAATAGAAATACGAAATACGAAATACGAAATACGAAATACGAAATACGAAATACGAAATATTTTATTAAAGAAAGCTCATGCAATTATGAACATAATCATTAATAGCATATATACAACAAAGATTAACATTTAAACAATCTTAAAAATCTCAAAATTAATACTACACAAGTATCGAAGTATATGTGTTCCAAGGGGAGTTACTCTAGTGTAAAAACATAAGTAATTATTTTACTTTATAAGCAGCAAACAAAATGATTTCACACTTTTATTCTAAGTAAAAAACACATGTTTATGTACTTAGCTATATTTTTGCATACATCAGTGACTGTGTCTTCATTACTTAACAACCACATAAACTGAGAACTAATATTTGTGGAATTAATTATGTATATAAACAACTGAAGAAGGCCAATGGCCGAAAAGTATTGAACAATTGGTTTATTTATACAATTATAAAAGATATGTTCCCTATTGGAATTTTGAAAACAAGAATTAATTATGTTTTTATTTAAACAGTTGTAGATTAACTCCTTCCTTAAACAATGTTAAATGAGAAAACATTTGACAATTTAATAAAAAATGTAACTCATCTTCAACCAAATTTATAATACAGTTCTTACAAATCCTGTTATCCATAGGAGTTTTTGGTATAGTGTATCTACCAATTTCAATATGAAGTTTATGACTGCTGGTTCTGAACCTTGTCATACTTGCTCTATCATTATCATAACTTATAACGGATAAATATTTTTCAAATTAAAAAATATTATTAAATAATCTATATGTTCTCAATTTATCACTAGTTTGTAGTTGCTGAGACCACTGTTTTTCAATTTTACACTTAAGACACTTTCTTTATACTAACAAAACATTATTTTTAATATATCATTGTATATTTTGGATTCTTATAAAAGTGTGACAATCCACATTCATTCAAAATACATTTAATACAACTAAGCCAACATTGTTGGTTGTTATCTATCATAGTAATATTTTCAGCTAATGCTTCTGACAGTAAAGCATCTTTAGGTTTATCATTATATAATATAATCCAGTATCTAGATCAAACAAAGTTCCGGATGAGATAGGAAAAAAGAGAACGAATGGAAATTCGAATTATCCCTCTTTGTACTTCGTATACGTATCTATTCATTTTGATTATCAATATTCGGTATATGTTAGATTGCATGTTGATTTACATGCTCTAAATGTGCCCTTTAGATTTGGAATTCAGAATTTTGAATTGAAAATGTGAATAAATTAGAAAGGCTTACCAGTTGTATAGAGTGGCCAAAAACGAGGATAAGTTTCTATGCCCCATTTATGGGCATTATGTTTTCTGGTTTGTGCGTCCGTCCGTCTGTTCGTTCGTCTGTCCGTTCGTTCGTCTGTCCGTACGTTCGTCCCGTTTCAGGTTAAAGTTTTGGTTAAAGTGTTTGGTCGAGGTAGTTTTTGATGAAGTTGAGGTGCGATCAACTTGAAACCTAGTAAACATGTTCCCTATGATATGATCTATCTAATTTTAATACCAAATTAGAGATTTTATCCCATTTTCACGGTCCACTGAACATAGAAAATGATAATTTGGATGGGGTATCCATGTACTTTGGACACATTCTTGTTTTGAGTTGATACATGTCTTAATTTGTATGACACATGTATGAATTAATGTGAAATGGGTCATACAAAATGACAGAGGCAAACAAATGCACATTTTTTTTTCGAACTTTCCTGTCTCCGCACTTACTTATAGTTTTTGTTCATTTATAAATGTGCTGAACGGAGAACTTATCAAATTGCATCAGACATAATTTTGCGATATTATACGGATAAGATCAAGAACACATTATGAGTTAGATAAGTGAAAATAAATGAAATATTAAAGAATATTTACTATAAAAATATAAAATACATCCCAGTGTATTGTATAGCTTAATATTAAAAACAGTATATGTTTTGCTCATTGTTGAGGGTCGTACAACGACATGTAGTTGTTCACATCATTGTCATTTTGTGTTTTATGATATTTGTGGATATTTATATCATCATGAGATATGTCTCACAAATACATAAAGTCACTTTTAGACCCACTTCCACTGTAGATTATCGAACATTGCCACTCTTTTCTCTGTCAAATATTATTTATTTATCTATTCATTTATACCAGTCATACCTTCAGAAAACAATACCTAGCGATGTTTTATTCAACCAAAAAAGTATATTTTTATAAAGCTGCTACTCAATTCACCTGACACAACAGCATATCTTTCATTCACGGTATGTTACAATTAAACTCCAATAATTAGTTATTGACCAAACCTCCTCTCTCTCTGTCTCACTACAATTCCGAAATTAAGTGACACAAAGCTTAGTATTTGTAAAAACAGTAAGTACTTATACAGATTTAAAGTAAGTAAGCAGCATTTAGGATAAAACTAATATTGCCCAAGCCCTTTGGCAAATATAAAATTGAATGCAATAAATACAAATATGAAATTCAAATTGATATAAAAACTATGTGTGTTTGTGGCGTCGATCCAGTTGTGTGACAGACAGTGTGTGGTTCTGTTGAGCTGTTTTGATGTGCTGTCCTAGGTTGTTTCACGTGTTCGTTTTTATTCTGTGGTAAGTCAGCACTTAGGTGTTGACATGCATATCAATTACATGGCCATTTATATAAATTTACTGTTTGCAAAAGTATAAATTATTCTAAATACTAAGGATGTTTTTATCTCAGGCATAGACAACCTTAGCC
The DNA here is from genome assembly GCF_965363235.1 of Mytilus galloprovincialis. Taxonomy (NCBI): domain Eukaryota; kingdom Metazoa; phylum Mollusca; class Bivalvia; order Mytilida; family Mytilidae; genus Mytilus; species Mytilus galloprovincialis. The sequence continues at coordinate 75,687,265 of NC_134847.1, read as the reverse complement.
GTATTTTGGATAACTTCTTGAAATTTTGATTAATCAATGCTTTTCAACTTTGTACTTGTTTTTTTTTTTTTAACTATTTTGAACTGAGCGTCACTGATGAGTCTTATGAAGACAAAATGCTCGTCTTGCGTATTAGATTATAAGCCTGTTACCTTTGATAACTACAGAATTAGCATGTCGAAATGTGTTATTGTATTGTTTATTTGTGAATTTCTCTGTCCTGAATGTTCTTACATTTATTGGTACTGTAGTCCTGTCATGTAATGTTGTCATTTTAGTATTATATTTATCATTGCCGTACAAGCGCGAGGTTTGGTTAGCCACAAAACCAGGTTCATACCACAATTATTTTTTTTAAATGTCCTGTACCTAGTCAGGAAAATGGCAGTTGTTATCTTATTGTTCGTTTCTGTGTGTGTTACATTGCCGTTTTGTGTTGTCGCACTTCAATGTTTTTGTTTGTTTCGTTGTTTTCCTCTTATAGTTGATGTGTTTCCCTCTGTTTTAGTTTGTAACCCGTTTTTTCTCTTTAAATCGATTTATCCCTTTATCTACATTATGGTTACGTACCAATCATGCTTATTTTTTTAACATATACGTTTGAAAAAAATATAAAGTATCTAATAAACTTTTTTTTTATTGGAAAGGGCCTAGCTGTCATTTTGATTCATAAACACATGTTTGTGCTATATATTTCTTCAACAAATCCACAACTGAAGCAGAACTTAAAGCTGGGATAAGACAGCCCCATGAAGTTATGCCTGAACAAAAATAATGTTTTCTTCATAAAGTTAGATTTTTGCTGTAGCGAATATTTGGATTAATATATTCATGAGCTCAGAGAATAATTAATCTTAATCACTATAAAAACAAACAAAATAAAGACTGATCAGTTAAAAAGAGACAAAAAAGACCAAAGGGACATTCAAACTCATAAGTCGAAAACAAACAGTGACGCTCGAATAAAAAAGTAATAAAACATTCACAAAAAGTGGAGTTGAAGAGCGTTGAGAACCTAAAATTTCAAAAGGTTTTGCCGAATATACCCAAGGTTATCTTATCTATTCTTGGGGTAGAAAACCCCTAGGATTGCGGAGGAACGAAAGTTTTGTTAACAATGATAAGTATGACCATATCAATGATAATGTATGTTTACATATAAGTGCTGAACACTGGACTGACAATACCTACAGAAAGGAAGCAATCACTGGCGCAGAGGTTATATCCGTTCCGTTAAATACTACGTAACACTATACTCATATTAAGTATATTATTGCGGAGTATGTATGGAATACAAATGAAGTCTGCGTCGGAGATTGGAAAGGAGAGCAATCCTTCTTCATCCCTGACGTCAACCCAGTGGCTGTAAATAAACTCATCATTGATACTGGGGCGCGAAAAAATAATACGCCAGACGCGCGTTTAGTCTACAAATGATTCACCAGTGACGCTCGAATAAGAAAAAAAATAAACAGGCCAAATAAAGTACCAGGTTGAAGAGCACTGAGAACTCAAACATAAGATAGAAAGGTTTTGCTAAATACAGACATAATTATGTATTCGTTGGGTATATCATTAATTATAGTACTCAAAGTGTATAAACAGTTAATTTATAAGTATATTTATTAGAAAATCAATTGTATTTCATGTCATTAGTGGAGGTTGATTTCCGGGCTGGTGATACTCCACGGAAAGGAAATCTCCATCAGCAGTGACATTGACATTGACCCAGTTGTTATAAATAAATTCATCATGAAGGAAATCTCCATCAGCAGTGACATTGACCCAGTTGTTGTAAATAAATTCATCATGAAGGAAATCTCCATCAGCAGTGACATTGACCCAGTTGTTGTAAATAAATTCATCATGGAGGAAATCTCCATCAGCAGTGACATTGACCCAGTTGTTGTAAATAAATTCATCATGGAGGAAATCTCCATCAGCAGTGACATTGACCCAGTTGTTGTAAATAAATTCATCATGAAGGAAATCTCCATCAGCAGTGACATTGACCCAGTTGTTGTAAATAAATTCATCATGAAGGAAATCTCCATCAGCAGTGACATTGACCCAGTTGTTGTAAATAAATTCATCATGAAGGAAATCTCCATCAGCAGTGACATTGACCCAGTTGTTGTAAATAAATTCATCATGGAGGAAATCTCCATCAGCAGTGACATTGACCCAGTTGTTGTAAATAAATTCATCATGAAGGAAATCTCCATCAGCAGTGACATTGACCCAGTTGTTGTAAATAAATTCATCATGGAGGAAATCTCCATCAGCAGTGACATTGACCCAGTTGTTGTAAATAAATTCATCATGAAGGAAATCTCCAACAGCAGTGACATTGACCAAGTTGTTGTAAATAAATTCATCATGAAGGAAATCTCCATCAGCAGTGACATTGACCCAGTTGTTGTAAATAAATTCATCATGAAGGAAATCTCCATCAGCAGTGACATTGACCCAGTTGTTGTAAATAAATTCATCATGGAGGAAATCTCCATCAGCAGTGACATTGACCCAGTTGTTGTAAATAAATTCATCATGAAGGAAATCTCCATCAGCAGTGACATTGACCCAGTTGTTGTAAATAAATTCATCATGAAGGAAATCTCCATCAGCAGTGACATTGACCCAGTTGTTGTAAATAAATTCATCATGAAGGAAATCTCCATCAGCAGTGACATTGACCCAGTTGTTGTAAATAAATTCATCATGAAGGAAATCTCCATCAGCAGTGACATTGACCCAGTTGTTGTAAATAAATTCATCATGGATAACATGATCCAAAATGTGTTTTGTATAAAAACGACCCAATAGTGACGCTCAAATAAAAAAAAGTTAAAAAAAAGCCAAAAGATGTACGAACTTATAGTTATGACAGCAAGAAGTGTTGACTACTAGGCTAGTGACAACCACGAAAGCAACTTTAACCAACAATTGCATTGATACAAAGAGTGAAAATAAACTCCTCACAGATATCAGAATTTAAAATTGGTACACTTGATCCGCGTTAGGTATACAGCAACGATCAAATATTTAAAAAAAGCCAAATAAATGACGAAGTACTGTTTCCAAAATATACTTAAAATAATTGATATGTATTTTACCTGATGAAAGATAATAGAATATTTTTAAATGATGAATTCTACTATGATCTTTTTTTCCCGAAGATGAGCTTCAAATTCAACTGGCAGAATGACTGGTTGAAAACTTCTGAGCCAAAACATGTGTATTACCTTTCTTTACTGGGGTATGATTAAAAGCAATGAGAGTCTGGGTGGTATTGACAGGATAGAGAATAATGGGCAAAATGGGCAGAATAAGTATTGGTGCATAATGAACAAAATAAATGAAGAATTGAGAAAAACCTATAAAAAATATGAATAAAAAAAACCCCAAAACAAACAAAAAAACGAAAGCATCCCCAATGCAGACCTATAGTGTAGTCGTTGAGCCAGTACCATAGGTACACAATATAAAGAAGTATTTGTCGGTCAACATACACTCGCCAAACAAAACAAGATTCGTTTTCCTGTCTGGAATAAGACATGTCGTACATTAGAGCAAAGAGCTGTAAATAAAATTATATATGTCATTTAGCTGACAAAAGTAATAATTGTCTGGCTTTGTTTTATATGTAAGTCAGACGACAAACGTAGTTTTTCTGTACCAGGAAACAGACAAAAATAATTTGATACTGTTACAGTGTTAAATCTTAGAAATTGATGTAATGCCCTAGATACAAGCTACAAATATTGCAATTCCCAGTTCAACTGGAAATCATGTTAGCGTTATAAAGTGTCTGTTATTTTTTATTATTTCAAGAAAATTTAACAAATAAGTTGTCAAATCTGATACGACATTTCATAAGAGTATAGGGTTAAAATTGGTCCAATAAATTATAATGTATTATCGAATTGAAGAACAAAAACAATCATTCTATTCTATAATTTTGTTTTAACAGCCAATGCAAAACGAAATAAAAATCTAGATTTCGTTTATGTTCTTATGTATTATTTCAACATGCACAGTCATAGACGTTGACTTTCTTTTTCAGCCTGCAACTAAACACTACACTAGATATTACAACTCAACATCCGTATACTTTTTCGTAGATTTCGTATTCAATAAATATCCTAATGTTATTGATAATAACTCTTATCTGTGTGCACATAAACAAAATATTGCTGGGCTGATGATGAAATTTACACGTGTGTTTGAATCCCATTTTGATTAGAAAAAAACAATCAACACATACAATTCATCATCTGAAAATGAAGTCATAGATAAAATAACGTGACACTAAACGAATGGTCGAATGCGTCATCAAACCAAATACCAAATCTTCATTTGTAAATTAGATAAACATTGTTACATATTGTTAAGCTGTTAAACTGAACCTCCAGTATAACATCTTTACAATTTTCTCCTCTTGTATTTGATGCGTTTCCCTCAGTTTTAGTTTGTAACCCGGTTTGGTTTTTTTCTCAATCGATTCATGAATTTCGAACAGCGGTATACTACTGTTGCCTTTATTTAGCGATGTTGGTTTAGTTATCATAATGTTTTTGAAATTTTCGACGATAAAGACAAATCTGACAATATCTTATCATATTCAATGGAAGGTTTAAAACGTTAAATTTTTTTCAATAAAAGAAATTCTACCATAACAAGTTTTGATGAATAAAAGAGTCAGTGGCTTTGCTAGAGAGATATAAAAACACAAAAGTGGCCAATACAAGAGATATAATTAATCTGTAATAGTTACTACTGCGAACTGAAATACCTTACTACACGGTAATATAAAAACTGAGAATTGGTACACCATATTTTGTTCTCCTTTATAAAAAGTTACGGATGTAAATAATATTGAACCAAGACAGGTATCCATTGCTATGTATAACATATATTGGCAAACCAGTGATTTCCTCCTATACATCAATATACCACCAATGCCAATTTGTTACAATAGATGGAAATTTTCAAATAAAATTCTCGTTGCTATTGACTTAAACCAAACATGGGAAATCAATAAATAAGCTCATCACAGATACCAGGATTTTAGTATTTGCGCCTGACGCGCGTTTCGCCTACAGTGACGCTAGAATAATTTTTTGTTGAAAAGGCCTAATGATTAACTCTACAGAGCAACACAATACATCGGTCTGATGACACATGTGCATCGGTAGAATGCAATGATTTTTCAACAAACAAGTCTAACCCTGCAACATTCTGTAAGTGCCTGGCACAAAGCAGGAGCAATACAGTGGTTGTCGGTTTTTAATTGTATATCAGATTTGTTTTGCGTTCTCTGTTATGTACATAAACAAGACTATTTTTTTTAATTCTGATGATTTTTTGACTGACTTTGATTTGTATGACAAAAGACGCGTACCCTATTGACACATCCGACGTTTCTCCTTTTATAATGTAAGCGATTAACTAAAATTTCGGTAATCTTCTGCAGCGATTTAACATATGTAAACTATTGCCGGTTATACAAACAGGGCATGCGAATTGGTAAATAATAAACCAGCTGAAGCACGCCTCCGGATGCAAGATTTTCTCGCTGTGCTGGAGACGCATCGGTGGACTTCGGCTGTTTTCTGCTCTTTGGTCGGGTTGATGTCTCTTTGACACATTCCCCATTTCCATTCTTCATTTTATATCAATCCAGATAATGCCACAGAAAACAATGTATCCTCACAGGGGATGAGATACAAAGTAAGGGACTAAACGTAAACGGTGTTTATTATGCAAATCGTGATATGCGATGAGTTTACAAATCCGTATTTACTATGCATGCATCGTAGTCTTTCTAAAATATGAAATAAAGAAGAACCAAATTAAGCCCAGTATTGCTCAAATAATGTCAACTTGTGTGTGTAATTTTAAAACAATTTTTCTCTCGATCAGACAAATAGGTCTACAGAGTGATTTGAAATCCTCTAGCTATGTTTTATCTGTCAGTAAAATGAAAAACTAATTGCTTTGTACTAGAATTCATCGAATACCGTTAAGTTGTTAGATCAGATAATAGATATCTGCAACATTACTCACAATTCTCAATTTTATTATGTGTCATGATTATAAATGCAGTTATAAGACTGCTGTCATTTTCTGTCAACAATACTAATACTTTTACAGGACGGTATCTTTATCTTAATCATTTCTAGTAGTAAATCAAGCGACAAAAAAAAACCCGATAATAACAATCGATGATTTCACACAGGAACTCCAATAACACCCCTTCATTTGATTGTCGTGCATGTACAATGCAGCCCATTATACGCACTCATGATCAACATGGAGCTATATATAAAAAGAAAACTAAAAAATGATATGAAAAGGTAACTAACCGTAGATTGTTTCTAGCAAGATTCGAATGTATTGATGGAAAATAATTCATAGGTTAAGAACAAGTTTTAGACTGCTTTAATTTGAACAAACTTCCCTTTGTTTTCAGTCATGACATGTAAATAACTGTTAAATTAGTATATTTAAAATAATGATAAAGCTTCATGAAAATAAATAAAAGATTCCATCCTCATCCAGATTTAATTTAAATAACATATGTTAAACTATTTTGATTTTATTTTTACTGTTAATGAATATTTGTAATTTGTGTTGTTCGCTCTGTACTCGAATAAAAACTTTTGACGTTGACTATTTTATTTTTACAAATTAATTGCACAAGATGTACATTAATTTAATACTTTACAAATATATCTAGTGGGCTCATACGGATATATCAACTTCTTTCAGTAATTGTTGTAATATTATCGTCGTTGACCCTTGGGGTGATAAGACACGTGAAAAATGCATGATATTGATATATGTATACAGCAGTGTTTGTTAACCCTATAGTAATTGCAAGTCAATGTTTCTACTCAATACAGTTTATAAAACATTATGATAACTAATACAAAAATTGTCAAGATGTTAATTTTGAGGTTCATTTCAACAGTTTAAGGTAGCTTGGATGTCTTCCTCCATCTTGTATTTTAAAGAAGCAGATAACTTTGGTCTAGATATTTAATAAAATGTGCAAATTTGAATGTAATTTATGTAAAAGACTTTTGATATATATATATAGAAAATTGTGTGTTTTATCATAATTACAGCTGTAATTTCTCAAAAACACCTTGTTTGTGTTTGGTTAGATTTTTTAAAACTTTGCCAAATAAGGGGAGATAACTCAGATAAAGTAATTTTTATAATAGAAAGTGTTATGAATATACCTATTTTGAAGTGTAGCAAGAAAACAAGTTCGGTGACCCCATTTTTTCTTTTTCTTATCTGAAAGCAAGTTATAAGAGCAATTTTCTCACATTTTATCTTAAAGTTCTGATAGTACGTTTTCTTTTTATCACACACAATTTGATTTTCCATGCATAATCTCAAAAAAATCTGACAATTTTGCACAACCTATAGCGTGAAAAAAAGTCTGGTGACCCATAAAAAAAGCATTATAAAACTTCATTTTGACAAGTTTTCAAAAAATTCTATCAATTTTAATCAAGACTCCCTAGCCACCTTAATAGTGTCTTTCTAGTTTAAAAATTTGGTATTTGGTTCTTTGACGCATTCGACCAATTGTTTACTGTTATGTTGTTTTATTTATGACTTCATTTCAATTTATAAATTATATGTTCATTGGTTGGGTTTTTTTATTCATCAAAATTGGATTCAAACACACGTGTTAACTTTATTATCAGCCCAGCAATATTTTGTTAATGTGCACCCAGCTCTTTCTTTCTGTAGGTATTATAGGTCCAGTGTACAGCACTTATATGTAAACATACATTTTCATTGCTAAAGTCATACTTATAAATTACCTATTAACAAAACTTTGATTTTTCCGAAATACTTAAGATTTTTTAAACCATAAATAGACAAACTTATATATTTGGTAAAATCTTTCTGATTTTTATGTCCTCGTGCTCTTCAGCACTTTATTTGGATTATGTTTTTACTTGTTTTATTTAGCGTCACTGTTTGTTTTCGACTTATGAGTTTGAATGTCCCTTAGGTATATTCGTCTCTTTTACTGATGATACTTTCGTGTCTCGCGTATATAATTTTGATTTTGAAATCTTTTATGATTTTATTTACAACCACTGGGTCAATGTTACTCCTGGTGGAGTGAAAGATCTATTTAAACATTTGAATGTTCAAATGCAAAAAAAAGCTACGGAATTATTTTTTGTTTTTGTATTTCTATTAGTATCCATTTGTTGAGTTAAGTCTTTTGAACTCACTTGACCCTTTGGGCAAGGTGAGCTTTTCACATCACTTGGCGTCCGTCATTCGTCCTCCGTCGTCGTCGTTCGTTAACTTTTAAAAACATCTTCTACGCTGAAACTAGTGGGCCAAATTTCACTTCAATTGGCCACAACCAATATAACTCAACATCAATTAGTCAACACGAAAATTTGTTTTCTCTCAGATCAATTGATTTATGACTTTGGAAAATCGGTATAATACTGTTGCCTTCATTTACAATTAAATATTCAAAAATTTCAAAATCTAAAAAGTTTCAAGGTTTTCTTGATTTGATTCTTAATTCTTTAAACGTTAAATCTGAAATCTTTTGATATTACTGCAAAATTAATCATTTGCGTTACGTCCACCCTCTAAACACATTACGGAAGATAACACAAGATTACAAAAAACACAACCATTCAAGTCAAACTATATACACCACTGGGTCGATGCCACTGCTGGTGGACGTTTCGTCCCCGAGGGTATCACCAGCCCAGTAGTCAACACTTCGGTGTTGACATGAATATCAATAATGTGGTCATTTTATAAATTTCCTGTTTACAAAAGTTTGAATTTTTCGAAAAACTAAGGATTTTCTTATTTCCAGGCATAGATTACCTTAGCCGTATTTGGCACAACTTTTTGGAATTTTGGATCCTCAATGCTCTTCAACTTTGTACTTGTTTGGCTTTATAAATATTTTGATATGAGCGTCACTGATGAGTCTTATGTAGACGAAACGCGCGTCTGGCGTACTAAATTATAATCCTGGTACCTTTGATAACTATTTATCACGTTGTATTTTATTTCCAATGACGAAATTCTACCATAAAAGGGTTTTGACGAATAAAAGCGTCAGTGGCTATGCTAGAGAGATACAAAAACACAAAGGTGGTCATTACAAGTGATTCAATTAACCTGTTATTACAGTCCGGAATGCGGTTCGATAAAATTGTCCCTCTTGTTTTTTTCGCTCTCCGGTCAAATCATGTAATTTCGCTACCTCCAATGGTAGACGCGACAACGATGGGTGTCGTCAAGAAAGGTATGATCAAAGGAATCAGATAGGAATTAGACGAACACCATTGTTATAGGTGAGTTGTTTAATAGTTGTAGCTTTGGGATAAAAGCATTTTTGAATTAATTCATAATCAGGAATAGTTGGAAGGGATAGAAACGTGTTGCTACGGGAACCCGAAAACCGATGGAAGATTTTTTTTTTAAATCTGGAGACGATCGTGTGCCACCTACACATTCATACATGTACACAACCACAGTATCCCCTATTTATGTAATGTGTTTTCATAATTATGTGATGTAGGGCAAAAAAAGGAAGCAGTGTTTTGTGTCTTGTTGTTAAGCATTTCCAGGTGAGATAATGTTATTTTTTACGGTGTGTTTGATAGGTTTGTTACGCAGTTACATTATATAATACACACTCATAAAGTGGCTAAAAAACGCTTCACACACAATTAATTCCATTTAAATTATTCTATTTGCCGTAGTCCTATTATATAAGACTTCAGAGATTCAAATCATTTATATTCAACGTTTTTTATCGGATATTTTCTACACTCAATGTTGAACGGTTGATAGTAAAAAAAAATCCGATAAAACTTTAAAATGTAAATGATATGAAACTCAGTAGTCTTATGTATTGTCCTATAATATAAGACTTCGGAGGTTCATATCATTTACATGCAACATTTTGCATCGGATTTTTTTTACTATCAATGTTGAACGGTTTAACATTGATAGTAAAAAAAAATCCGATAAAATTGTTGAATCTGAATGATATGAACCTCTAAAGTCTTACATTATCATGATTATAGGACTACCGTTTATTAGTTCTTTATCCTAACTAAATGTTTTTGTGGTGAATATTGCAAAAAGAGGGGTGCTTTAAAAACACCGAAATACCTTAACAATCCTACAATGTCTGTTTACATAATGAGATATTTATTTCGTATTCTAAAACTTATATTTCTCACATATTTGTTAGATATGTTGAAAATATATACAAATGTTTAGCACGTATATCCATCCCCTCTATTTCAATTTATTAGAAAAAGATACAGCTTTGAAGAATATGCAATAACCGATCATTGATAATTAAACTAACAATGAATTCAGCACAATTGTCTTACAAGTAAAGACAAATAAAAACATTTGATATGATTTGAAAACATGGTCAATTAAGTAGGATCTTGTGGTTTCGTAGACATAAATGATAATTCAACATTTTCGATTAATATATTTCGTTATTTCATATTCTAGTATTTTCATAACATGTATATTGCATATATTTTGTGATGCATCTGATGTATAAATCCGGGGAGAGTGCTGTGTTAAGATCCGTTTGTACGGGGAACATGTGGTTGGAAACCCCGTTTTAATTGCCTGTTCGATTTTTTTTGCAGTGTCGAAAAGGATGATAGACAGTAGTTTTATCAAGCAGTGATAGAGATTGTTTCCGAATAGAGTCCTAAACATCACAGTGTATAAGAGACTAATGAGCCTCGTCTAGTGCAAGCAATTGAAATGTCATACATGTTACGCTCATAGAAAAGCCCCATTTTGAAAGCACATCTAAAATATTGTAGGGAAGTTCTGCTATACATCTGACAATCAGATGTCTTGGAGTTATTCTTAAGTACATATGCCGACCAGAGAACAAGGTTTAGACTGCTCTAGTTTGAACAGACTTTCCTTTGTTTCGCAATCATGACATGTTGAATAACAATTAAACTGGTTTATTTAAAATAATAATAAAGCTTAATGAAAATTCAAAAAAAATGATTCCATCCTCATCCAGATTTAATCTAAATTACTTATGTTAAACTATTTTGATTTTAATGTTTTTACTGTTAATGATTATTTTTAATTTGTGTTGTTCGCTCTGTACTCGAATGAAAACTTTTGACGGTTGACTATTTGATTTTACAAGTAAATTGCATAAAATGTACTTCAACTTAATATTTTACAAACATTTTTAGTGGGCTAATACGGATATATCAACTTCTTCCTGTAATTGTTGCAATGATATCGTCGTTGATCCTTGGACTAATAATACACGTGCAAAATGCATAATATTAATATATGTATACAGCAGGGTCAATGTTTCTACTCAATACAGTTTATAAAATATCCGTGTGTATAATAACGAAACAAATATCAAATAATAAAACACGCGAGACATACACGTTTGTTTAGTTGTACGTACACGGAATTGAATCTTCAATACTTGCTATGGACTATATTTTGATGTTATATTTGTTCTTCTCATATGATTCTGTCTAATGCTTAGTCCGTTTCTGTGTGTGTTACATTTTAATGTTTCGTCGTTGTTCTCCTCTTATATTTAATGCGGTTCTCTCAGTTTTAGTTTGTTACCCCGATTTTGTTTTGTGTCCATGGATTTTTGAGTTTTGAACAGCGGTATACTACTGTTGCCTTTATTTTTCGATGTCGCAGTAAAAGCAATATCGCTTAAAAAATGCTTTAATTGGCAGAGTAATTTATTACACCGTCAAAGAATAAATAGAATTTCGGTTTTTATATTTCTCAAGGGATAATGACAGAAATGAAAAGCAGACAAATACCTTAGGAAAAAAAATCAGTTTTGTCAAGTTATATAACAAAGTTAATTGTAGTTTGAGTAGTCAAGAGACAAGTTGGAATTAATTAGATAACTGTCTCAAAAGTGATACAGCTGCCAGATAACGACTTGAATGGTTGTAATTTTTGTAATCTTGTGTTATCTTCCGCAATGTGTTTACATATTTGGAAATGGAGGAAGAAAAGAAAAAAGATTAATCCGAATTTGATAATTTTATTTGATGTGTGGAAATGTTACTCAAACTGCTTTTGATTGATTAATGAACGAAAATCTCAAAAATTAACGTTTTGAAAGTTGAAAATATTGAATACTGAGGGTTCTTGTATTTCTTCTCAATCATATTCAATCCGAATATTGCATAATTATTGTTTCATTCTACTTGGTGATACCGTACCATATACGATGGAAAACACAATGATACCATTGCAGCGATTCGACTGAACAATCAAATCATATAGATTCAAATGAAACTTAACCATGAACAAATTGTTAAGTTTGAAAACATTAAAATTAATAATAAAAAAAACCCATCATTTTTTAACACGAGAAAAATATTTGAATGTGATGCGGCTGTCATACAAGTGAAAGTTTTAGACAGTTGATGTGATGATGATGTTTTTGCGAGCAACCAGTAAGACAAAAACATACATCATAACTCATTATTGTTATGGGAGTCTAAATTAAAAATGCCTTAATTTTGCAGCAATATCAAAACCTTTGAGATTTGCGGTTTAAAGAAATTTAGAATCACATCAAGAAAACCTTGAAACTTTTTAGATTTTGAAAGTTTTTAATATTTAATTGTAAATTAAGGCGACAGTAGTATTCTGGTTTTCAAAAGTCATAAATCAATTGAGAGAAAACAAATCCGGATTACAAACTAAAACACATTGACTATAAGAGGATACACATCAACTTTATATTTCATTTACCGTGTTGACTAATTGATGTTAAGTTATATTGGTTGTGGCCAATTATAGTTAAATTTGGCGCAGTACTTTCAGAGGAGAAGATGTTTTTAAAAACGGACGACGACGACGGATGACGGATGACGGACGCCAAGTGATGTGAAAAGCTCACCTGGCTCAAAGGACAAGTGAACTCAAAAGGCTTAACTCAACAAATGGATACTAATAGAAATACAAAAACAAAGAATAGTTCTTGGAGCTCTTTTTGCATTTAAATATTCAAATTTTGAAATAGATCTTTCACTTCACCAGGAGTGACATTAACGCAGTGGTTGTAAATAAAATCATAAAAGATTTCAAAATCAAAATGTTATACGCCAGACGCGAAAGTATCATCCGTGAAAGAGAGACGAAAGATACCAAAGGGACATTCAAACTCATAAGTCGAAAACCAACAGTGGCACTCACACCACATCTTCCTATATCTAGTGACGCTCGAATAAAACAAGTAAAAAACAAAATCCAAATAAAGTGTGGAGTTGAAGAGCGCTGAGGACATAACATTCAGAAAGATTTTACCAAATATATAAGTGATCTTACCACGCTTCTACTACCATTATAGCACGCTCTTACCGCGTTCATATCGCGATCTAACTATACTCTCAGAAATAAAATCAACATCATGTTCCATATAAATACTTTTCCATTCCTTCTAGTTATCGTTCATACATAGATTTCTTGAAAACAACACAGGCATGCCACCAAAATCTACCAAAACTTGTGAGCGTGTATTGCTGATCCATCGAGATCAAATGACAATATTGTATTGAACAATAGTGGGAATGATACAGATGTGTCAAGCATGGTCGAGATGTTGAAAATTATGGACATGAGGTCCAAATTACATACAGACAAATAAAACCTGGGGAGCTTTTATATATTTTATGCGACAATGACAATGATCGTAGCTAGAACTCGAAATGGTCGTAGTATGAACGTAGTCAGGTCGTAAAAAGAGTGTGACGAGGACGGCATGAGCGTTCTAGAATCGTACTATAGTCTAAACAGCGTAGTATAAACTTGGTATTGTCGTAGTAGAAACGTTGAAGGGTCGCGGTGTGAACGTGATGGTCGTAGTTACGTCGCTGCGAGATCACAGCGCAATATATCCGACTAGAATCGCGCTTACACTACGTTATCGGTACGATGGTAAAGCGACCTTTGCGATCTTACCATGACCTAACTGCACTCTCGCTACGCTTCTACTACAAACTGATTTCGCCACGACCGCAACACGATTTTTTTTAACACGTCCAAAGTTGTTCACGCTTATCACGATTATGAAGACCTCAGTACGACCATACGATGGTCAAAATTTGCATTTATTTCAGAGATCGTAGTGCGATCGTGGCTTAGTGTGACTGCGGTATATATATAGAAAGAAAAATAATGAGAATTGGTACACCCTATTTTGTTTTCCTTTATAAATAGTTACGGATGTAAATAATATTCAATCAAGAAAGGTATCCATTTTTAGATATAACATATATTTACAGGACAGTAGTTTCATCTTATATATCAATATACCACCAATGCCAATTTGTTACAGAGCAATACAATAGATCGATCTGATGACACATTTTCATCGGTAGAATAAAACTTTTAATGCAGCAAACAAGTTTAACCCTGCAACATTCTGTAAATACCTTCACTAGTGCTGGAGCTTGTAATTCAGTAGTTGTTAGTTTTCCTGTAAATTAGATTTGATTTTCGTTCATTTGTTGTATATAAATCAGACTATTTTTAAGTCTTGTGACTTTTTGACTAATTTTAAATTCATATTACAGAAAACGCGTACCCTATTTGCGCATCCGACGTTGCTCATTTTTGAGATGTAAGCAATTAACTAGAATTTCGGTTATTTTCTGCAGATACTTAACATCGGTAAACTATTGCCAGTTATACGAAACTGGGCACTCGAACTAGTAAATCATGTTTACAATCATTATAATGCGACACAGTACAATGCACTCAGGGGATTTGATACGTAGTAAGTGACCAACCATAAATGGTGTTAAATATGCTATTCGTGATATGAGATGCATAGACAATTCCACTCTACTATGCATGCATCGTAGTCTTATCAAAATATGAAATTAAGAAGGACCAAATTAAGCCCAATATAACATAAACAATGTCATCGAGTGTGTGTAATCGGAAAACAAGTATTCTTTCGATCAGACAAATAGGTCTACAGATTGATTCTAAATCCTCTGCTTTGTTTTATCTGTCAGTAAAATGAAAAACTAATTGCTCTGTACTAGAATTCATCCAATACTGTTAAGTTGTTAGATCAGAAAATAGATATCGTCTACATTACTTACAGTTATCCATTTTATGAAGTGTTATGATTGTATATGCCGTTATTGGACTGCTGTCCTTTTTAGTTTCTGTCAAAAATACTGATACTGTTATAGGACTGTATCTATATCTTAATTATTTCTAGTAGTAAATCAAGCAACAAAAAACACCCGATAAGAGCAATCGATGATTTCACACAGGAACTTCAATAACAACCCTTCATCTGATCGTCGTGCTTGTACAATGCAGCACCTCCTAATTTGTGTTGTTCGCCCTGAACTCGAATGAAAATTTTTGACGTTGACTAGTTTGATATTTAAGAAATAATCCATGGGGCTTGACTAAACCGTGATTTTACCACGGGTTGTGCTTTTATGCAAAATATCGGCATAAAGGGAAAACCCGTGGTAAAATCACGATATAGTCAAGCCCCCATGAGTTATTTCGATTCTAATAGGACAAATGTGGCAATTCTTTTGAATTGAAGCGCTCTAGGTGGAGTCAAATATTTTCCGTTCCTATAAATAAACGCACTATCAAATGAGCATAAAAGAACGGTGCAGACATTCTTCAATTATTTACAATAACGTATTTAGATAGTTTTGGATGATGAATTAAGTGATAATTTACTTAAATGTCTTAACTATAAAAAAATATGGGTTATACCACATTCTAGCATCGTTTGTTTACGTTTCCTGGTTTTGATGATTTCCTGTGTCACAAGCGTAAATTTTCCCGTAAAATGCTTATATTCTTACGTCATCATTCTATGACGTCGGAAGCTCATTTATAAAAAAAGCATATACCGTGGAAGTTCGATCGGAACAGCCCATGCAATATATGAATGCATTCTTATAAAGTTCATATTTTACGAATAAAGTGCCATGTATGCTTAAAAGGATAAATTAACCTCTTCCGGTAATTATAATCACGTTATCGTCGTTGGTCCTTATATATTAGGTTAATATCGGACCATAGGGCTGATAAAACACGTGCAAAATGTCATGATATTAATATAAGTATGCACCGGAGTTTGTTAACCACGTAGGGTCTTTGGTGGTGCCAGAGTGGTCTAAGTATTTACTACTGTAATCATTAGCCAGTCAACACTGAGGTTGTGAGTTCGAACCCCACTCGTGCGGGTGCACTCGACTCCAATCTAATTGACTAGGATTGTCAGTTTTCCAATCGAATGTCAGTGTTTTCCTCCGTGCACTCCGGCTTCCTCCACCAATATCAACTGGCCGCCGCGAAATAGCCTAAATGCGGTGCTTAAAAGGGGCTTTTAAACACAATAAATCAATCAATCAATCAATCTATTGTTAACCACGTAGCTATTGTCAATACACGTTTCAACTGTTTCTAAATACCCTTTATATCTGATTTCTACTTGAACAGAATCAACATCTTAAATAACGAAACCAATATCAAATCAAAACTACACGAGGCATACACGTTTGTACGTAAACGGAATTCAATCTTCAATATTTTTGTAGTGGACTATTTTTTCGATGTCGCAGTAAGAGCAATATCGTTTCGAAATGCATTAATTGGCAGAGTAAACTATTACGCTGACAAAGAATAAATAGAATTTCGTTTTTATATTTCTCAAGGGATACTGACAGAAATAAAAAGCAGACAAATACCTTAGGAAAAAAAATAAGTTTTGTCAAGAAATATAACAAAGTTAATTGTAGTTTCAAGAGCCAAGACACAAGTTGAAAATAAGTAAATAACTGTCTTAAAAGTGACATAGCTGCCAGACAACGACTTGAATGGTTGTGATTTTTTGTTATCTTTCGTAATGTGGATACGTATTTGGAAATGGAGGATGGATGTAACGCAAGTATATTAAAAATTAATCTGAAATTTGATAACTTCATTTGATGTATGGTAATGTTATTCAAACTGCTTTTGATTGATTAATAAACGAAAATCTCCAAACTTTCTGTTTTTAAAAAGATGAAAATATTGAATACTGAGGGTTCTTGTATTTCTTCTCCACCATATTCAATCAGAGTATTGAATATTTAATGTTTTATTATATTCGATGATATCACATCGTAAACGATGGAAAACACAATGATGACATTGTAGCATTTTGACATAAACAATATGTAAACACTACCTGATCATATAGATTCAATTGAAACTTAGTCATGACCGAATTGAATATTTGAAAACATAAAAAACCTCTAAAAACATCATTTTTGAACATGAGAAACATATTGGAATTTGATGCGACAGTCATACTAGTGAGAGGTTAAGCTAGCTTGAAAATCAGGTTTGATTCAGCATTTTCTACAGCTCAAATAAAAAGCAAAAGCTCAAACGGATGGACAACAACTGTCATATCCCTGACTTGGTATATGCATTTTCTTTAGGGAAAACGGTACTATTTATTCTGCCATAAATTTACCAGTTTTTATAATAAAAACCTGGATAAAACAGTTATGTGTGATGTTAGTACTTTATTAATCTGTTTTAAAAATTGAAGCCTAATAGTATTATGACCAATTTCCAACGGAGCTTGTTTTTGTTATCCATGCCCACCGTCATTTTGCACCAAATTTATGAAATTTTGGAAGCCTTTTCGAATAATTCTCTAGAAAATATTTCAATAGGTTTTAAAATTTATATTGTAAATTTACACACTGCAGTTATTCATAGATAAATAAAAAAATGTATTGTACCCTTACATCCCATCACAGCCCTCCTAAATTGATTCCTTCACCTGTCTTGGGTACACAAAAGGCCAACCTAATGCTGGAAAAATGTAATAGTACCGTTTTCCCTTTAATTTATCATGAGTACTCAGTGCAGATGTGATGAAATTGGTTTTCGGGCAACCAGTTAATAGACGAAAAAAATACATCAAAATTCGTTACTGTTATGAGAGTCTAAAAATTAATTAATGTTTCAATTTTGCAGGTATATCAAAACTTTTAAGATTTGCCATTCAAAGAAATTAAGAGTAAAATCAAACATTTCGTTTGTTTGATATTCAAATTCAGATTAATTTTTAAAATATTTGCGTTTCACTCAGTTTTAGTTTGTAACTCGTATTTGTTTTTAAACTATAGATTTATGAATTTCGAACAGCGGTATAGTACTGTTGCCTTTATTTATAAGCGTTACTTTAAGTTATCACTGATACATTGTAGCAGCATAGTTCTTCAGTCATATAAGTCATATAAGTTGCATTGTATTTAAGAACGTAGTTAACTATTCACAATGACCAAGAATAAATAGCATTTTGCCTTATATTTCTCATGGGCTACCGACAGCAATAAAAATTAGACACCTTCTGTGAGAAAAATCAGTTTTGTCAAGAAATATTACCAAGTTAATTATTCTTTGATTTACAGACAACAGACAAGTTCCAAATAACTAAACAGCCGTCTCAAAAGTTACACAGCTCCCAGGTAACAAGTTAAAAAGGTATGATTGTCATTAATTTTGTGAGCTTCCATTATGTGCTTACAAAATTGATAAATCATATCAAAGTATAACCAATGAATGTTATGCAAATAATAAGTTAATCTTAATTTTATGTTTTTATCCTATGCATGAAAATGTTATTCAACACAATATATTGTTAACTTCTATGCTATTTGGTGGAGAGTTGTCTGAGTGACAATCATACCACATCTTTGTATTTTGATAAACGTTGTTCAATAAATGAAACTAACACCTCGAAGTAAACTTTTTAAATTTGAATAATTAGCGGTGTTTTACCTCCACTTATTTTCAATTATCGTATTGCCTAACTGATGTTTAGCTATATATTGGTGATTCCACATCATATACGAGGATGTCGATGGGCGTTTGAAAAATAAAGAATTAAGGGGGAAAATGCAAAGAATAGAGAAAATTGGATACAAAAATGTAGAATACAGAATAACTTGGGGCTAAAATTTAAAAAAAAAAAATAAATAATGAGCATCAATTACAAATAAAAGATAAAAATGACATAACATTAAAGAATACAGAAATGAAAGAATCTAGACCATCATATACAATGAAAATATACCTGATGCTCGTCTATCATTTTAAAATCAACATACTGTATAAACTCAAATATGATAAAATCGTAAAGTATAGAATGAATGAAAACCCGGCAATAGCTGTTAATGTAACATTCGTCATTTTTCTTTGCATGAAACGCATATATCTGATAATAGTTCGTGGCTAGTTAAACAATGCAATTAAAGCGGACGAAAGATACCTGAGGGACATTTAAACCCAAGAGTCAAAAATAAAGTGACAACGCCATGGCAAAAAAGGAAAAGACCAACAGACATATAACAGTAAACAATACACAACATAAAAAACTAAAGACTAAGGAGGACGAACCCAAAAAAATTGGGATCGTGTCAGGTGTTCAGAACGGGTGAGCAGATCTTGTTCCAGATATGGAAACCGTCGTGTTGGTCATGTTAGAATAAACCAGATATAAGCATTCTAATTCGGTTGCGCACATTAGTGAAAAGGGGACGGGATTGTAGTTACGACATTAAGATCATATCAGCTATCATCCGTGAAATGCATATTCCATATTAGTCACCCATCGTCTTGTGGCGTTGGTAAAATTTACGAAAGGGAGGATTTCAACTTCACCATTTTCTTGATGTAGATTCCTTGTGAGCAGTAAATGTACCTAGTACCCTTAAAGGATTTGAAAAATAGATGTTCAAATATAGTGATGCATACAACGGACGTAATAACGCTTAAAACGTCATGTGTATACATCGATTTTCTAGATTTATCTTAATCAACACACTCAAACAAAAATATTTTAAATCTAATTGACATGTATTGCAATACGTAGGAGGTAAGAAACTATATGACCAAAAGGGACATTTAAATTTCCCAATTCATGTAAGGTCATTTCTACCTGTGAGAGTTAGAAATTAGCCGGCTAGTATTTTCCCAACTTATCAAAGGCGAACTACTCTGTTGCCCTTACGTATACAACAGGAAACCTGAATTTTTATAATTGACGTAATATATTTTTAAATTCTAATCATCTTTAGTCTATGAAATGAATGCAATTTTTTTTGAACGCTGTAATATTCGCATGGGTTAACACACTTTTTCTAAAAAATATGAACACGATATGCTAGAGTAGAATTAAAATGAACCAGGATAAAGGAAAATTTTGCAATTTTATAAATAAAGATAATGTCTTAGTGTAAAGGATGCCTTAAACTATAAGTAGATATCAGAAGATGTGGAATGAGTGCCAATGAGACAACTTTCCTTCTCCATTTAAGTCACAATTTGTAAAAACAGACCATTAAAAGTACGGCATTGTGTTCATTTTTTTTCAATATTTACAACGACATTCATTAATTCACTCAGTCTTTAATTAAAAAAGTTATTGTGTTTCATTTAGGGGTAGTTGTCTCGGTGTTTATCCCATATCTCGTTTTATTCACAAACAATTGCAATTGCTAATGATATTTAAAAACTATTTGTAGAAGACATTAGAACTTTTAAAAGATCACTTTTCAATTGCATATCCTGGTATATCTAAATAATAAATAAGTTGCCATCGAAATGCCATTATATTGATTGATTTTCATGTCTTTTAATTCCTTTTCTCTCATTGTCAGTCTATAACATTTAAAACTAACAATCTCATCCCATTCATATAATATCTAATTTCGTTATCTGGCTGAAGAAATATGTTTGTTTGTAACACAAGAGGTGTTTGAGATGCATATCCTGATCTATATCAACTATGTTTTTTTTATTCATTTTAGATGCTTCTGTGTAATATCGGTCTAAACGCAACTTCTTTATTTGTTTTCAAACATTTAGTTATGACGATCATATTATAAAATATGTGTAACTTAGTTTCGTGACAGTCGGTGTTGCATCTTCACAGTAGACGACCAATATACTTGAAGCACCCTTCGTTGTCCATATTTAATGATTTCCGTTCCCCCAATTTAAAACGATACTGATATCAAATTTATTGAAGTACTGCTTTTTCATTTTCAATATTTATAATTTCTCAAAAATGATAATACAATATTTACTATAGTAGTATCCCCTTTTATAGAGTGTCAATGTACGAAACGTAGAAATGAAACCTAACTGAGCTTTTATAACGCCAATTCTATCGATATTTTGTTTGTATAGAGTTTTAACTACTTTGTAAAAACTATAATTGAAATTCAATTACTTAAAAATATATGTTATGATGTCTAACTAAATTAAATTAAACAGCATTTAAGTTGTATGTTAAAAGAACAACGAACGGCCATAATTATAGTTTCTGATATCGGTGTCTCTAAATAATTATCAATATAAATTTACTCGGGACACTTTGGCCCTGTGACCTTCAAAATAAAAATATATGTACTAGTGACATAGCATTTTGATTCCTTGACTGAAGATAATCATTTATACCCGACGTCTGAAATCTAAAAGTTTAAAAAAAACCGTACGATTATTCAATACTGGTTTTACCTGTTATTAGTTTTGCATATTAAAACATCACTACCTTTTGCATTTAGTAACCAGCACTCATGCCTGTATGTGATGATATCTAGTATGAAATGCACTGCTCATGAAGCAAACATTTCCATGTCTCCACTTTTCCAAGTTAAAATTTAGATTTTTTCTCAATTCACTCTGTTCAACCGAAAATAAGTCATTTATGTACTCTAGGCTCCTTATTTCTGACGACACCTTAATACTTACCACGAAAAAAATACGTTTATCTCAAATATTTGCAATAAAATTATTTCTGTATTAATAAAGACAAACACCATTATAGAGACTGTCAGGTGCGGTGACCATCAGTTTATTCAAATAACATACAATTCAAAAAATAGAAGCGCATAATTAAAATATGAACACTACATATGTAATGTAGGAACTGTTATACTGAAGGTTTATCTTCCTATACATAAAAACGTAACGGAACTTCTTACTCTATTGTTATTACAATTGGCCCGCTACCAGTATTCAAAAATTCATACGCCTGTCGTACAAAAGTATATATGAAATAATATAACGCATTCCCACCAAAGATGTTTACCTTTTGATTTTGTGTTACCCTGTTATTGGTTCTCACACCGAATAAAAGTTAAAACACTCGTGATTTTACAAATAATTTACTTTGAAGACAACAACGATTAAGAGTGTCGTTTTAAGATCCAGATCAATTCGTCTAGTCATATATGTAATACAATGTATGACTTCCGATCTTATATGTATTCGTTTTGCAAAGCCGTATTTTTATATATGTTATTAGCTGTTTCCCGGAGCAAAAGTAACGAAACGTAATGAAATTTGTGTTAATTGTAATCCCGTGTAATCATGTTATTGCAAGGTCGCCCCACGGAGCACCTATCTGGTTATATCCATGCATGCAATCACATAGGAAGTTTAATTACATATGTAACATTTTTTTAACTTACAACCACTTAATAAAAAGACTGTTTAGAATTATCAATTGAGTAATCAAATATTTATTTACATTAAACAAATAAATAGCAAAAATGTTTTTAAAGAGACAGATTTGTCCTTGAACATATGAAATAATCACTGTTAACTGATCATGTTGCTTAGTCTTTCATTTTCTATGTTGTGTTTTGTGTACTAATATTTGTCTTTTTATTTTTTAGCCAGTGTGCCATCAGTTTATTTCCGATCTATGAGTTTGACTGTCTCTCTGGTATCTTTCGCCCCTCTTTGACAGTTACACATAGTTTCTGATGAAGGTATATCCAGTAAAAGGCTTTGAACGCTTGTACTTTATAAAGAGTTGTTTCCAGTATAAACTTCTCATAAATATTTTATTTCGTAAGACGTTTATTTCAAGTTTTGTCTTTTTCGCTGACAATTGTGGAGGCAATTCCAATTAGTATGTTACTTGGCATGATTCTTATGTTAATGATTTGGTAACACGTATAGAACATAATTATGGTACTAGTTTTTGTCAACATTATATTGATTTGATTGTTCATTCTTTATTATTCAATTAGTTTGTGACAAGGGCACTTCAACTAAAATGAAATTGAATTATAAATCCCAAAGTAGCACAGAAAAAATAAAATTGTATCTTCCAGATCTCATTTGGTGAAAAAACACGTACACACATTAACCTTTTAAGGTTGAATCAAATGCAGTAATATAGAAGACTCATTTTTATTAATTATCTGACACTTTAACGGATCAATGAAAAGTAATTGATAAAGGATATCTAGCCGTAAACAGTCTTCATTAATAGACAGATGACGCAAGTTCTTAATAGTCTCAATTCTCAGAAAAGTTGTGAATAATTTAGAAAGCTATAATCCAGCACCGAATTATCCCTGGCCATTTACAAAAACAAGACATTAAATAGGACACAAACATTTAAGACGTAGACATGACTATGTAGGAATCAACATTGTCCTGTAAAAGTACATTGTTTTGCTTCGTAATCGCGATAAGTGAACCAACATTATCCACACAACAGAACATACGATACATGAATATCAGCATATGAAACCACTCTCAAGTAACAGTGCTACTGGCAAAACGTTGCAAAGACTTAACAAAAACAATGAAAAGTTAAATCATACCATATCATAGTATGGATGGAGTCATAAAAAGCAATAAGCTTGCTCACACTCAGCCATGTCTTCCAATATCGATGGCTTTGTTCCATATAACATATGAAACAGTAAAAAAACACACAGCACATGTGTTAGTCAAGACACGCAGAAAAAAATATACGTGAAGACAGGTTTCTCCATTGGCAAAAGAATTTAGAACACCTGTGACCAATGAATGATATATACTTCTCAGGTTAAAATGATTGGATGGACAGACAAACAAAGCAACCGAATCTGAGACACCATTGGAATACACTAACATCTAAACAGCAGAGAAATCCGAACTTTACACGAAGAAGTCATCAAATTATCACAATTAAGGTGACTACAATAAAAACTTGCAGATTTATCAAAAACCTATGCGACAAGATATAGATATTGAATTGTTAAAGGCAATCGGTAAGAGTAGACTCAGCAATCGTGCACTTAGGTGGACAACCCTTTTTCGACAGTAAGATGGATAGTTACCAATGAATATACGAACTAAATATTTGCATTTATTTTATACAAAGTATCCACGAAGTGGAATTTTATCTTTGCTCTCATCGCATTCAAACTGTTGACTTGTCGGCATAAGAAAAAGAGATACGACAAACTAAATAATAGGGAAGTAAATTGAAGATGAATACTTAATTTATGTCAAATAGTAGAACTGAAATTTTTTATCGTAATATTTTTGAATGAAGGTACTTGATGAACGTACTAAATACGATTTATGTTCAGTGTTATATAAAGACATGTTGCATACGAAAATAATTAGTTATTCTGAGTCTGACTTCTATAGTCGGTGCTGTAAAATAAATAAAAAGTAAAATCTGTACTTTAACAGTTTCATGATAAGGTAATTCGTCATTTTGACTATTAATCATTGTTGAAAGTACGTAGATAAGTTGACTTAACATTGGCTATATTCAGACTTCATGATACATTTGTTCTTAAGTTCGAAATGCTTTGGGATAATAATTTCCTTTTGTCAATCATTAACAGATGGTTAAGACAGTGTCTTTTGTGAAGAACTTTTTCTTTAAGTACACCAGTTGTAGCTGATCAACTCCAAAGATATCAACTTATAGATTTAATGCAATACTAACATCGTCGTTGCTGTCTCACTGGCTAACGAATAAGTCTCCCTTATTGTTGCATATTTTGTAATTAAGAAAAATAATGTATCAACATCTTATGTAAACTAATTGATATTCAAGTCCAGAAACATGTAATATGAATATGTGATGTTTTTATCAGTCAAACTAAATCATTTCTTATCTGCAAGAATTGGCAGATTGATTCCTTGTTAGTTTTCTTTAAGGTTGTATTTACTTTAATCATACAAGAGAGGCGGCAGAAATCAAACTCACAAGTCGGGTTAGGGGGGAGGGGGATAAACAAAAGACGAAAAAACGACCAAAAGACAAACAACTGTTTCTAGAAAACATATAAAAAACACTTTCTAAACAGGAAAAAAATGGGGGGATTTCAGGTGATTCTGGAAAACACCCTCTAAACAGGAAAAGAATGGGGTGATAGCAGGTGATTCTGGAAGTAAATCCTGATCATGATGGACAACTATCGTATTGCTCATGTAAGTATCACCCTGGTTATCAATCTAATTCGGTTGCTCCCATTTGCGAAAAATAGAAAATGTGGTATTTTTGAATATGTTTTACTTCATTTGAATATGCATGACAATTATGCTTGAACTTTTAAAACAATTAATAAAAGAAGCATACTATTTGCCTTTTAACGTTTTCATTTTCTGTTAAAATGACAGTTTTTGTTTTTGTGG
Organism: Mytilus galloprovincialis; assembly: GCF_965363235.1. Lineage (NCBI taxonomy): Eukaryota > Metazoa > Mollusca > Bivalvia > Mytilida > Mytilidae > Mytilus > Mytilus galloprovincialis. Next base: position 75,661,702 of record NC_134847.1, on the reverse strand, counting down.
CCTACAACTTACGGTATGACTTGAATATAATTTACTTGAAAAGAAGTTACGATTTTTTAACATTGGTAAACTACTGTTATAAACAATAAAGACATTTCGAAATCTGTTCAATTAAATATCTGTTATGAAATGTTATAGGATTTGCACAATTTGGTTGTATATTTCCTAAAAAATACTTCTCGGTGTTATTTTTAAAAAACCTTTAAATATCCAGAAAATAAAAAGTACAGGGAGCGTTCGAAAATAATTACAATTGTACCGAAAGAGATAATCTGAATATGAAATATCGGAGTATTTCTCATGTTTATAGATTTTAAGATAACTTGTATATAAGATGACTTTTGCAGTCCTGTCTACCTGACTATGAATAATAAATTCGAGATAAAAGTCCTTTACCGTTGTTTAAATCTCATAAATTCTTAAAAGATGATTGAAATCGAGGTAAAAAACAAAACCTGAGGGAATTTCATCAACTCCCCCCCAAAACATGAGACCATTTCTATCGACAAATAATCATATACTTAGCCAATGAAATATAAGAAGTGAAACACGCTTAAAGACATTTAACCAAATGGGCCCTTTACGCATAGTAAATAAAAGAAACAACAACTAAGGAAGGTAAAGTTTGCTTAATTGAGCTAGAACCTTAGTTTCTTAGTTATTAAAATCAAATTTAAAAAAAGTTATGACCCATGTCCGTACCGAAGCACTGTTTACTGAGCTATTTACATATCATACGCTATACTTGTACGTTCAGAACATGACAATAGTAAGTCTGTGATCCAAAACACAGATGCATTGTAGTGGTCAACCAGGCCAGTTCGTCATGGTGACTAAAAAACCTACGTTGCGTCAATTTCAGTCCCCTTTTCCTCATAACAAAGACAACACTGAACAGATGTTCTGAAGAACATACTCTTGTTAAGTCTTTAAAGTATGAACATGCACGCTTGTGACGTAATGATCGTGATATATTAACGTTATATGACGGGACAGAGTGTAGGGTTACGCTGAGAAGTTGGAAGTTAACAATAGAAATTTGAAAACAAAACGTTTGTAATAAAAGGTAGTATGACGTTGTCTACCTGTTTAAAAACCGAGAAAAGATGACTATATGAATAAAACCTTCTCAATCTTTTAAACTATTCACAAAGCTTTTATCCAGTCTACCATTTGGTTGTTAGCAATTTAGTTCTATGTTATCGCACCAATCAGTAAAGCACATACCACAAAATATAATTGAATCGGAATATTTTTTTCATAATTCCTAAAGTTATCTGTTATTAAAATCAGTTTATTATTAAAACTGATTGACATGTTAAAAGGCAAATAATTACTCAAATGGTAAAATGTTAACGTGATTAACACTTGACAAAATTGAGATTATAAAACAATTGCATACCAGTTGTTTCTATTCTAATGCATATATAACAAAAAAAAAAAAGAAAAAGAAAAAAAAAAGAAATAAAATAAATGCACTAAAGCATCGAAAATGTATAAAAATAAAATTTTAAGAAAATTCCGCGAAATTTCATTAAGGATTTGGCGAATTTACGTCATGGCAAAACACGACGTCACACGAATGAAAGTTTTCAAGGGAAAGATTATTTCGTAACGTGTACGCTTCAAATTCGGATAATATCTGATTAAAATGAAGTTTTTGATGTAGGTACTATTTCATTTTAGATTCTTTAGCATTTATCGGACATTTATGGTTTTTAGAAAGTCAAGATGGCGGCGTACTCCTTAGTTACGACATGCAATTGTGCTTTTGATGGTAAATATAGTAGCCGTTAACCAAATAATGTAAATTAATAATGGTATGTTTGGCTGAAGAATTATAAGGATTAAACACATTTTTTTCTAGAGGTTATTGGTGTGTAAACCGGGTCTCTTACTCACAAACTTTACATAAAAGTCCTTCGGACTTTTATTCAGTTTGTGAGCTAATCGCCGCGGTTTACACATCAATAACCTCTAGAAAAAATGTGTTTAATCCTATAATATTTGTTTTAACACAAAATTTGCTCAAATTTGGTTAAACATCGATGAGACAAAATAAAACACTTAGCATCAATAATTATAATGCTAACAATAAATAAAGAAATCACGATTACTTAGAATAGCAATAATAATCACTGCGTAGAAGCAACATCGGATATAGATAGCTTCAAAGCGGTGGTAATTACGAATGTGAAGTCAGGTAAGGTCAAATTCTTCAGATAAAGTTTTGTGATATTGATTCCTAATAATGAAGTTATTATTTAGGGCTGATTAGGATACTTAATTGGCCGTCTCTTTCTTCAAATCGTCATAATTGGATATTATGGTACCTGTCACGAAACATGTGATGATTTCAAATTCGATTTGAGTTTTTGATGTTTTTGATGTTTTAACGCCACGTTTTAGCACCGCTTTTGTGCTTTCTGTGGCGGCCAGTTTGTATTGGTGGGGGAAGCCTCACACGAATGAAAGTTTTCAAGGGAAAGATTATTTCGTAACGTGTACGCTTCAAATTCGGATAAAATCTAATTAAAATGAAGTTTTTGATGTAGGTACTATTTCATTTTAGATTCTTTTGCATTTATCGGACATTTATGGTTTTTAGAAAGTCAAGATGGCGGCGTACTTCTTAGTTACGACATGCAATTGTGTTTTTGATGGTAAATATAGTAGCCGTCAACCAAATAATGTAAATTAATAATGGTATGTTTGGCTGAAGAATTATAAGGATTAAACACATTTTTTTCTAGAGGTTATTGGTGTGTAAACCGGGTCTCTTACTCACAAACTTTACATAAAAGTCCTTCGGACTTTTATTCAGTTTGTGAGCTAATCGCCCCGGTTTACACATCAATAACCTCTAGAAAAAATGTGTTTAATCCTATAATATTTGTTTTAACACAAAATTTGCTCAAATTTGGTTAAACATCGATGAGACAAAAATAAAACACTTAGCATCAATAATCATAATGCTAACAATAAATAAAGAAATCACGATTACTTAGAATAGCAATAATAATCACTGCGTAGAAACAACATCGGATATAGCTAGCTTCAAAGCGGTGGTAATTACGAATGTGAAGTCAGGTAAGGTCAAATTCTTCAGATAAAGTTTTGTGATATTGATTCCTAATAATGAAGTTATTATTTAGGTCTGATAAGGATACTTAATTGGCCGTCTCTTTCTTCAAATCGTCATAATTGGATATTATGGTACCTGTCACGAAACATGTGATGATTTCAAACTCGATTTGAGTTTTTGATGTTTTTGATGTTTTAACGCCACTTTTTAGCACCGCTTTTGTGCTTTCTGTGGCGGCCAGTTTGTATTGGTGGGGGAAGCCTCCGCCCGGAGAAAACTACCGACCGTCGACAGGAAAACTGACAATCATAGTCAATTAAGATTGGAGTCGAGCGCACCCGCGGGGTTCGAACCAACAACCGCAGGTTTGATTGGCTATTGATAACATTAGTTACTTGATGAAACATGAAATAAATATGTATCAACTAATTTTACACAGAGAAATTCAGGTGAATGATAATCTGTTTGCGGATTATTGGTGCATTGCTGTTTACTTTACAGGGACTTTTTGCGATCATTGTTTGTTTGCTTCGGTGTACTGATATAGGATGGTTATGCAACTCAGTGATAATGATAACAAACAGACTTTTCTGTACACATTGTAGCCAATGTTTTTACAAGATATTGACAATGCTATTGCCTCCAAGGAGACTTCGCACACGAAGCAGTTTCATCATTATTTCTGCGCTATTGTAACAAATCGTCTACTGTCAACTTGTCAATGCTGATGTTAGAGTAAAACAGGCACAATTTTTCATTCCCTATAATTTGTCTTTTAGCAGAAGCAAAGGCATTTCAGATGAAATAAGAATTGATTATTCAACTCGCAGTAGAGGAATTAACAGTATTTATTGTGATCAAGAAAAAACATTTGTCTCGTATTGGTTTCAGTTGTCCAAGCCTGTCTTTTTCATCAATGTTTTGACATGCAAAAATGACATTGGCAGATAAAATAACTATGAAAAAGGCTAATATATCGTATTTTAAAATGCATCTACTTCATTAAGAAATCAGTGCTATTAATTAGGAAACTATGACAAAATACAAACGTCTCCAAAACTATTTCATCTATTCTATATCTGATATCTCTTTAATGCGTCTGCTGGTGGACTATTAGTCCCCGAGGGTATCACCAGCCCAGTAGCCAGTACTTCGGTACTGGCATGAAAATACGGATTTATTGTGTTATAAAAATTTGCTGTTACAAAATGATAGAAATTATTATAAATTAAGGAATGTATCTCCCTCATGCAAAGCTCTAATTCCTTTCACGGATTTGGCTATACTTTTTGGACCTTTTGGATTATAGCTCTTCATCTTTTATATAAGCTTTGGATTTCAAATATTTTGGCCACGAGCATCACTGAAGAGACATGTATTGTCGAAATGTGCATCTGGTGTAAGAAAATTGGTACCGTTAATTTTATTACTACTACTGGGTCGATGTCTCTGCTGGTGGACTATTAGTCCCCGAGGGTATCACCAGCCCTGTAGCCAGTACTTCGGTACTGGCATGAAAATACGGATTTATTGTGTTATAAAAATTTGCTGTTACAAAATGATAGAAATTATTATAAATTAAGGAATGTATCTCCCTCATGCAAAGCTCTGATTCCTTTCACGGATTTGGCTATACTTTTTGGACCTTTTGGATTATAGCTCTTCATCTTTTATATAAGCTTTGGATTTCAAATATTTTGGCAACGAGCAGCACTGAAGAGACATGTATTGTCGAAATGCGCATCTGGTGCAAGAACATTGGTACCCTTAATTTTATTACTACCACTGGGTCGATGCTTCTGCTGGTTGACTATTAGTCCCCGAGGGTATCACCAGCCCAGTAGCCAGTACTTCGGTACTGGCATGAAAATACGGATTTATTGTGTTATAAAAATTTGCTGTTACAAAATGATAGAAATTATTATAAATTAAGGAATGTATCTCCCTCATGCAAAGCTCTGATTCCTTTCACGGATTTGGCTATACTTTTTGGACCTTTTGGATTATAGCTCTTCATCTTTTATATAAGCTTTGGATTTCAAATATTTTGGCAACGAGCATCACTGAAGAGACATGTATTGTCGAAATGTGCATCTGGTGCAAGAAAATTGGTACCGTTAATTTTATTACTACCACTGGGTCGATGCCTCTGCTGGTGGACTATTAGTCCCCGAGGGTATCACCATCCCAGTAGCCAGTACTTCGGTACTGGCATGAAAATACGGATTTATTGTGTTATAAAAATTTGCTGTTACAAAATGATAGAAATTATTATAAATTAAGAAATGTATCTCCCTCATGCAAAGCTCTGATTCCTTTCACGGATTTGGCTATACTTTTTGGACCTTTTGGATTATAGCTCTTCATCTTTTATATAAGCTTTGGATTTCAAATATTTTGGCCACGAGCATCACTGAAGAGACATGTATTGTCGAAATGCGCATCTGGTGCAAGAAAATTTGTACCGTTAATTTTATTTAAGTAGACCATTGTCTGTTTTCTTTAGTTGGATTTGTACCACAAGAAAATCAATCACTTGTTGTTTTATCATTAAACGGTACCAATTGAATACACCAAATGATCTTTTCAAGATTTGATATTTCTTCAGTGATGGTCGATGCCAAATGATTTCAAAACCGAAATTTAGTTTCTGAATAACTAATGTAATAGTCAAAAAGAAAAATACAAACTTTGCTTAAAGATAACTAAATTTTTTTCATTCTAAGGTCTAAAAATAACCATTGTTTGATGTGAGTATTGAACCTTGTATAAGCTTCATATATGATATCTATACTTTTAAAAGAGAAGACCTCATTTTGTGTGTCGCTTCTCTTCTTTCCACAATAAATCAATCATCATGCCTCTGTGTCCTATAGGTAACATGCATAGTCGCATTTGTCATCCATTCTTATGATTATTCATATTGAGTTATTTTGGGAGAAAAACGACAAAAAAGGAGTCCGGATATGATTCCGTAATCAGACTGAATTTTAGTCAAAGATAAGACTTCCAGTTTGAAACATGCACAAATACAACCAATCGTATGATAGATAACAAAAATGAAAAATAAATAAGCCAATCAGGGCGTTCCCAATATCATGGTGTTTAGATCGCAAGAACCACAACTATTATACCTCCTTATAGAGTACAATTACTTTTCGCGTTTATCTACATGTAAACTACAATTATACTACTTCAATATATAGAAACTCTCTATATCCTGTCTACTGTTTTCTTTGAAAGGTTTTAAACGTTTACTATCTAAGGGGTCATACGGTTACCAGTTGCATATATATTAAAATAAGTAAAACATGTGACACAAGTACAACCCATCGTATGATAGATAACAAAAATGAAAAATAAATAAGCCATTCAGAGCGTTCTCCATATCATGGTGTTTAGATCGCAAGAATCACAACTATTATACCTCCTCAGAGAGGACAATTATTTTTCACGTTTCATATCATGGTGTTTAGATCGCAATAACCACAATTATTATACCTCCTTAGAGAGGAGAATTATTTTCGGCGTTTATCTACATGTAAACTACGATTATACTACTTTAATATATAGAGGCTCTCTGTATTCTGTCAGGGACTTTCTATGTTAGTATAGAAAGTCCCTGATTCTGTCTACTGTTTTCTTTGAAATGTTTACTTTTTAAGGGGTTATACAACTTGCACATATATTAATAAGTAACATGCTCAACTTCATCTAAAACTACCTCGACCAAAAACTTTAACCTGAAGCGGGACAGACTGACAGACGGACGGACGGACGGACGACCGACCGAACGAACGAACGAACGCACGGATGCACAGACTGGGAAAAATAATGTCCATAAATGGGGCATAAAAATTTATGGTTGAAAGGGAAAAAAGTGATTTGGCAAAAATGAAAGTAAGGTAGAGATTAGAGGGAGGCAGGACCTTTTCGGGGCGTCGGGATCGAGTGTTTTTAAGCTCGGGATTCGGGGATTGATCCTTACGGAATCCGGGAATATATTTTTCGATTTCGGGATTTCGGGATATGAATTTCTTTAAATTCTGCATCTCGGGATTTCATGATTTTAAGCCGGGATTTCGGGATCAAGACACCTCCGACCACCCCTCAAATTTGCCTAATTAAGTCGGTCTTAGTTATTTATACATGATTCATATCCTACCATTGGTATTCTAATAAGGCTCTCAAAAGAAAAGGCACTGATGGATTGTCCTAGAAGCATATTTTATTAGACTAATAATGGTCTATATATATAAACAGTTATATTTATTTCATGTTTGAAACGGTGCAAATTTTTAATTTGCTTTGACTTTCATCAAAAGAAGCATTGTAGCAAAGGAGAAGAATAATTGTGGTCTGTGGTTTTATCAAGAAAAAAATACAGACTGATTTCAAGCTTGCACACCACGTTCACTAAGTACAAAAAGAAGAAGATGTGGCATGATTACTAATGAGACAACTCTCCAAAAGAGACCAAATGACACAGAAATTAACAACTTTAGGTCACCGTTTGATAAGTATCTGTTTTTAAACTTTAATCTGTCCATCTTGTACTGTAAGTAAATATTTACAGTACTTCTATGAATACAATGTTCATAAAAACACCACATTTATGCGATATGGGACACTTTTAAAATAAAAACTGATATTAATCTGCCGAAATGCACATATGGGACCAATAAGTATGAAATATTACAACCGACCTAAAATCATTAATGTGTTTTATTACTCTTTTTAATTTCACTAGTTGATTGAATTGTCTTCCGATACAAGTAATGTTCAACACTTGTAGCGAAATATAATCAAGACAGCTTGAATATTCAAAAGATAAGGGAACTGATAAAACGTCTGACACCATGGTGAGTAAAGAGTACAAAAAGGTCTACTCTTTTCGTATACTTTTTTGGCCGTCTCTTTCTTCAAAGAAAATATGCCCAGATAGTAGTTCACGGTAAATTAAACACAACTATTTTTGTCAATTTGTATAGCTCTTCTCTTTAAATAAAGGCAACTGTAGTATACCGCTGTTCAAAACTCATAAATCCATGGACAAAAAACAAAATCGGGGTAACAAACTAAAACTGAGGGAAACGCATTAAATATAAGAGGACAACGACACAAAACACACACACACACCCACACCGAAAAAGACACATAGATAAATAACAGTACATAAGACACTACAAAGAAAATAAAAGACTAAGCAACACGAACCCCTCCAAAGAGTTGAGTGCTCGCATGTGTTCCAGGACGGTAAGTAGATCCTGCTCCACAAGTGGAACCCGTAATGTTGCTCATGTTATTAAAAACTTGGTAAAAATTTAAGTCTAATTCGGTATTTAGATATATTGTTAGTCACGTGTCATGTCTTTAACCTGATAAATACATCGTATAAATAGTTTGTCATTAAGAAATCAAACATAACAACTTTACAGATGCTAAAGAAAAGACTCACCAAAGCAGTAGAAACAATTAAATTACAAGAAGAAACATTTGGACGAATATCTACATCAAAAGGTCAACATCCAATTAACGTAAAAAAATAGAAATATAAAAAAATGTGAACCCTTGTTTACTTATCCATTGTTCGTCAGGTAAAACGTCCTCAGATATATTCATAATTTTTCGTTACATCCAAATGATTGCTCTTTTAGATAAAGACAAGCACAATTGATGTCATAAATGTGGTTTTTTTTTCAATGAAGGACCCAGAAAAAACAGACTAAAAGCTGATCACAGTACATTATATAGTAAATATACAGTAAATATACAAACCGGACGAGGAAAGTGCAAATCGACTGAGTATTCATCTCTCTTCTGTGCTGTTGCGTCATTTTCTTAGTATTGCTGATGTATTTATAAAAATGATGCAAAAGATACCAGAAGGACATTTAAACTCAAAGGTCGGAAATATACTGACAATGCAATGGCTAAAAAAAAAAAAAAAAACAAACAAACAAACAAATAATAGGACAAACGAAACAACATAGAAAACTAAAGACTAAGCACCACGAACTCTACCAAAAACTTGGGGTGATCTCAGGTGCTTTGGAAGAATAGCAGAGCATGCTCCCCATGTGTCACCCGTCTAGTTGCTCGTGTTATTACAAACCCGATAAATAGTGTAATTAATGTAATTCCATTACAGTCAACGAACTCTTGATGGCGTCCGTTAAATTTACGAAGGAATGATTTCAACTTCCGCATTTTGAACTTTTGATTAGTTTTCGCAGTAACATTTGAATTTAGGAAATAATTGTTTGGCGTTCTGTGTTGGTTTTAGAATATAACAACATAGAATAGTGTACATGCATCTTGAAATTAAACTTACGCCTCAGCAGCTATAATGCTCTACTTAATGAACAATCCGACGAATTCGCTTACTGTATTAATTACCTTAAGGATGTACACCTCTGAAGAGCCAAAAATTTCTAGAATTAAACTTTTTTTCTAAACATGTTTTTTGGGTTTATATGACTGTGAAACAATAATTGGTGAAGAAAAAATCATGTGGTGGTGCACTTCTTTATCTGCTGCCCTTTGAAAGTATCCAATTTTGATGTTTATGTTTTTTACATAAATTTTTACCTATTTTTGGGCTATAATCATGAAAAAAAATCACATTTCCACAATTAAACTTTTTGTCATACTTTCAATAAAGATGAAGGGGACTAATCTAAATAAATATGACTTAAAAAAAACTATAGGTAGGTGTTAATATAAGAAAGTTTTATCATATTTTGATGCTTTTTTGTGTAAGATTTACCATGTTGTCAATTTTATAAATTTGTGATTTTTCTCTGTTTTAGATACAAATTGCATATTTTGACAACTTCTTTGTTATAAAGGATTGAAAAATAAGAAATCTGAAAAAAGGGATGTGGGATGTACATGTTTTTGGTAAAATCATTTTTTATATCCCTCACCCATTTTCTCACAATTATGGCTAAAAAGACTGACTTGATTGGTAATAAAATTTGAAAAATTGATTACTAAAAAAACTACTCATTGGAAATACCCAATTCTTTCGCAGAATTATGTTTGATTATAACATTTTTTAATTCATTGATATTTTCCACTTGTATCACATATTTTAGAAATAATTCCAGAACGAGATTTTAACGAGACTGAAACGTCAGAAGAATACATCCTTAAGCAATAGTTTTAATCCAAAACCGATAAAAATAAAATACAGCATTCCATACATGTTTAACCTTGAGCTAATTCACACGAGTAATGAACCAACTCGTTTCCTTTTAGTCCCATCTGATTTATTTTCTAATCAACCTCTTAGAGCCATTGAACTGGTGGAATTATTCGGTAACTCGGTCAATACAGTTTCAGATGTTTAATCACAATGCATAGATAATGATAAATAAGTAATGAAATCCATTCCGGAAACATTTTTTAAAGAGAAATTAAAGTTATGTTATGGTTGTTGAATCCAAGATTGTGGGTATACATTGGCGGATCCAAGGGGGGGGGGGGGGGTCCGGGGGTTGGAACCCCCCTTTTGTCCTAGGTTGGGAACCTCCTTTTTTAAAATGGCTGGATCCGCCCCTGGTATACGTGTACCGCAAAAATATGATAAGAGCAACCGGTCGTGATTATCATTAAATAGACACATACATCACAAAATATTTCAATATTTCAAACTTCGACTGTATGCATATGTTACTTATTAATAAAAACTTCGTGGATTTGTACTTATTAACTACTAGTTTATTGTTTTTGTACTCATATGAAGTATTACTCATACAAATCCTTACTGAACACAGACAAACACTGGACGGTCTAGCTATGAAAATACGGAGAGTCAAACAGAAAATAGTCCATAAAACATGTAAGAAATAATCTTGATGTCCTTATAATCTAACTTTAAAGGTTAAATTAGTACTTGGCCACAGGGACCATTATGCGAAGCCACACAGTGTATCACTACCAAAAACAACTTTAAATAAGTTATGAAGAACAACACCTGAAATCATTTTACGTCGCCATCATCAGTCGGTTGAGGCGATACGACGTCTTCAACTAAACACACTAGCGACATATTTGCACTGCCTTCGATATTTATATACAAGAATGTCCTCTAATGTGTTATTTTACCGATTATGACCGATTGTAAAATTTTGATTGATGGTCTATTCTCAGAGCGGGTGATGAGTGCATCGCCGGCTAGGTGCAGGTGGAATTGACGTTGCATGCAAGCCGTATTGAATGTCTATTGTAAATATACCCTAACATACCAGAAAAAAGCTGCAGTGAAACATTTGCTCATAGACCGGTATTTAAATTAAAGTATGCACAGATGTTAACAATAGTGACGAACAGGTGTAGAAATTTCCAACTGTATAAATTGTGTTGTATTTCATTTTGACATTAACAATGTAAAAGTATTATCTGTTCATACAATATTAATTAACAACTGGATTTTTTTTATCATATGTAATCTATTTGCTGTTTGTCGACATGCATGTGTTTATAGAGGAAACAGTTGTTTAATAATTATTGAAATTAAAAAGGACGTTGGTTACATTGATTTTATAAATAAACCAAACTTATCAACTGTACAAATAGTAATTATAACATTATAGATATTTGAAATGTTATGTAATTGTATCAAAAGTGCATCTTTACTGATATTTTATTCAATAATTCATAGTTACAATGATATCAAAGCAAACGACGTGTACAAGATATGTAATAACCAAATACTGAATGTTAGAAATGAAAATTATAAGATCCTACAAATTTGGTGAATAATACACATGTAAATGCAAAATACAACAATCTTTCACCTTTATATGGCATTACTCTTTGAATAGCCAATAGTTCATAGCTTCATAATGCTTAATTGGCAAACATGAAACTTTCTTCTATAATTGCAAATAGGCATTGCCACAAATATTTAACTAGACATTGGACATTTACCGATAGTTTATAAAGCAATTGCTCCTCAATAATCTTTTTCATTATCAGCATTGATTGTATAATGTTGATTATCCAAGTACAACCGACTAATTACAATGTTTAAATATTAGAAATGTATAGATGTTGAAATTATATGAAGGATTCTGAAATAATTCTAATAATCACATTGATAATAAAAATGTAGATAATGAATAAATATCGCCTGCTTCGATAAGGTTTCATGGAATAAATACCAGTTTTGCTTTGATAAAACAAAATATCTTATGTATAATTATGTAAAACAAAAGGTGTACCTACCGACGACAACACGGATATCGATGTCCACACCTGCAAGCCATCGTGTGGCCTTCAACAACATAAAACCCATAAAGTGCGGTTAGTCATAAAAATCTTCTGGTTCACAAAGTTAAAAATAAGTCGAAAGCAATGGAATTCAATGGATTTCGGGTTCCTGACTCAGAACAGACACACAAAGAATGTTGCGGAGTTACGATGTTAGTGACCGCGTTAATACCTCCCATCCTGGGACATAGGTGTAAGAGTGCAGCATTTAAAACAGCTTTACAAATCAGTTGAAAATGCATTAATTAAAAACGTATAAAATGACAATAGCCATAAAAAACGACAAAAGAGTAAGTTATTCAAAGCAAAATTTCAACTATTGATTGATTAACTTTCTCTGCATCAGGGAGTGAAACGCCAATACATATACATTGTAGCGTTGAGATTTAGTTACTACTTTGGGGAAATATGTATAATAGGACTGTCGACAAGATGCGGGTAGGTTTAAACAACTGGGTAAAATATTTGTTATTGCTGTATTTAGTCACTGTGAGTTCTGACAACACTCAAAGATCTTCTTACAGATTCCCAATATTTTTTTTTCTAGGATGGTTACTTAGCCAAGTTTAATTTGAATTTAAACACTCATATGGATAAAGTGCTCGTCTTTCAATATGATGGCCTTTTGCATGATGAATTCATTTGCAGTTGTAAATGTCAGTATAAAATTTTACACTTGATATAGTCCTTTTATAATACAACATGTTTCAGCAACATTTCAATTTGAGTGGTATATAATATACGGTTTCCTTTGTACTTCATGCTCTTGTCGCCCTACGATCGTTGTTAACTTTAATTTTACACAAAAAAAAATCTTTAATTTTATATGTAATAATATCTACATATCATGTCCAATTTGTTAAAAAAAATGTTTAAAACATGTTGCCTGCCGAAACAACGCGTCAACATACAATGCTTATGGTGGCACCCAAAATAGGATAGTTGAAAGACCAATCAAAAAAAAAAAAAAAAAAAAAAAATAGGCACCCAAAATAGAAAGGTTGAAAGACCAATTAAACAATCTAAAAAATGTATAAAGTGCTGAACACGACAAAGTCAATCTATTTCCTCTGGCATAAACCTTGAGTTTTTTTTTCCAAATAACTCATCATTGTATAAACAGTAATTTTCAGAAAGTGAACACATTTGATGAATGATTTTACATGGAAAAACAAAATTGCTGAATATTGAGATGGTGAAAAACTTGGAGAAGAAACTTCTAACCACAGTAACATTGACTAATGGTTGTTTAAATTCACTAAAGATACCAGGATAATGATTTACAATATGAATCCAAATTGCAAAATGAGAAAACCCTATGATTCGAGAACACCTTTATTTTTTTTTTATGTTTGATAATCGATGTCAATCCATAACTTATATTTTCTCTATATACTTATCTTCGGTATTAATTCGTAATACGCAAACAATAATAGACAATACACGTAGCTGGGAATTTAATTAAATATATGATATGTTATTTCAATAGTCTTTATTTTGTTTTGATTTCTTTACGTTAATTGAATGTCACCTGATCGTTTCCTTATGAGTTTAAATCACGACATTTGAAATTTCCTGACATGAAAATTTAGTCTAAAAATGTCCGACAGAATTTGACACTCCCAATGAGAAATTTAAGCCAAATATTTCTGACGGAACGAATTTGACATTTACAATGATAAAACTTTAAACACGAACGATTTTTTTTTTGCTTTGAGAAATGGGCTAGAATTCGAAGAAATTTAAAACCACTGCTTATTTTTCGGGTGTTTATAAAATATCATCGGCAAACGTGTGCTTAAAAAAGGAAACGAGGAGTTTATCAGTATATTACACAACATATTCCATATAAACAAAATAGTATTCAAATCTTACAAGCCTCATTCTATCAAGAAATTAATCTTCCAAACCATTGAAAAAACTCATTTTTTTCATTCAAAAACTTTTCTGTTATAAAAGTGCGATGGTGATGTGTTTGTAGATCATACTTTACTGAACATTCTTGGTACTTACAATTTTCTCTATCTATAATAAACTTGGCCATTTTGGTCATGTTGACTTATTTGTAGATCTTACTTTACTGAACATTATTGCTGTTTACAGTTTATCTCTATCTATAATAGTATTCAAGATAATAACCAAAAACGGGAAAAATGTTTTAAAAATTATCAATTCAGGGGCATCAATCCAACAACCAGTTGTCCAAGTCATCTGCAAATTTCAGGACAGATAGATATTGACTTGATTAACAATTTAACCCCTTGTCAGATTTGCTCTAAATGCTTTGGTTTCAGAGTTATAAGCCAAAATCTACATTTTACCCCTATGTTCTATTTTTAGCCATGGCGGCCATCTTGGTTGGTTGGCTTGGTCACTGCACACGTTTTGTAAACAAGATACCCTAATAATGATTGTGGCAAAGTTTGGTTAAATTTGAACCAATAGTTTTAGAGGAGAAGATTTTTATAAAAGATTGCAAAAATTTTAATACGAAAAATTGGTAAAAAATGACTATAAAGGGAAATAACTCCTTAAGGGGTCAACTGACCATTTTGATCATGTTGACTAATTTGTAGATCTTACTTTGCTGAACATTATTGCTGCTAATAGTTTATCTCTATCTATAATAATATTCAAGACAATAACCAAAAACGACAAAATTTCCTTAAAATTACCAATTCAGGGGCAGCAACCCAACAACCGGTTGTCCGATTCATCTGATTTTTTCAGGACAGATATATCTTTTTTTTATTAATTTTATTTATGTCAGATTTGCTCTAAATGCTTTGGTTTTCAGAGTTATAAGCCAAAATCTATATTTTACCCCTATGCTCTATTTTTAGCCATGGCGGCCTTCTTGGTTGGTTGGCCAGGTTACAAGCGACATTTTATAAACTATATACTCTAGTGATGATTGTGGCTAAGTTTGGTTAAATTTGGCCAAGTAGTTTCAGAGGAGAAGATTTTGTAAAAGTTAACGACGCCGGACGCCGGACGCCAAGTGATGGGATAAATAGTGAAATATCTAAAATACTGAACTCTGAGATGAATAACTCAATGATTTTTTTTTGTGTAAAATTCAATTAATCTTAATTTATTTTGTAGACATGCTAATATCTATTCTTTCAAACTATTTTGTGATGCCAAACAATGATCAAATAGAAACATAAAGTCTCTGTAGATTTTGTAAATATGTGCTAAATTCCATCAGCATGATATACTAGATCACATTTCATTCACAAGAGCATCGAAGATTTAGTATTTTGTTTCGTACAATTATTAGAAAACAGAGACTTATAAATCTTTTACTAATTAATAAATAATGTACTTACACGGTTCGACAACCATAGTCAATGCTGATATGTTCACCATCTTATTTCTTATTAAATTTCAATGTATCATAATTAGAAATGACGGATTTGGTGTTTCTTTTAGTAAACAATTTGTACCATACATAGTGAATACTATATGACTACTCAATTCATAATGATGATTTTACCGTTACGTGCTCACCTCAAGTGAGGAATGTCGTAAATCCCTGTTATGGTCAAATAAAGGCTTGAAAACTGCTAAGCATTGGAAATTTGAGAGTAAGAGCAAAGACGCAGCTTCTGCATGTTGCAGCTGTAATCCCATTTAGAAGTCATCATCAATTGTTTTCTGTACATACCCTGTTGAAAAATATTGCTAATATTGGTAGCATTTAACTTTGCACTTGTTTGACTTTAAGACAAGTTGATCTGAGCGTCACTGATGAGTCTTATATAGACGACACGCGCGTTTGGCGTATTTAATTATAATCCTGCTACCTTTGATAAGTATTAAACCCTTATTATTAAATTCTACATATTACTACGATTTTCATCATCTTTCGAAGAAGAAATTGATTTGCATAGGCTCTGGTCAGCAATGCCCATAAGTGTTGCAACCAATATGTACCTTAAAATAGTTTGTATTAGTAATGGAAGTTTATGGCCTTTTGAAATAACCACACGGGCTTGGATAAAGGTCTTTAACAAAGTTTTGTAACAATATTATCAATGTATAATTGTTTATTAACTGAGGATACATAACATCTATTGATACAGTGTGAACAACAGATGGTGTAAATGGTCGATGACAGTAACTCATAATACGTCAAACATATGTGTTAAATGATTTAAACTTGTCATTAGGTACCAATATTAAAATTATGAAGCTAGTCTAAAAAGACTTATCAGAAAAACATATTTCTTCTTCAAGAAAATTCACGTACACTTGATTTATACAAAAACATATATAACATTTTATTTTATATTTGAAGTTGAATATGACTTATGAAATAAATTGCACAAATATCTAGAAGTCAAGCGGATTGTTATTATTATGTTGTTACGTTACACCACTGTCCCAGGTTAGAGAGACGGTTGGGATCCCACTAACATGTTTAATTTCCGGTTACATGTTAACCCCGCCAAATTCTTTATGCATGTGCCGGTTCCAAGTCAGGAGCCTGTACTTCAGTGGTTGTCGTTTGTTGATGTGTTAAATTTTTGTTTTTTGTTATTTTTTTGTACATGAATTAGGCCGTTAGTTTCTCATTTGAATTATTTTACATTTGTCATTTCGGGACCTTTTAAAGTTGACTATGCGAAATGGGCTTTGATCATTGTTGAAGGCCATATGATGACCTATAGTTGTTAATTTCTGTGTCATTTGGTCTTTTACGGAGAGTTGTCTCATTGGCAATGATAAAATTGAGAAAGGAAATGGTGAATGTGTCAAAGCGACAACAACCCGACCATAGAGCAGATAACATCCGAAGGCCAGCAATGGGTCTTCTATATAGCGAGAATTCCCGCACCCGTGTGGTTCAGCTGGCTCCTAAAATATGTATACTAGTATAGTGAAAATGGACGTCATACTAAACTCCGAATTATACACAAGAAACTAAAATTAAAAATCATACAAAACTAACAAAGGCCAGAGGCTCCCGACTTGGGACAGGCGCAAAATTGCGGCGGGGTTAAACATGTTTGTGAGATCTCAACTCTCCCCTATACCTCTGTAGAAAAGTAAACATAAAAATACGCACATTAAAATTCAGTTCAAGAGAAATCCGATTCCGATGTCAAAGATGTAACAAAAGAAAATAAATAAAATGACAATTATACATAAATAACAACAGACTACTAGCAGTTAACTGACGTGCCAGCTCCAGACCTGAATTAAACTGATTGAAAGATTATGTATTCATCATATGAATATCAGGTACAATCTCTCCCGTTAGGGGTCAGTATCCTACTATCATAAAATATATGAGAAGAACATAACCCGTGTCATTCCAACAACTGTTTGAAAAAAATAAATAAGTAAATGTGTTTAGTTCCGATGCAAAGACCCTATAAGTGAATCAATATTAAAGCCAAAATATGCAATCTTTAATGACCTGACAACAATATCGTAACTATATCCCTTCTTAATAAGTCTGTTCAAAGGTTTTGTAAGCTTTTGAGGTGAATACTGACATTTTTGTGCTTTGTAAAGAATATTACCATAAAAAATTGGATGTGAAATACCTGAACGTATAAGATGTCTGCATGTAGAGTTATATTTACGAATTATTTCCTTATACCAGTGATAAAATTTAGTAAATGGTTTGACCAGTTTGTGATATCGAAAACCGTGGTGTAATAATTTTTCAGTGATATATAAATTTCTCTTGTTAAATTCTAATACGTTGTTACATACACGAGCGAATCGTACAAGTTGAGATAGATAAACAACATAGATGGTGACAAGGGAACGTCGCAATCTAAAAATGGAAAATTAACAATAGGAATTAAAAAATTATCTCTTTTATCATAAATTTTTGTTTTGAGCTTCCCGTTAATGATATAGATATCAAGATCGGGGAAAGGGCAGTGGTCATTGTTAGTATTAGCTTTATTTAAAGTAAGTTCAACAGGATAAATTTCTTTAGTATACATACTGAAGTCGTCATTATTGAGAGCCAATACCACATTCTCTTTTATATATACGGTAAAACCTTTTCTCATTGCTCGTTGTGGTGTATATATGCACATATTTATTTTGTGCCAATCGAGTTATTATGTTGCACAATCTTGTTACCCCTTATATATTTCTTTATCAAGAAAAGTAGTAATAATTTCCAGAAAATCTACAAAAATGTTGAATTTTATCATACAATGGTTTATTCATGCAATCTCGAAATGACTTTACACTCCCAAAACAGTATACATTTCAAAGTTTTAGAATAAATGCATAATTTGCAAAAAATGAAACGTTGTTCAGTTTGATGAAACAATGTATGACTACCAACTGCCAATATTTACAGATTGTTCATCTAACAACAACTATATACCAATAAACGTCACTATCTATTTCATTATCAATATCTGATATTAGATTATTAGAGTATAAGCCACTTACTAGTATTGCCATATCTGAAAGGGGAGATGTACAGAAGTGGAAGTTATTTGACGGATTATGATATATTTGTAATGTTATTATTAACAAACTTGTAATAAATAAAGAAAAATCAGCGGTTGTTTCCATTGAATGGACACAAGCTTCACTTTAAAAAAATAATATATCTACATCGTTCAAAAATAGAAATGTGACAAAAATGACATCTAACACAAGTCACCGTGCGGTCATCAACAGTGATAATAATTAATATAGTATGGTAAACGAAACGCATCGGGTAAACATAATGTCAACACAACGACAACCAAAGGACTTCGGAGTCTTGTATAAAGAAAAATAAACGAACAGAACTTGTTGATGTGTGTTAAACTATCCCCCCTTACCCTGCACAGTGGTGTCACATTATAATAAACTGTTGAAATAAGTTGCAAATGCATTACAAAACAAAAAGCAAATGACAACCAATCGTCGAGTTTTTGAAAGCTTGTACATGTTATAAGCCTTAATGAAACTCATACATGATGATATTTACCTGAATACTATTAAAAAAAGCTCGCAGATAAATATTACATTGAAACTTGGGAAACATGATGTAATGTAATGCCAAAATATAAGTATCGACGAAAAGCAGGGAAATAAGTGTAAATAATTGGGATATATATTTTATGTCAATGCAAGTACGAATTGACACAGCAAGTTAGATTGATGAAGAATAAGTTTACGCAATTTCTATATACAATTTCACCATAGAGTTAGAATGTGAGTCCTCGTTTGTAGTGAGATTCATACATGAAGACCTTAACTTCCATTTTTTTTTACATGAAATAATTAAGAAAGGCAAGTAATGAACTCTATGACTTAATCATTTACAAGTGTTACATAAATAACTATTGAAATCCAAGACTTTACTAAAATAGTCTTCTTAAAGAAATTGATATCTCCTTGTATTATGTGTACCAATAAAGCAAATTCAAATTTCAGAAAATGAACAAATCTGTTCAAAGACTTTACATGGCGAAATAAAATTGCTGAATATTGAGATGGTGAAAAACTTCGAGAAGAAACTTCTAACCACATTAACATTGACTAATGGTTGTTTAAATTCACTAAAGATACCAGGATAATGATTTACGATATGAATCCCAGTTGCAATGAGAAAACTCTATGATTCGAGAAAACCTTTAAAAATCTTTTTTTTTTATGTTTGATAATCGATGTCAATCCATAAGTTATATTTTCTATATATACTTATCTTCAGTATTAATTCGTAATACGTAAACAATAATAGACAATACACGTAGCTGGTATATGATATGTTATTTCAATAGTCCTTATTATGTTTTGATTTCTTTACGTTAATTGAATGTCACCTGATCGTTTCCTTATGAGTTGAAATCACGACATTTGAAATACAGTACAGCCTGTGACATCCTCTTAATTATGTCCACCCTCTTACATGGTCAACATCCAATGGTGGCCATTTATTGGGGTCATAAAACATAGGTTGATGTTTTATCTAATAATGTTACCTGTTGTAATCAATCAGGGTTGAAGTTTTCAACTTGTATGTTTCTTTAAAATTTACCTGTACAGGTAACTTAGGTTTCTTTCAAAATTGACATTTCACCTTTATTTTGGAAAATGTTGAATAAGACATTGTTTTAGTCTTTGTTAATTAATATTATTTTTGATTTTTCTGTCTTTGAATTTATTCAAATTTATTTTTTTTAATTTTTTATTTGTTTTTATTCATTTTGTATGATTTTGTTTCTTATTCTTTTAATGTTTTCTTAGTAAGAACCTTGAGAGGCAAAGAGACAAAAATGTCAAAGATAAAGTTATTGACTAGCATTTGAAAGACAACAGACTTTAATTAATTTTTTTTAAAAGTAAAAAATAATGTACAAGATATTCATTGTATTTAATTGTTTATTTGCATTATTTAATGAATTATCATTAATAATAACTAATAATCAAGCAAATGATATTTTTAAAAAAACCATGAAGGAAGTATTTTTAGCAAGCCTGTTTCTTAACAAAATAAAATGATCAGACAATATCAATCCTCTTATAATAAATTTTTATAACATTTATTATTATTCAGGAAAACTACAAATATCAGGAGTTACCATTGTGCGTGAACAATTAATGGACATGTTGATGTGACTTAATTATTTTCCAAAAAAATATTTAAAGAAAAAAAAACTGTCTTGCTTTGCTTTTTTGAAACAAATGTGAACTTATTAAATATGACATCTTCAGTTTGGCATATATCTGTCAGTTAAAAGCCAAAATTTGACAAAATACACTTATATAGATGGTTACACTTTTATGGTCTATTAATTAAATCATTTTTGTCTGTGTACATTTATATTGTTGTAAGTGCTGGACTGGTATGATACATATTCTTGGTATACATTTGCAAATATTGCCCTAAACCAAGGCCTTTTAGATAAAGTTAACAATTTCAGGGACTTGAATAAATTTAGACTTTAAAACCCTTGATGAAAAATTAATTTAAAGAAAAATATAAGAACATTTTTGAAAATAGATTTACAAATGATTTAAGAATAAAAACTTTGGTAAAAACTGTATACTCAAATGTGTCACATAGAGAGTTAGTGGTCATAATTTAGAAATAGAAAATAGTGGACAATATAAAATTCCTAGAAAGGATAAAATATGTAAACTGTACCACTTGCTGGACAATGAAGACCACTCCTTCCTTAATTGTGAAATTAACAAAACAACTTAAGATAATATATTTGAAAATTGTTTACCTTCTCGTAATATTGTCTTTTACCCAAGAACAAAAAGTGAAGGAAATGCAAAACCTTTATTACATGAATATGTTGAAAATATTGGCTCTCTTATTAATTAGTCATTAATTAGAACTGAGGGCAGAAACCTAAAAAAATCCATGTGTTTTAATTTCTTAAATTAAAGAATTGTTAATTCTTTGCATTATAATTTTTTTTTATTGTTTGTTTGTTTTTTTGTCACAAACTAAATACCATATGTTTATATGACAATACATATATTATCAAATTTTGTTGAATTAATGAATATTTTGAATATATTTATTCAATAGAGAAATTAAAGTAAGCAATTTATTTAGAATAAGTTCTAAAGAAAATCTTTAACATTTGTTAAACAGTATTGAATGCAGATAAGTCTACTATGATTTAAGTATAAATCATTTTGATTTAAGAAAATTAATTTGAGAAACAACTTTTCAATAGAAAAAGGCAGGCATTGGGAAAGTTTGCATTATATTAGAAGATGATATTCATTTATTCTTCACTTACCATTAAGTACATGTACATGTAAAAAATAACTTAAATTGATTAAAAAGGTATAATGTCAAAACAAATAGTCATGAGTCATTAAAAAAAATCAGCTATTTATTCAACTAGTTATATTATTTCATTTTATTTTATAATTTTCTTGTCATAATCACAGTAATTAAATTTCACAAACACATACATGTATATTTTACCTGAGACACATGACCTGTAAGTTATATAATTTTAACACTTCAATGCATTCAAGATTTCCCTTTATCCTTGACTAGTTTTTGATTAATACCTTGCGTATTAATTAAGCGACAGGCCTGGGGTATAATGATGGACATATAGGGCCACCATGGTGTACATAATTTTTATGGCCACCATGAATAAGATAATGTCACAGGTAGTACTGTATCCTGACATGAAAATTTAGACTAAAAATTTCCGACAGAATGAATTTGACACTCCAAATGAGAAATTTAAGCCAAATATTTCTGACGAACCAGTTGACATTTGCGATGATCAAACTTTAAACAGGAACGATTTTTTTTTGCTTTGAGAAATGGGCTAGAGTTCGAAGAAATTTAAAACCACTGTTTATTTTTCGGATGTTTATAAAATATCAGTCGGCAAAAGTGTGCTTAAAAAGGAAACGAGGAGTTTATCAGGATATTACACAACATATATTCCATATAAAAAAATTAGTATTCAAATATCATACAAGCCTCATTCTATCTAGAAATTAGTCTTCCAAATCATTGAAAAAAATCATTTTTTCATTCAAAAACTTTTCTGTTATAAAAGTGCGATGGAATAAATGTTTTTTTTTTAAAGTTTATGAAATTAATTTAGCAAAATGTTCGAGACTAAAATGGTATTCGATCTCAAGCATTTGACAGCCTTACAAAACTAGAGGCTCTTAAGAGCCTGTGTCGCTCACCTTGGTCTATATGCATATTAAACAAAGGACACAGATGGATTGATGACAAAATTGTGTTTTGCTGATGGTGATGTGTTTGTAGATCATACTTTACTGAACATTCTTGGTACTTACAATTTTCTCTATCTATAATAAACTTGGCCCTTTAGATACAAAGAAAAATATTTTGGTCACGTTGACTTATTTGTAGATCTTACTTTGTTGAACATTATTGCTGTTTACAGTTTATCTCTATCTATAATAGTATTCAAGATAATAACCAAAAACGGGGAAAATGTTTTAAAAATTACCAATTCAGGGGCAGCAACCCAACAACCAGTTGTCCAATTCATCTGAAATTTTCAAGGCAGATCGATCTTGACCTGATAAACAATTTTATTCATGTCAGATTTGCTCTAAATGCTTTGGTTTCAGAGTTATAAGCCAAAATCTATATTTTACCTCTATGTTCTATTTTTAGCCATGGCGGCCATGTTGGTTGGTTGGCCAGGTCACGGGACACATTTTATAAACCATATACTCTAGTGATGATTGTGACTAAGTTTGGTTAAATTTGGCCAAGTAGTTTTAGAGGAGAAGATTTTTGTAAAAGTTAACGGCGTCGACGGACGACGGACGCCAAGTGATGGGATAAAAAGTGAAATATCTAAAATACTGAACTCTGAGATGAATAACTCAATGATTTTTTTGTGTAAATGTCAATTAATCTTAATTTATTTTGTAGACACGCTAATATCTATTCTTTAGAACTATCTTGTGATGCCAAACAATGATCAAATAGAAACATAAAGTCTGTAGATTTTGTAAATATGTGCTAAATTCCATCAGAATGATATACTAGATCACATTTCATTCACAAGAGCATCGAAGATTTAGCAGGTTTTTTCGTACAATTATTAGAAAACAGAGACTTATAAATCTTTTACTAATGAATAAATAATGTACTTACACGATTCGACAACCATAGCCAATGCTTATATGTTCACCATCTTATTTCTTATTAAATTTCAATGTATCATAATTAGAAATGACGGATTCAGTGTTTCTATTAGTAAACAATTTGTACCATACATAGCGAATACTATATGACTACTCAATTCATAATGATGATTTTACCGTTACGTGCTCACCTCAAGTGAGGAATGTCGTAAATCCCTGTTATGGTCAAATAAAGGCTTGAAAACTGCTAAGCATTGGAAATTTGAGAGTAAGAGCAAAGACGCAGCTTCTGCATGTTGCAGCTGTAATCCCATTTAGAAGTCATCATCAATTGTTTTCTGTACATACCCTGTTGAAAAATATTGCTAATATTGGTAGCATTTAACTTTGCACTTGTTTGACTCTACGACAATTTGATCTGAGCGTCATTGATGAGTCTTATATAGACGACACGCGCGTTTGGCGTATTTAATTATAATCCTGTTACCTTTGATAACTATTTAAACACTTAATATTAAATTCTACATATAATTACGATTTTCATCATCGAAATTGACTGGCCTAGGCTCTGGTCAGCAATGCCCATTAGTGTTGCAACCAATATGTACCTTAAAATAGTTTGTATTAGTAATGGAAGTTTATGGTCTTTTGAAATAACCACATGGGCTTGGATAAAGGTCTCTAATAAAGTTATGTAACACTATTATCAATGTATAATTGTTTATTAACTGAGGATACATAACATCTATTGATACAGTGTGAACAACAGATGGTGCAAATTGTCGATGACAGTAACTCATATTGCGTCAAACATATGTGTTAAATGATTTCAACTCGTCAGAGATACCAATAATAAAATTGTGAAGCTAGTCTAAAAAGACTCATCAGAAAAACATATTTTACTTCAAGAAAATTCACGTACACTTGATTTATAGAAAAACAAATTCAACATTTTATCTTATATTTGAAGTTGAATATGACTTATGAAATAAATTTTGCAAATATCTAGAAGTCAAACGGATTATTATTATGTTGTTGTTATGTTACATCACTGTTCCAGGTTAGAGAGGCTGTTTGGATCCCACTAACATGTTTAAGTCCACTTACATGTTAACCCCGCCAAATTCTTTATATATGTGCCGGTTCCAAGTCAGGAGCCTGTACTTCAGTGATTGTTGTTTGTTGATGTATTAAATTTTTGTTTCTCGTTATTTTTTTGTACATAAATTAGGCCGTTAGTTTTCTCGTTTGAATTGTTTTACATTTGTCATTTCGGGACCTTTTATAGTTGACTATGCGAAATGGGCTTTGATCATTGTTGAAGGCCGTATGATGACCTATCGTTTTTAATTTCTGTGTCATTTGGTCCTTTACGGAGAGTTGTCTCATTGGCAATAATACCACATCTTCTTTTATATTTATATATATGTTACAGTGAATTTGTATAATCAGGGATTATGTAGAATCACTAAAATCACTAGTGATTATATAGATTCTCTGAAAATGACCAGTGATTTTATATAATCACTGATAATTTTAATTATTATTCTACAAATTCCCTAATGTGATTTCAGGGATTATCAATAATTAAAAGCTTCAAAGATGATATCTCAAACCAATAACACTAGTGGTTCCAGCAAGGATTTGTATAGTCTTACTATACAAATCCTTGGTTTCAGGAAAGGGAGATCCCAAAAAACTAATGGTCAATATTCACGAAAAGAATGAAGAAGCTATATAGCATGGAATCCTGCTCGGATCTTTAATACAAGAAATCAGTTTGAGGTTGCTGATTTCCCTTAATTGGTACAATTTGTACCTTCAGATGTTTGTGCTGAAAACTCTATTTCTCTGAGACGTGCCGTAAAATCTGATTTGATGTGGAGGACAAGGTTTTTTTTTAAATGTTGATATTGTGGTAAAAACAGATGTGAATTTGATAGATATGTCTGTAGAAAATCAGGGCAAATGTGTAATAGTCGATGCCATCCAAATTTAGCTTGTAAATAAACTGTTTAATATTAAAATATTATACATAACATTAACATTTATCAAAACGACTGTACGCATAAAAAGAATTTTAATGACAGTTTCATTTTATTTCATATTCTCAACCTAAAAACAATTGCTAAAACAATACGATAAAAAGAATAATCATTATGCAATTTAATATTTCCATACTGACTCCATCAACCCGCCCGTCACGGTGGGCTCGCTTGATATTATTAATACTAATATAGTCAATATCAGAAAGGGCTCGCTTGATATTATTACTGATAAAGTCAGTATTAAAAACAAAACATCAATTATTCTATATATATTTTGCTTATCATTTAATTATATTGTGCTTATCATTTAATTATTTTGTGTATAACATTTCAATATTTTTGTGTCTTTCATATTAATAAATTATGCCTAACGTTTTACAATATTAAGGTTATTATTATGATATATTAAGGTTAACTTTTAAGATATTTCAATATGTTATATATTTTAGTATCATTTCAGTTATTCTGTATAATCCCTGACGTTTTTTCTAATGAATATACATAATCCCTGAAAGTTTTAGTGATTATACATAATCCCTAAACTAAACAGTGATAATAAATAATCCCTGAAAAGTTTAGGGATTCTTAATAATCCCTGATTATACATATTCACTATAACATATATACGGTAAGAACTTTTATTATTGTTCGGTGTGGTATATATATATACACATATTTATTTTGTGCCAATCGAGTTATTATGTTCCACAATCTTGTTACCCCTTATATATTTCTTTATCAAGAAAAGTAATAGCTTAGTTTCTAATTTTCTCTTCAGTATTTTCACGAAATGAAAGTAAGTCATGAAAAACATCAAAATAATTTCCAGAAAATCTACAAAAATGTTGAATTTTATCATACAATGGTTTATTTATGCAATCTCGAAATGACTTTACCCTCCCAAAACAGTATACATTTCAAAGCTTTAGAATAAATGCTTAATTGGCAAAAAATGAAACATTCTTCAGTTTGTTGAAAAAATATATGACTACCAACTGCCAATATTTACTGATTGTTCATCTAACAACAACTATATACCAATAAACGTCACTATCTATTTCATTATCGATATCTGATATTAGATTATTAGAGTATAAGCCACTTACTAGTATTGCCATATCTGAAAGGGGAGATGTACAGAAGTGGAAGTTATTTGACGAATCATAAAAATAAAGAAAAATCAGCGGTTGTTTCCATTGAATGGACACACGCTTTACTTTAAAATATAATATATCTACATCTTTCAAAAATAGAAATGTGACAAAAATGACAACTAACACAGGTCACCGTGCGGTCATCAAAAATTACAATAATTAATATAGTTGGTAAACGAAAAGCACCGGGTCAACATAATGTCAACACAACGACAACCAAAGGACTTCGGAGTCTTGTATAAAAAAAACATAAACGAGCAGAACTTGTTGATGTGTGGTAAACTATCCCCCCGTACCCTGCACAGTGGTGTCACATTATAATAAACTGTAGAAATAAGTTGCAAATGCATTACAAAACAAAAAGCAAATGACAACCAATCGTCGAGTTTTTGAAAGTTTTTACATGTTATAAGCCTTAATTAAACTCATACATGATGATATTTACTATTCAATAAAAAGCTCGCAGATAAAAAATAAATATTACATTGAAACTTGGGAAACATGATATAATGTAATGCCAAAATATAAGTCTCGACGAAAAGCAGGGAAATAAGTGTAAATAATTGGGTAATATATATTATGTCAATGCGAGTACGAATTGACACAGCAAGTTAAATTGATGAAGAATATTTTTTTCGAGGATAGCATCTAAGTTTACGCAATTTGTATATACAATTTCACCATAGAATTAGAATGTTAGTGCTCGTTTGTAGTGAGATTCCTACATGAAGACCTTAACTTCCAGTTTTTTTTTACATGAAATAATTAAGAAAGGCAAGTAATGAACTCTATGACTTAAAATCTTTTACCAGTTTTACTTAAATAACTACGTTTATTGAAATCCAAGACTTTACTAAAATGGTGTTCTTAAAGACATTGATATTTCACTGTTTTATGTGTACCAATACAGCAAATTTATCTTTCAGAATTTATTTTTCGGTACGTAGTATTTTATAAATGTTTTCTAGTTGACTACAAAAAATTACCCAACAAGCTACCTTTGGTTGCTTTCTAAAGTTTTGTGTGTATACACGTTTTTCTAATGAACAAAGTACTTGCAAGTTTTCAATATGATTGGTTTTATATATTCATTTACAGTCATAAAAGTTTGCGTTTAAATGCAACATATAGTCTTAAAAAAAATGATAAAACACTAAACAGAAGCACTTCGAATTGAGTGTTATACGATCAACCTATAGTTTTTATTCTCAATAAATTATCGTCTTCTGAATACTTTGTTTTTTGAACATTGATTTATACTCATACATACAGTTAGTTATCAACAGTAAAAGCATGTTTCCCGTGGGAAATAAATCCCGTATGCAATGAGATCAAAACTACAGTTCGAGAATACTTTTAAAACCATGTTATTTCCTCTTTACTGTGATCGATGTCAACTAAGAATTTGACTTTCTTTGAATGCGTTATTTGCAGTTTTAATTCTTCCTGCGTAAATAATAAAACTAGTAATGAAGGTACTGTAATGTGTCAATGCTATATAGTCCTAATATACGTTTTGATTTCTATCCGTCAAGTATGATTAACCTAATTATTTCTTATATGTTATAGTTATGACATTTAACAATATCTTTTAATGAAAATTTAAGCTTACATTTTCTGAGTTATAAGATTATGTTCATTTTTATATTTCTGGTGATAAACACCTTGAGCTGGTGTTATCTCATTTGCGTACAAAATTTGAAGCCAATCCTTTGATTCAATTTTGAAATACAAAAAAAAATTTGAGAGTGGAAACGGGGAATGTGTAAAAGAGAAAACCAATCCGACACTCAATCAGAAACTAGTAACGGGCCACAAATACAGCAAAAAGCCCCACAATCGGAGAAGGGCTTCAGTTGTCCCCAAAACAATAATTGATACAATTGCAGCGAAATGAACGCCACGCACAATTGTAAAATTATCAATAAACAAAAATAAAAACAAATACTACGACTAACAAGGAATAGAGGTTCCTTACTTGGGACAGGCGCAATCATATGTATTTTAAATTTAAAACGGCATAATGTTCGGATTTTGATAAAATTTCAAAATTAATGAATGAGTTATTATAAATAGTCTTAAACGGTATTTTGACCTGAAAATCATCTAAAAATTTTAAATAATGGCTTACTATTCAGTCATTTTCAGTCAATATTCAAATTGAACTGCTGGGTTGAATTTCTTTCTGTTTGACAATTCAATTGCAATCATCCATTATTGTTCGATAGATTTACAGACATTCAGTATGATGCTGATGTATAGCATTGAATAACAAATACAGAACAGACTTAACATAGTCTGTACACGTCTAAATTGGCCGTACGCGAATAAAGACATCAAATTTAATGTCTTATATCTTATTTTATTTATGTGTAAAACCCAGGGTCATTGAATGGTGACAACTTTCCACTTTCAAGATACAAAACTACATCATACACCTGTCGTTATGCATCATACACAATTAGCCATACACTATTCCGCATAAATCATGCAGCCATCCATATTTCTCGATTTGCTCCATTTAAAATTACCCACAATAAAACGTGTTTGAAAGAATTGAAACATACTTTGGTAATGAACCATACATCTTTCCAAATTCTCGAAACATTGTACAATATTTCCAATTTTTATACAAACAATGTACTATTACGTCATTCATTATTCCAACATACTATAGCCCTTTATATGAATGATTTTTAAGTTCACACCGTTCAAGATCTGTATTGATTAACGTATATCAAACGGACCGTGAACCCAAAGGTAAATAGTTATCAAAAGCTAGTAAACATTGTTTTTCCGTCTTGCAAGTCGTCAGTGGGTTCTTTGACAAAATCTGTAACTATTTCGTTCTGAACAGAAAATGTGTGTTGAGTAATGACAAGCAACAACTTATTATGACAGATTCGTGTATTATAAAGATCGCAAGAAATGTTCTGTGTTTATCTACTCCAAGCTTACGTGTTCGTGTATCTTCTGTTAGTTTTACATTTTTGCTTGAGTACGCAATTTGCTTTATGTTTTGCAATCTACATGTCTTCCGTATTAACCGAGAGAGATAGTCTTTTGCATTGATCTGGCGTAAAGAAAGTATTGGGCAATCAATCAACTAGTAGTTATCTTCGTTATTTGTGAATGTAATAGAAATAATTGATTAATTGAAGAAGAAAAAATTAAGTATTCAAAGACATGATTCCTATTTAAGACGTATATGGATTTAGTTAACTATATCATCAATCAAAAGTTGTTCGTTACATTTAAATTGGTTGTTTCATATCATGGTTATAACAGAAACCGCCACTCATGTGACTTGTATAATGTATGTCTTTCCATTATAACAATACAGGTAATTACAAAATAGAATGAAAAGTGTAGAGAAAGGGGAAAAGATACCAAATGGACTTTCAAAATCAGAAGTCAAAAACAAACAAAATTTACAAACATCCAATATCTTACTCAACTCTTCCGGGTTTGAGCGTTCCTGTTGGAAATAAATCCAGAAAAAAGCGCTTTGTGCGCAACCATTTCATGAAGTGTTGTTTTCATTCTTTGTAAGAAAATTTATTTGTTTTTGCCTATTGAGCCTTTGTTGAAAAACGACAGATTTACGCACCATGAAGTGATTTGTAACATATTGTAACAAACATACATTTTTATATATTTTATTTCAAAAATATTTCAACAATTTAGGAAGTTAAAATCATTTACAATTAACAAAAGTATGCCAGAATGACAATTAATAAGGAAGTAATATATATAAATAGAAATAACATATGCCATGTCAACAAGAAAATAGACGCTATATCACAGAAAACGTATTTTAATAACAAAAGCTAATGTTGTAAAGTAGCATACTATTTTCCGATTATATAACAAACCAACAAAAACATTGGTTTGCTAAATTTTTCATCTTACACTCAGTAGTATCCTTTGAAAATCTTTTTTGAGAATTATGATTTTATTATTCTTAAATGTTCTCGTTCATCACAGATATTGTTTTTACAATATCTTTTTTTATTTGATATTATCAAAGCTATCAACTGTAATTTGCATTACAAGAATTTTGCAATTTGTTCCAGAAATAATGGATCAATAAAAATCAAAATTTTGTAATTGTTCTCATTTAGGAGTAAACGAACAAAACCTTATAACATTGTATCTGCAATACAAACTTTTATTTTATCATTCATTTAACAGATCTTATATTCAAATCTGTAAATCAGGTAGCGTAAGTAGAATGGTTGCCCTTTCGCACTATTAAATGTTATACGAATTTTGCGTAATGAAGATCCCATGATTAACAATACATGAAGTCAATATAAACTTGATGTAATAGTATAGTTAGTGAAAATTAAATCACAAAAATACTGAACTCTGAGGAAAATTCGAAAAGGAAAGTCCCTCATCAAAAGCTCACACACATCAAATGAAAGGACAACAACTGTCGGATTCCTGACTTGGTACAGGTATTTTTTTATGTAGAAAATGGTGTACTAAACCTGGTTTTATAGCTGGCAAAATCCCACACTTGTATGACAGTCGCATTAAATTCCATTATAATGAGTTAGCCAGAAATAATGCAAAAATGTTCACAATGGATTTTGATTATATTTTTAGATTCCGCAATCTTCCAACACTAGCCCAATGAAGCAGCAAATCAACCAGTCGTTTGTAAAAATGAAAATAGAACTTGCCAATTGCAACTTATTTAATTTTTTTTAAAGCAAATACTCCAGCTCAATGTCTCAACTGTGGAGCTACTTATTATTGTTATTTGTTTGTATCTACATAACAAAAAGTATAATGATCAGTTTTTGCTGTCTGAAATTAATTGAAATTCTGCGCGGTTTATAGCCTAGATTAAGGAACCGTCATGGATTATCCGTCATACAGATTTCCGCGATAAAATTTGTCAAATATCGTCATTTACTTACACATGTTTTGTTTATCTTTCATGGTCAAAAGATAGGACTGCCTTTTATCCTTTTTTCTGTTCCATTCAGTCTTACCATGTTTTTTTTACTGACCCATAAAAATTAACATAAACGTTATATCAAATATCCTTTTGGGATCATTTACCATATGTTTGGTTGACATTGGCCTAGTAGTTGCATTTAAAAAGATATTTGTAAAAGTTTACAAATACAGACGCCATTAAAGGTAATAATCTCACATTGCCTAGGTGAGCTAAAATATAGGTAAACTGAAATGGTTTAATTGTTTTCGTACAATACACTGTTTTTTATTCAATGTTTTTAAGAATTTGTTTACGACAAAAACACGGATTTAGCATGATTATCGAGATAAATGCTATTAAAATATAGGTAACACAATTGCTTAAGTATAAATACAAATATCAATGATATGAACATGGATCATAAATTAACAGTTTTAACATAGTAAGCACACGTAGAGAATAACAATAACACCAAACTTCATAAAGTGCTGCCATCACTTGAATCTATCGTAGTTTGTCTAGAATGACACGTTTTACATTTGTTTACAGGTATGCTACTGGTCGCACACATTGGCACGTGCTCCTGAAGTGGGTACCATTGAGCAACTGGTTTCCTTGGATTTTCTAGCATTTCAAACCAATGATCTCTTGCTAATCCAACAAACATAGGTCCAAGTGCAGTACATCCCATGACTTCATTACAGCCAATTCTAAAATATAATAACTTGACACATATAAACCAATTTAACATAGAAAACATTGAAATTGAGTATTAGATATCCACTAAAAACCCACAAGTGACCTTAGGAATATATAACCTTAGCTATATTTGGCAACACTTTTATGAATTTTTGGTCCTCATTGCTCTTCAACTACGTACTTTATTTGGCCTATTATTTTTTTTATTCGAACCGTCACTGATGAGTCTTTTGTACACGAAACGCGCGTCTGGCGCAAATACAAAATTTCAAACCTCGAATATTTAGAATACAAAAGTTGTATTGTCAGTTCTAGATATTGGAAAGCAAAAGAGAAAAAGGGAAAAAAAGGGAGGTCGTTGAAAATTCCTAGCCTGGTATGCTGGAAAAAGTGTTAATTTGTAAAGTTTGCGATTTCAGTAAAATTTTCTTAGAAAACAAAATAGTGTTAATAATTGTATTGTTAAATGGTAGCATACGCAGTCCTTGCATTCAGATACCTAATGGTATATTTTGGTAATAGTGAACAAAACTATAAGCATTCTACAACGAGGAACAAGTGATCAGTATGCTAGAATTTCTTTATGACACGATACTTATCAATTAGGGACTTTTGACGAGGTCAATACGTTATATATAGCATTGTTCTAAATATATTGGCCGAAGACGAGTGGAAGTCCTTTATTTTCATATTACATTTGTAAATAATATATTTGGAAAACAGCATTTAATATTTTTTCTTTGTATTTTCAAATTGCTGTTTGCAATAACTTTATCAATATTCTTTTAGCAACTTCATATCTTGTTTCATTAGCTTTTTGTATTCTCAGAGTTTGCATTTGACAAAAAAATCTTGATATCTCCTGTTCAACTTGCAAATTTCCTTTTCGTCTGCTGCGGCACTTTTTCTCGATGTTTGTTATGTGTGACGTCATGACGTCATAAATCTAAATTTAGCAAGATTTTTTTATATTGACCATCAGTATACATATAAATAGAAACATAGCGTCAATACACATAAAATAAAAACAAGGCGTCAGATGCGTAAAGGTGTCAGACCACCAATTAAAAATCCCTATCTGTTCAACCAAATTTTGCAATTTTCACAGCTTTCTAAATATTTTACCTTAAGTTTAACTTCAAGGAAACCAGGTATATCCTGAATTGTACATGTATCACCTTCCTACATGAAAATTTTCAACCAATGTTTAAAGTCTTGTAACAAATTCCTTTTTTTGAAAAGACAGGTACTACCAAAATAACTCCCGGTTTTCTGGAAATCTTAAATTAGTGTACTATGTAGCGCATTAATCCTGAATTTTTAATGCAAACTCATAGACAAGTGAATTTTGGCTCAAAATGGTCTAAATATATTTCCCTTTCACCAAAAGTTTCATTTCTGCAAATTTGTTGGTTAGTTTAAGTAAACAATGACATCAAAAGCACTATTTTGTGTCAAAGTAGGACTACTTTTACATACGTTCTAAATTGGAGGGAGTAATTGGTGGTCTGACACCTAAAATAACCTTTGAAACACGTGATCGGCATATCCAATGAAAACATTAGAATGCTACACCATATGCTATATCTGCCTGTATTTCTTTTCCCATCTTTTTATTACAAATTAATTAGACATTTTTTTAACAGTTTTGAGCTTTTGATTTTGAAATGATAAAGGACTTTTTGTTTTGGATTGTCCTTGGAATGTTTTTTTTTAGTTTACTTTTGAAATAAATATTCATGAACCTTGCATTAAATTCTTAAACAACTGACACATATAAACATATTCCCGCATCTATAAAAGTAATCAGTTTCTAATGCTCCAAATATTATACTGGTCATTAAACATATATGTTACAAAGATTTCATTTTTTAATATTAATGTAAAGTACACAAATCAAAGAATAAGGAAAACATATATCAATAAGTAGTATTTATGTAACACAATATGGCACGTAAAACCAAAATGTTAACAAAACATTGAATATATAATACTGACTATGTTGGATTGAATCAAACATATAAATAATATAATCACAAAACAAAAAAGTCCGTGGAAAAATTCAAAACGGAAAATTCCTACTCAAATGGCTAAAACACAAGCTAGAATCACATCAAACGAATTGATTGCCATATTCCTGCCTTGATGCAGGCATTTTCTTATGATAAATAACAAAACCTGTTGATGAGAAACTTTGCAAATGTATAAACCATACAACTATCTTTATTTTGCCAGAAAGCATTTAAAGAAAAGTTTTAAATTATTAGTTGTACCCCTACCGACATACCTGTCATAATCAATGACCTTGATCACCATATGAATGTCATCAACGTTTTCTCTTGGAACATCGAACACCATAGCTTCATTATAAACAGGACTCAAAGTACACTTCTTAACAGAAGTTTTTCTCTTCTTAATTCTTTTTCCTTCGCACATCAATGAAACTTTGGCATATGGGTCTGTAAAAAGTTGATTAATTTTCATTTTGGGTTGATATAATTGTAATGATTGCTCCTCTTTTGACCACTTCAATTTAACAATACAAAAGTATTATAGATTTACGAAATTAAATTCATGTTCACCAGACCTCATTCTGTCACAAAAAACAATTTATATTAATTTTGTGAAATTTGTCTCACATAAAAAAAGGCGATTTTTTTTAAACTGTATTCTGGTTTGAAGAATGCCTAGCTAGCTTCAATCTTCTTGAATTTAGTGCAAACTGAAAACTATGTCAAAATACCATCATTTTAAGATCTTGTCAGAAATACTTAGGTATGAGCAAAGGCTGTATACTAAACGAAATATGGCAATAATATACAGCAGTATTCAATAAAGGTGTAAAATACAATAAACACTAAATAACTTATGTCCGTCCCAATCGCCCATCTGGATTTTCTTCCATCACCAATCTTAAGCAAAAAGTCACAATATTTGATAGACAGTGTTGTGTTATTACGTTTCAATATTACATGTAGGATCTATATCACTGTTTGTATGTTCAAATGTGTGTAAAAGATCACTTTGAGTAGATCCTTTGTTCACATCTATTTTGACCAAGTACGATTCGTAGTTTGGCAATTCCTTGTCAAATATGTCAGTTTCGACATCATTGTGACATCACATTTGACTTTTCTACACTAAAGTTTCAAGATAACTTTCACCTGAGCAGTTATCAATAAAAAATATCATATTTTGGAAGTCATGAATACTTTTACTATTTTTGCAATTTCGTGATATCTCCTCTATTATTAGTCCAAATAATTATGACGTCTGGCAAGGCTATTTTAATTTTTTTCTGGGACGCCTTCCTACGACGTCATAACGCTGAAGCCATTTTTTACGTCTGGAAATTGAGAGCAAATATTGGGGGGAACTTTGACACCTGATTTTGACAAGAATTTTTCATTGCCGGTTAGAAAGTTTTACGTAGTTACAAAGTCCTACCTTTTTTGTGCTTATTGGTGTAAAATATTTCCAGAAATATCCAAGAGAAAGGATTAAATCGATTCCATTTGAAACGGGGGAATTTTTATTTTGTTTGGAAATGATTTCCCACAATTATCAACGAAACGTCACTTCCGGTGAATATAAAATTTGAAATCCGTTAAATTTTAATCGATTTGAATTTTCGGAACGTTCGATTTACATTATCCGGAAATTCGGGTCTGTCAAATTTTAACGGATTTTAAATTTTATATTCACCGGAAGTGACGTTTCGTTGGTAATTGTGGGAAATCATTTCCAAACAAAATAAAACTTCCCCCACTTCAAATGGAATCGTATCTTATTTAATCCTTTCTTTTGGATATTTCTGGAAATATTTTACACCAATAAGCACAAAAAGGTAGGACTTTGTAACTACGTAAAAATTTCTAACCGGCAATGAAAATTTCTTGTCAAAATCAGGTGTCAAAGTTCCCCCCAAAATTTGCTCTCAAATTCCAGACGTAAAAAATGGCTTCAGCGTTATGACGTCGTAGGAAGGCATCCCAGAAAAAAATATAATAGCCTTGCCAGACGTCATAATTATTTGGACTACTCTATTATATGCAATTAAGTATGCACATGTTCATTCACACTTCATGTATCATGTATGCGGAGAGATGTTTCAGAAGAATTCAAATGAGTGTTCTATTATTATTCTTTTTTAATGCCAATACAATAACTGTATCTTGAAATAAACTTCAATGACCGCTTACCGGCTTTTTTTCATGAAGAATGTTATGTTCTAGAACAGTAGAAACTGATAACGATTATAGCGACACTTCTATATAATCTTGATATATGAACTAGTCATTAAAAGTAGCGTTTGCTACGATGATTCAAATTACCTGAAGAACCAGTAATGTCCATTGCCTTAAGGTTTCTGGCCTTGATAATGGTCAGTGTAAGTCTTCCTGCAGTTGGTAAGTAACATAATGAGATCATTATTTCTCCTAAGTCAAACTTTTCCTGAAAATATTAGAAAACAAATTGTCTCAGATACTTACAATTTTATTAACTCTTCGAGTTCGATTAATCAAAAGAAGTCAAGCAAACAATATAATGAAGTACATAAATCAATTTAACTTATCATCTTACAAAATATGCCGAATTAACTGGTGTTTTCAAACTTACAGTACCGATGAGGTTTTGCTCCATTTTGAAGGACAAACTGGGACTTATATATATAAGTAGCAATACAAACGAGATTGTGTTTCGTTACCTCTAATATAAAGGCAAAACGAAAAAGAAGAGCCAAATCCACTATAACTTTCAAATTAAACTATGTTAATTAAAACTACCAGTGGATGCTTTACACACTTCATACTTCTTTGTATTTCTATTGAAGTAGAAGGACATATAAAGTAATATATGTTGGTCAAACATTCAGAAAGTAACCCTGCAGACACAACAATTTAAGCCCAAAATGTAGGTCTTCCTGATCCAATAGTACACTGCGCATTGCGCATGCCCAGTAATCAATTCACATTGACCAAAATGTAACAAGGGCATCATAATTTTCATAAGTTACTACAAACGAAAGACACGGAAAACAAAAATAAAAGAATATTTCGACAAAGACATAAATTCCTTTCGGGAATTTTGTATAACGGTTTCATTAAAATGGGAAGTTTATTTTTTATTTAAACGAATTTTCTCAAATTGGCGGTATATTAGATAATTAAAGATTATCGCTATTTTGTGCATTTGTCCTTTGATTTTTTTTTGTGATAGTTTTTCGTATCATGCTACTCGCTTGAGATGTACAATTATCGCTAGAAACTAAGGACGCGTGTGGCGTTGCTAATGAAATTGACATGAAATTGACAACGTCTTCATAGGTAAAAAAGCGATAAACAGATTATCATTGGTCATCTCAACTCGATTGCTTGTCTCGCTTTCGCCGTCCCGGCTCATCGAGATGACTAATGATAATCTGTTTATCGCTATTTTACCTATGACGCCGTTGTCAATTTCATTAGCAACACCAAGTCGCCCTTAGTTTCTAGCGATTATTTTCATATCACTCGACTCCGCTTAGAAAGGAAATTATCAGTCAGTAAAATCAAAGGAAAATGTCGTAAAATAGCGATATTCTAATCTATTTCTTTACGCATTTTTTTTGTGAATATAATTTTTAATCTTAGATACCAAGTTTACAATTTGATTAAAAAGATGTATTAAATTTAGGATATTAACCATTCAATACACAGGGGCGAAGATTGGCACACTTTTTCTATAATCAAGGTACGAACTATGAATGGCGAAATATAAAAAAACCTTGAACATCTGTCTCATATATATCTAATATGATTGTCATTTACTTAAAGTTCCTTAGGGTTTACGCCAATCAAAAAACAATCCAACGTAACACAAAACAAGCTCAATGTATTATGTTAAAAGAATGAAAATTAACATGTGAAACATATTTTTTTCTTTCTGACACATTCATGGATAGAACTAAGTTAAACGTTCATTAACCTGATTATTTCAGTTACAATTAACTGAAGACAATCAATCTCTTGTCGTGTTGACTGAACAATCCTGTCTCATCTTATTTTTAGATAAATTGAACATTTCTTTTTTTTATCGAATCCGTTTGACAAGTGAGGATAACAGTAGTTACATAAATTCTTCTATAACATATGGTAATGACAGGAAATGTTTATATACCGGGAGCAATACTGTGTTTATGAAACTCTCAAGAGAATTCTAAGGTATGTTATGCAGCCTTATCCGTAAGTCTATAGATGATTATAAAGCAATACTTATTTACTCTTCGCTGATGCAAATAGTCAAATATTTGTTTAGACCCTAAAAACAGTGTGGTACCCTTTCAACACTGACAATGGGACTTAACGTAACTCTTCTGTCCGGACGTGACTGGGTATTTGTTTTTTTTTTTTTTTTAGATATATCGTTTCTTAGCTTGAATGTTGCAGCTGGATGTCAGGTTGACCACGTACAAGTCAGTCCATACGATAGAGAATACTTATAACCAATGCATGCATGTCTTGTTTAAACAAATAGACATATACAGTGTGTATGTAATTCTTTGTATACAGAAACGCTGTGAAATTGACGTTTAGAGCCTCCAAAGTAAAAACTGAAATTAAAAAACTAAATCGTGTTTAAGGGTTTTTTCCAAGAACTAGAAATTAAAGAAACAACAGACACGGCTTCCTCTGCCTCATCTTTAGACTTATATCTTACACAGTCATCTCAATACCAGAATCTATGACAAACGAGACGATTTTAATTTTGAAATTTTAAATTCCCCCCACCTTATTAGCAATATGCCAACTTCACCTGCATATGGGATATATATTTCTCAACTTATTCGATATTCAAGAGCTTGCACTTCTACTCAGACTTTGTAAAACATCATCAGTGTCTAAGTAGAAAGTTGATGAACCAGGGGTATGTCAAAGAACGTCTCGTCCTTTTTCTAAAAAAAAAGTTCATCGGAAGGTACCAAGACCTTGTTGATAAATATTCCGTATCAACTTCTCAAATGATACATGATGGTCTTGATGTATAGATTCTGCGTTCTGATGTTGTTTTCTTTTATCATCTAAACAACGTGTTATATTGTTTTTTCATTTGCCTTTGTTCTATTATTAATATAACTTTAACTGATGGATTGTTTTATGTGATATCCATTTAACGTGGCACGGTACTTAAACATCCCGTCAATGTGTTTGTATTATTTTTCATTTTTTTGCTGGTGTGTTTTGTATATCCGACTTTTTGTGTTTCTTGGTTCTTATAAC
This sequence comes from Mytilus galloprovincialis, assembly GCF_965363235.1. Lineage (NCBI taxonomy): Eukaryota > Metazoa > Mollusca > Bivalvia > Mytilida > Mytilidae > Mytilus > Mytilus galloprovincialis. The sequence goes on along the minus strand of NC_134847.1, from coordinate 75,621,626 downwards.
GTGACTCTGTACTTTAAAAGATCCAGTCAGTATGATATTGTTCTATTATATGTCATTATGATATATTTCTATTAGGACTTACAAAATACGTTGAACCAAAAACGTCAACAATTTTCAATCGCGTAGTAAAATGAACTATTTGTGGATTCTTATAAATTCTATATAACTTTTGAATTATTTTAAATCACGGTCTTTTTTCTGAAATTAATTCTTATATACTTTTGATATTTTAACCCTGTATACGAACATTGTCCACGTGAAATTTTAAAATTGTTTGTATATACATTGAACGACAAATATATGTGACTGATTTTTATCTAGAGTTCAGTATTTTTGTGATTTTACTTTTCAGCAACATTATTGAAAGGGTGCACCAAGACCAACTTCTATTGAGAAACACAACCACAATTGTTTAGTGTATTGTTTATTGTTCTGCATTGCTATGCAAATGGTTGTGCTGTATTGTATTTTGCCAAGATGGTTGCATATTTAAACATATATCACGTGACTTGGTTTCATTTCAACAGCATGCATGGGATAATGCTATCATACAAAATAAGTCAAGATACTGTACGGAATACAACCATATTGAATATATTATACGCATACCAACTATATTGTGCATAATATCTTTACAATGTTATTCGCTTATTGGCATACATAGAGATAATAAAAAAACTTATAGAACAGGACCATGTGTTTAGTAGACCGCTTGCATTATCACATTAATATATTGAGTGAGCTGCGATAATTGGTTAAAATTTTCATTGGCGCTCTACGTTCTAAAATTCTTTAATTACGATTACAAAAGTAATGTCACCAGACAGGCGAGACTAGTATACATTAATTCTTATCATTCATTACTTTCCGTTATGATTCACTTCTGTCTACTAAGATTGAATTTAATCATGATATTGCGCCATTTATGTGTTATATTAAAAGGCCATATATATGATCAAGGCAATATGCATCAATTTCAATTTATAGTAAATCAATTTAAGAGAGAGATTATATAACATTGTACGACATTTAAAGTTTAAGGAAAATGACTTTTTTACATTGACAAATGACAGTTACACACTTGCATTTTGATTTTTCTAAAATGGTTCTAAAATGTGTCCTCATCCCTACAGTTTACATGAGAAATTGTTGACCTTGAAGTTAAAGTTTCTTTACACAGACATAAAACACTCCTCAAACGTGTCTCTCATGACCTAGAGTGACTGGATCGAAACAAATATGGTGTTTCGAAATTTGACTTTCAATATACAGTTTATCTCTGAATTTGTTGATTTCAGTTGTTATATCATATTTTGGAAATTCGATGCGTATGTCATACAGGTGAGAGGTTTAGCTAGCTATAAAACCAGGTTCAATCTACATAAGCAAATGCCTATACCAAGTCAGAAATATTACAGTTGTTATTCATTCGGTTGATGTGTTTGAGCTTTCGATTTTGTCATTTGATAAGGGACTTTCCTTTTTGAATTTTCCTAGGAGTTCAGTGTTTTTGTGATTTTACTTTTCATCATGACTTTTTCTTATTTCATTTAGCTTTACTTGCCGTCATTTTCAAAATATCAAATACTCATGTTCGTCCTGCTTTTTAGATTGAATTGATAACTGTACATTTCTATTCTATAACAGTTTAATTGTAGTGTGTCTTGAGTCGCCCACCTTGATTACATTGTATTAGTTTTATCTCGACAATACTGATATGTAAAATAAAAGAGACAAAAGTATTACGATGTTCAATTGATTGTAGGAGACCTGGTGTGCTATTATCGATCCTTCAACTGGCAATAGATTTATACTGTTTGAACACAATTAAATTTAATCGGATCAGAATTTGAATAAACAATGTTAGAAAAAAACATATCAAAGATATCAGGCTGTCAAGTGGATCTCGTGAGATTCTTTCCGTCGTAATTGGTTTTCAATAATTTGTGAAATACACATCACTTCGTTTATTTTTTCCTTTTTAATTGCTTTAATTTTAATGATGCTCGACATTCAAGATGATACTTACTATACAGTATACGGGTTAATTGATAATACTATATGATGATATGTATAGTCGTTCACTTCTTGTATTTAGTGGATAGTTTTCGTAACCATATACTGTATTTCATTTAAAAGAAATGTATTTTCGACGATTACCTAAATAGTCCTTAAAACCAACGAATCGTTTTAATATTCTTACAATGATCTTCACTCAGCTGGTTATTTGTATTTTGAACATTGGTCTCCCCCGTAAAAAAATTACAAGAATTACCTATTATCAATTCAGATAATTCTTTCTATGAAAATCTAATCTAACTAACAGTCACCGTTACTAACGGCAATGTAACTACAACTTCTATTTGAAAAAAAAAACCATTTTCGTAAAATGTCTCAAAACTTTTGAAATAAGCATGAGGAACCAGCGTTATTCAACAAAATAGTGAATGCAACATTGTAACAAGTAGAACATTAAGCGTTGAACATTAACAATTTGATGAAAAGAGCTTTGGAAAAAATGTAAGACACATTATAGCATATTAACAAAAATTTAGGATATTCTAATTTCCAATTATCTAGAAGAAAATACATAACAAATTTCATACATTGTACTTAACGTAGTAGAAGGTATGAATGTTCGATCAAAACGAATTTAATAAGCGAAGAGTCCGAAACTAATCACATTTAAATTATATCATTGAAGCCTTATATCAAATTTCAGGAAGCTCTTATTACTGTTCCCGAGGAAAAAATACAAAATAAATTTCATGAATCGTGTGCGTTAGAATATATCTGTATTCGGAAAGTTGACCAGTGCTAGTAGTTATCATAGGTACCAGGATTAAAATAAAATACGCAAGACGCGCGTTTCATCTACATAAGACTCATCAGTGACGATCAGAGCAAAATAGTTATAAAGCCAAACAAATACAAAGTTGAAGAGCATTGAGGACCTACATTCCAAAAAGTTGTGCTAAAATACAGCTAAGGTAATCTTTTCCTGAGATACGTAAATCCTAAGTTTTTTAAATATTTAAAGTTTTGTAACAGGAAATTTATAAAAATGACCATACAATTGATATTCATGTCAACATCGAAGTGCTGACTACTGGGCTGGTGATACCCTCGGGGACGAAACGTACACCAGCAGTGGCATCGACCCAGTGGTGTAAACAGTTACCAAAGGTACAAGGATTATAATTTAGTACGCCAGACGCGCGTTTCGTCTACATAATCCTCATCAGTGACGCTCAAATCAAAATAGTTATAAAGCCAAACAAGTACAAAGTTGAAGAGCATTGAGGATTCAAAATTCCAAAAAGTTGTGCCAAATACAGCTAAGGTAATCTATTCCTGGGATAAGAAAATCCTTTATCTGAAAAAGCATCACACGGTAAAGCCTAAAGTTAACAGAAAGTTGAGGATCGATGGAATTGATAAAACATCTCGAGATAAAGTGTTTTAACATAAAGACTGATAACCAGGATGCTCTGATTTTAAGTTCATGGAAAAATATGCGACGGGTGTTTCATTTGGATAGATGGGCAAATAGAGAAACTGACGGGGTTAAACTATATAAACCCTTTCGAGTCAGAAAATTAAAAGAATATTGAGTGCATTATGAAGAGGAAACACAAAAGTTATACATACATAAACACTTTTTATGAAAAAAAGAACACTTTACTCATGCGTTCAATAATGAATGCTCTTAATTTATCTACTTCAAGTGACCTAATACATATTCTAAACCGTTAAGCCTGTAGTTTGTTGACAACCATTTTTTCATTTTTTTTGATAGAAAAAAATATCTTTGGAACTGAGAGTCATATTGGAACTAGGTTAACATACACACAGGAATATTTCAAAGCATTTCGTAATCGAACATCTTTTGACTTTCGATTTAAGTAAGATTACTAAAGGTGCAGTAGAATCATAACAGATTATCTACTACTACACGAAATCATTTGATGATAAAGTGTAAAAATGTCCCCTGTAGGGAATACAGGGATCAAAAGAGCGATGATTTCTACCCAAGAATCTTGCTCCCCTGTCTCATCACGTAGAATGTCTGAACTAATGGATTTATATAGCAAATAAAGACAAAATGCCATTATCCTCATGACAAGTTAATGATTATGCTATGCCAAGCGAGCAACATTTCAACTATCTAAGCTCTTTTATATCATGGCTTTTAAAGTGAAAGTTATGTTTGCTACCTTTGAAGGCATTTCCAGTACTCAAAACCCTCCTTCCTTGATGGGTGCATTTTACATAAACAAATAAAATCGTATAATATAATCAAAATGAGGATGTTAATTTGATGCATGCCTTTTTGTGCCTCTTCGTTACATTTGTTGTTTTTATAGTGATTAAGATGATAACACAATGTTGACTGCTGTACCCCTATTTTTGACATTTTTAACTATTGTGTCTGTTTGTTTTGTTCACGCATCGGTGACAATATAATGGAATGTGACACGACTGTCATACAAGTGAGAGGTTTCGCTAGCTATAAAACCAGGTTCAATCCACCATTTTCTACATTTGAAAATGCCTGTACCAAGTCAGGAATATGACAGTTCTTGTCCATTCGTTTTTGATGCGTTTTGTTATTTGATTTTGCCATGTGATTATGGACTTTCCGAATAGATTTTCCTCTGAGTTCAGTATTTTTGTGATTTTACTTTTCACTTTATTCCTGGTCCTTCCCACATATGTGTATGGTTTACAAAAATATATAATACATATCAAAGCGTAAATTAAGACTTTTATGTTTGCTGATTATTACTATATATAATAATGAAAACAGTTTTTTCATAACCTAAAAAAATTATAACGCTTTTAAGCGACCACGTATAATGAAGTCATATAGAAAGACCACCATTTGTTCATTGACCATTCTGAATTAGAGATAAAAGTTGGCCACAATAATAAACTTAGTCCTCCGTATTTCATGCTAATCAATAATTCTTTATTAAAATAAAGATCAACAAGCCAAGTTTTAAATTTAAATATCTAATTGTTTCGATTCGAGAAATATCGTTCCACACTCGATGCAGTCCCTGTGGTGTAATCTGTAAGTACCACTGTAGCCGCAATTACAAGAGTATATTAGGTCTTTACATATTTTTAGTTGACCATAACCTGTTTACATGTACTTCTTGTTATACATTTATGTTTTATGAGATGTATTTTTCATTACTGTAAATACATTGCTTATCTTAAGATTAATTTGTCATAATTCATATATACCAAATGTAATACCTGATGTATCTTACTAATTCATAATTTATTTCTCTTTAGACTTTAGGCTAATATTTTTAAAAGAAACCTCATAGCATTTCCTTGGAAAAAAGAGTTTATATCTTCAACAGATAGTACCTGAAAGACAGTCAATAGGAATTTTCATCTTGTCTACAGCAGGAATACAAAAGTTCCAACGCCAAGACAAGGACATTTGGTTACCTTGTCGTAATAGCAACTATCTGATATTCAAATGGATTCCAATATGTAGTTTGTTTTGAATGTTCGCAAGATGCAACTAGTGCAATCAATTGACGCTAAGTGTATTCCTTTAACAGATAACCAAGGAGTTGGTTGAAGTTGATATAAATGATTCAGGATTTGCAACAGGGATCAGCGCTATATCAAAATGAGCGATACAGAAAACTTTAAACAGATTTTAACCTGATGTTTTTTTCAACGACTGTATCATTCTAGTTGACTAGTTTGATGTATAACATCCGAACATGTTTGTGATTTGTCACAATTAACCTTGGAGAGCTAATGCATTTTTTATCAACCCACATTTAACTATCAACGTCTGATTGAAGTTTTACAATTGATTAATGTCCTTATAGATTTTTAAAGTTTACTAATTGACTAGGTACTTTGTTATATTTGCATTACAATGCAATCTGCTTGAAAATTAGCTTCCACAGGCCTTTTGAAGATTAATACAGCATGTTGACGCTTTGTATTGGAAGCAATTCACACAGTATTTATCTAACGAAGCTGCAGTTTATTGTATTCAGTTATCATATTTGTCTCTTCATTGAAATTAAAAGTTTTACACAAACGAACATACTTCTAATATGTATTTTTATGTTTCTCTACGCAAATCCCTACCATATTTGTTCTAGAACACAATCTTTCATGTTCAACTTGGTGATTTCACGAATTACATTCTTGAAATGATTTGCATGCAAGAATCTTTTAATGAAAAGTATCTTTAAAGGTTTGTTCACCACACGATATTGAAAACAAAATAATGAGAAATCAGAGCTATACAATGAACAGCTAATTAATCAAATATGTAAATTACTTGGAATTTACAATCGACGTGATTGATTTGAGTAAAATAACATTTGACCTTTAAATGTTTGTGACACGATGGAATATTTTTAAAGCCTTATTCGGCATTCTGACATTTTTACGTTCTAAATTTTTCCTTGCTAAATTTTTACAGTTAAAAGATTAGCTTATTTCGCTGTAATGATTTCATTTCAACCCCTAGTACGCGTCATATTCCAATTTAAGAAATATAAGAAATGTCATTGCAAAATCTAACAACAAACTGTATATAACTTGGGCTGTATTGTTTTATGAAGAAAAGGAGAGGTTGGGTATATGTTAACGAGACAGCAACACACTTGCATGAATAACCCATACTATGCTCTAGCAAGTATGATGGTTAATGTCCTTCAAAGTTAAAGGGGGAAACATGAAGCGGGTGTTTTCATTGTTTTTGTTTTACTCGCAGATTCAAAATCTTAAAGATGCAACATTCCAATGCAAATCAAATAAAAATATTACACAATGAATAGAGGTACAGGGGAGGGTTTATTTTTTCATGGTGTTGTCAGTTTGTTCTCGGCTTATGGGTTGGAAGGTCCCTTTGACATCTTTTGCTTCTCGTTTAGTCAAGTTCTAATTTATAAATATCAGATTTTATATCAGTACCAATGAAAAACAATTTTCAGAGAACTTATAACAGTGTTTTAACTGATAACCTTTCAGAATTTTATCGTACAGATTTTGGAAAAAATACTTATAATATAAGTTCAAACAAATGCAGTTTGCCATGACCTAAGATTTTTGAATTTTATATGTTTTGGAGTTTAGTATGACCTCCATTATCACTGAACTATTATACATTTTTGTTTATAGGCCAGCTGAAGCACGATTTCGGATGTGGGATTTTCTCGCTCTATTGGAGATCTTTTGGTGTCCTTCGATGGTTTTTTACTCTTTGGTCGGGTTGTTGTCTCTTTGACACATTGCCCATTTCCATTCTCAATTTTATATAACCACCTTCGGATGTTTATAAAAAATAAAGAACCTTTAGCGGTGCACATATTGGGCTGTGGTAGTATGCAATTCAGAAATGTGTTGGACTTGCTTTTAATTTAAGAACAATGAGGTCTGTCACTTTCTCAACAATATATATGACAATGTTTTCACTTCGTGTTTGAACATCCATAAAACCCACTTGCCTAATGAATCTAGTATGGCGTCTATTGATCATCTGACATTTGTATCAAATGTCAACAATACCATGTTCATCCCAAGAAGATATTTTTAATACTCTTTTATTATTGCAACCAAATAGGTCAGTGAGACTTATATAATTGTGTCAAATTGAATGATAAAACAATGTCATCAATTCTCCGACAGGGTAAACAGATTAAATGTCAACAATACTATGTTCAACTGAAGGAGAATGTGCCTTCATCCTTTATTATTGCAACCCACTAGGAGCGGATTCACATAAGTTGTCAATTATAAAACAATGTCATTAATTCTTCTAAAGGGTACACATATTAATGTAAATAAACTCATCATAGATACCAGAATTAAAATTTTAAATTTGGGCCCGACGCGCGTTTCGTCTACAAAAGACTCATCAGCGACGCTCCTATCCAAAACAGTTTAAAAGGCGAAACAAAGTACGAAGTTGGAGAGCGTTGAGTACCAAAATTGCTTAAAGTTTTGCCAAATACAGCTAAAGTAATATATTCCTGATGTAGAAAAGCCTTAGTATTTAAAAACTTCAAAATTTTGTTAACAATACCATTTTGATCCCGAGGAGAATATGTTTTCCTCCTTTATTATTGCAACCCACTAGGTCAGTGAGGATTTATATAACTGTGTCAATGGTAAAACAATGTCAAAAATTCTTCTACAGGGTTAACAGATTAAATGTCAACAATACCATGATAAACCAAAGGAACATATATGGTACTCCTTCGTTATTGCAACCCACTAGGTCAGTGAGGATTGATATAACTGTGTCAATGGTAAGACAATGTCATCAATTCTTCTACAGGGTTAACAGATGAAATGTCAACAATACCATGATAAACCAAAGAAACATATATGGTACTCCTTCGTTATTGCAACCCACTAGGTCAGTGAGGATTGATATAACTGTGTCAATGGTAAGACAATGTCATCAATTCTTCTACAGGGTTAACAGATTAAATGTCAACAATACCATGATAAACCAAAGGAACATATATGGTACTCCTTCGTTATTGCAACCCACTAGGTCAGTGAGGATTGATATAACTGTGTCAATGGTAAGACAATGTCATCAATTCTTCTACAGGGTTAACATATTAAATGTCAACAATACCATGAAAAACCAAAGGAGAATATGTTTCCCTCCTTTATTATTGCAACCAACTAGGTCAGTGAGGATTTATATAAGTTGTCAATGGTTAAACGATGTCATTACTTTTTTAAGGGTAAACATATTAAATAAGATACTGTTGGCTGTCATTAAACCATGTGTGACATATTGAATATAGAACTATGATTAAAAGAGAGGGGTGAAAGATACCAGAGGGACATCCAAACTCATATATCAAAAATAAACTGACAACGCCATGTCTAAAAAGGAATAGATAAAACAAATAGTTAAATGAAACGAAATATGAGTTATCGGTGAGAACCCAAACTTTATATGTGTATGATCAAAATAAGTGTAAACCTTGTACTCTATTGCACTCGTACTCTCCAATATAATGTTGCTTAAAATGTAGTCCAGCTTTGGAAATAAAGACCTTTGATTTCCCAATAAAAGACAAGCTTTCATCTACGATTCATACAATTTATCGTATTAATAGCTTACTGTTGTTTTTAAGTAACAATGGTTGTTACATTTGATGACCATATGTTGTTATAAACCGTATATTTTCATTCTTTAGCTATTGCAGCAGATACATGTATGATAGTGATATTTGATTGAAGTAATGGTATTCACCGTAACTGACCCTATCATTCTTGTGAGTAGAAAAGTATGAACATGGCCCTCTTCATTATTAAAATTGAAAAATAATAATTCTATTTTTGGCTATATATTTGATAGTCTAAATCCATAATACAAAATAATTTTCCTCTCAAAGAGACTAATGTAGTTTCAATCGATGTTGTCTATATAGTTTTATTAATTATTAATAAAGGATTACTGTCTGTGAAATTCTGTAATTTCCCGATTGACTTGATATTCCGGTTATATTGAACATTGAGTAGTCATTGATCAAAGGACGTTTTCGAGTCTCGAGCCGATCTATCAACAAATCCTTTTAAAATTGACAAACAATTGTTAAAACTTCATATTTACAACTTATTCCCACTTCATAATAAAGCTTCAAAATGGCTAGTTATAGTACATAAACATATACGAAAACACAAATAAAAAATACACAGAAGAACGACTTCATTTAGATACAGACATAGACGAATTATATATACGAAACAAATTATCAAATAGAAGCAGAAATAACTTGCTTGAAACTAGGCCTCCCGAGGGTAAGCATTTCCTACTTTACCAACAGTACATTTACATAGGATAATACAGTCGCCATTACTATCGTGTAAATATCAGAATGATATATTGAAATTTACATATAGAAACCATTGTCCAGCAGTTCTCACCAATTTATAAATCACATTTTCTAGAGATTATAAAGAATTTAAATACATAAACTGACTCAAAATACTGATTTTATTATTATGATCACAGGCACTTGTCTCAGAAATTGTTTTCCTATAAGCATTACTATTAAGGAATAAATAAAGTTTTTCTAAGACAAGTGACTGTGAGTATGATACTTCTTGAATCCTGTTAGGAACGTTTTTGTGTACAACCAAACATTTGTCTATCGTAGCAACCTTCTACTTTAGTTTTTAATTGAGAAAATTATATAAATACACATAGCTGAGAGGGTGATAGAGCAGATTGTTACCCCGAGAAACATTGTCAATCGCAGCCAAGGTTGACAATGCTTTTTCGAGGGGTACCAATCTGCTCTATCACCCTCTCAGCTATGTGTTATTTACTTTATTATACCGAAGGTCCTATTATTATTGTCTTCAACAGATTACTTATATATCAAAAGTATTTTCTATGACGTCACGTACATAACAACGTTAAGGGTCTTAGGAAAAAAAAAAGCAAGATGTTTTTTTTTTTATTTTTATTATTTTAATAGTCAAATAATAAAATTTGAGCCAAAACGTAGAATTTAAGCATTTTATTTAATTACTTGATGTAAATTCAATTCATTGTCCTTTAAATTATCGATTTTTTATTGGTCTGTATGAGAGGGTAACATTAAAAAATATTGTCACCCGCTCAGCCATGTGATAAAGTAAATTTACACCCTCGTATTAGCCAATCAAAATATGGCATTTTAACGTGAAGTATAATAAAAAATTTAAACATATGTTGCGTAGTACTCATCTTATTTGAAGCTGGACTGTTTACTTGTGTTTAATTATGACGACGTACAGTCCAGATATGTCAATTATAAACAGGTTGGTACTTTTGTGACTGTTCCAAATCTATATACCAAATGTTTTGTTGGTCGTGATTTGAATATATTTTTTTCTCTGTAAAGTCAGTTGTAGGTAAAGTAGTTGGCTTGTTCAAGTATATTTGGTAATTCATCATTCTTTTTATAAAACAAATAAGGAAACAAAATTAACTCAATATGAGCATTGTTACCTCAATACGTTTATGGCGTAATGGCAAATGGTGTATTTTCTTTCATGCTATAACATCTTACAAGCTATTGTCAACAACAAAAATTCAGAGGTTGAATATTGATTTTTGTTTTCTTGATACCCAGTGGCAAATATTTTATGGATAATAAGGTTACTGCAGTGAAGGAAGGTAAATGTGAACTGCATTTGAAAATGAAGGTATGATTGATAGATATAGTTCAAATTATGGCAGTATTATATAATAAGATATAAACAATGTAATCATTTAGATTACTACGAAGCATATCACTATAGTTTCTAGATAACTTGATAAAATATGTAATAGAGTAGCGATAGGGCAAAAAATCGAATGTACTTAAGGAAATAAAAGTATTAACCGATAGACAAATTGAAACAAGTTGTTGTTAAGAACGAATGAGAGCAGAAATCAAAAGAACAAATGCAGTATAACTGTAAACAAATCTAAGTGTGAGCTCTAAGCATGCTTTTAGTTTACTTTCTACAATTTCTGCACTACACGATAGCTGAAGTCTTGCCGAAGGCAATTCATTTTACAAGGTTTAATTTAGGGCAGCTGTGCTTATTGTGTCTGTTTTCCAAGTGTACTATAAAATTTGATTGTGTATGTTACTATCTATAATTTGGGTGTTAGCTTGGACCGTCAAGTAAGTAGACCTACGGTTATTTATAGCAACAAAACGTTTAAAAACCTTTTTTTCCCTTAGAAATCATATTAAAATTCACCTATGAAACACAACGTTAACCATTACTGTTTCTTGTGTTCATGCTAGCCACCATGGTTTTAGAAATATTGTCATCCTTAAATCTCAGTCGTTCGTTCGGTAGCTAAACCGATGTTCGAGAAGGTTGCTGATTTGTCTATAAGGGATGTATATAAAAAAAATGCAAATAAATACGCAGCCGCGCCGAGTCGAAACATGATGTCTCATAACAAGAAAGTATTAAGATCTCTTCAAGTTAAAGAACCAATGCAACAACTCTTTGAACTTGCAAAATGTCTACCCCTATCAAAAGACCCTGCTTCGTTTTCAAGTGATATCGAAAATTCCCATCCTTTTTCCCGATCGTACTACTGTGTAGAACCTCCATATTTCTTGAACTATTTGTCATTGGACTCTAAGAAAACAGTAAATAATCGATCACGTTATCCTGAAATATTGATGGATAATAATAAAACAAAAGTACAGAACAATCAGGAAGAAATTTTAATTCGGCTGTATATGAAAGTGTTGTTGAAGAGATAAAATAATAAATGACTAATAACGGTAGTATAGACAGCTGAAAATGTCACATGACATCCAGGTTATAAAAACGGATAAATCACAGAACATAAGTGGAATGTCTGCTTTCAATAAAATCCTCAGACATCCACGACAAATTACCTTGCCGCATTAACGGGCACTTCAATCAATGCTACGGACAAAACCATTTTTGTAATTGATAATCGTTGACTGTGTGTGTAAATTTTGTCATTAACTGGTTCTCTGGACATATTGTTACATTATTAATGACCAAAGTTCTCAACACTATTTGTGGATTATACTTTCTAGCACAATAACAGAGGAACGTTATACTGTGAAGTAAAAAAATTTAGCGAAGGGGTATCGCTTTTGATAACTTAGGGAAGATAAAATTGCAAGCATATAGCCTCGCGTTATTTGATCTTAATGATCGAGAAAATAAATCCTTGCCAACAAAGTTGATACTTGAAATAGTGAAAAATTAATTATAATACTTATATTTCTAGGGGTATTTTTCACTGAATGAAAAAATAGCTATGAAAATGTCTTGAATCCTTGATCACTGCTCGACTGCTGACTTATAGAGGCAAAAGGGAGATTACACCAGGTTTACAGGCAACAACAGATCTACCAAATAAAACACGACTCTGAATGATTTCAAGAGGAAAATATGTCCGTTATTCTTATTTTTATCTAACCAACAGTTTTGATAAAGATTATTTGTATTGTTTGGCTTTATAACTATTTTGATATGAGCATCACTGATGAGTCTTATGTAGACGAAACGCGCGTCTGTGTTCTAAATCATACTCCTGGTACTTTTGATAACTATTTACACCACTGGGTCGATGCTACTGCTGGTGGACGTTTCGTCCCCGAGGGTATCACCAGCCTAGTAGTCAGAACTTCGGTGTTGTCATAAATATCAATTATGTGACCATTTTTATAAATTTCCTGATACAAAACTTTGAATTTATCGAAAAACTAAGATTTTTTTTGTCCCAGGAATAGATTACCTTAGCTGTATTTGGCACAACATTTTTGAATTTTTGATCCTCTATGCTCTTCAACTTTGTATGGTTTGCTTTATAACTATTTTGATATGAGCATCACTGATAAGTGTTATGATGACGAAACGCGCGTCTGGCGTACTAAATTATAATCCTGGTACTTTTGATAACTATTTACACCACTTGGTCGATGGCACTGCTGGTGGACGTTTCATCCCCGAGGGTATCACCAGCCCAGTAGTCAGCACTTCGGTGTTGACATGAATATCAATTATGTGATCATTTTTTTAAAAATTTCCTGATACAAAACTTTGAATTTTTCGAAAAACTAAGGATTTTCTTGTCCCAGGAATAGATTACTTTAGCCGTATTTGGCACAACTTTTTGGAATTTTGGATCCTCTATGCTCTTCAACTTTGTATTGTTAGGCTTTATAACTATTTTGATATGAGCGTCACTGATGAGTCTTATGTAGACGAAACGCGCGTCTGGCGTACTAAATTATAATCCTGGTACTTTTGATAACTATTTAGTTTAAACATATTTTATTTGTTTAAATACAAATTGGATAAGACACAAGTCAAACAGACTTATGAAGTCTTCTCCATTTAACATTTATAACAATATAATACAAAAATATATGTATGAGCATGCATGTATAGAATGGTATATCTATTTAGTATATATATATATATATAAATGGATCAAAAGACGGAAAATTGAAGAAAAAAGAAAAAAAAATAATAATACAGAAAAAAAGATATATAAATAAATGAATATTTAGAAAACAGAAACATAAGAAAAAAAAATTAAAATAAAAAAAAAAAAAAAAAATTAAAATAAGAAATTAAAAAAACGAAAAATAAAAAGGACAAAAAAAAGGGAAAATAATTTTACTTAGATGATGATGTGTGTGTGATCATGGTTTGCTATCTAGACAATTTGAAATCTTTCCGAACTACTTACACCATTGGGTCGATGCCACTGCTGGTGGACGTTTCGTCCCCGAGGGTATCACCAGCCCAGTAGTCAGAATTTCGGTGTTGACATGAATATCAATTATGTGATCATTTTTATAAATTTCCTGATACAAAACTTTGAATTTATCGAAAAACAAAGATTTTTTTTTGTCCCAGGAATAGATTACCTTAGCTGTATTTGGCACAACTTTTTGGAATTTTGGATCCTCTAAGCTCTTCAACTTTGTATTGTTTGGCTTTATAACTATTTTGATTTGAGCGTCACTGATGAGTCTTATGTAGAAGAAAAAACGTCTGGCGTACTAAATAATAATCCTGGTACTTTTGATAACTATATTATTTGCATAGCAATTAAAAAAAGAAGGCAGTAAAATTTTATCGGCGCGGGACGTTTGCGCTTTTTCATAGGACATTTGCGCTTTTTATTTTGGACACTTGCGCTTCATATCATAAGACATTTGCGCTTTTAAAAAGGGACATTTGCGCTTTTAAAAAAAAGGACATTTGCTCTTTTTACATAGGACATTTGTGCTTTTGCAATATTTGATTTTTATGACTATCCTCCCCTTTTATCTTGGCTAGGGACCGGCATGTTTGACCTTAAAGGGTTTAAGTTATATTTTTCCTTATGATTAAAAGTTTAAAAATCGTTTCATAGCACATTTCATAGCACATTGATATATGTGTTAAAGTTTATATTCAGCTAAAAGTTATTATTATAAAGACATAAAACATGTGTAGTCATCACAGGTCAGTTTGGCTGGATAACTGAAGCACAAGGAGTGAACAAATTTAGCTCTTGCTATCTGTTCTGATTAGTATTTCGCCCACATTTCAAATAAATAATAAAGTTTCTTTTTCTCAATTCTAGACCGGGGTGCCTATTCAACAATGTAATGAATATTAATGTAATTCACCGACTGTTGTTCAATGATACTCTTTAAAAAGGTAAAAAAAAAAAATATTACAGGATGAGTCGAGTAGAACTGTTCATTATAGTGGGCATGGAAGGATTCTGGACCATTTGTCGTACTAATGACAAATAAAAATTAAATTTATTAACGTAATGATTACTTCTCATTAAAATTACAAGTAGACGACTATAGGTAAAAAGCGCAAATGTCCGGTCAAATTAATAGAGGTGAATCAAGATTTAAAGCGCAAATGTCCTATCGTTTTACAGGTAAAAAAGCGCAAACGTCCTGTGCCCAAATTTATACATCTAGCAATATTTAGCTCTCATTTCTGTTAGATATTTTGGTTCTATAATTTGAGACAAATTATTATTGTGACATTCAAGACAATCGTATAAATCCTTGTAATTCGAGAGGTTTAAATTGCCTGTTTTACGCATAGCATGCATAAAATACATTTCTCTTTCTGAAGGTTATTATCAAATCTGTTTCACCAAGTTTTATATCCAATTGTGATTGTTTTATCTCAATCGAAGAGTTAAATTACAATAAATCACTCAGATTCGTTTTCTTAGAAACGAAACAGCACCAGATGTAATCACAAAGTCCGGTGAAGAAAGTTCTTTAATTCCATCGAGAGATGATTGTGACATTCATGATAAAGACACATTTGATATATGTGATTTTGAAGTGTTAAGAAATAGTTTGGTCCATATCTCATGGTTACAATTACCATTTTTTCTTATATCTTTGATGGTAAAGAACATCAATTTTACAGTTATAAACATGCACTATGTCCTACATTTTAAAGTTAAACTATTATATTGTAAGATACTGTTACTAAGCGATATTTTGCAATAGATTTTTTTTTCTTCATGAAATTGATTAGTGTTTGGGTAAAGTGCTATCACTATAGACTAAATTATAGTCGTCTGACGACATCCGTTAACTTTGAAAAAAAAAAAAAGTGTCCTTTGATATAACTGGGCCAAGAAGAACCAAACATGACACGCCCATTCTTAAGGATTATGTACCCTTATGTTGATTCAATGCTAAACATATGCAAATTTTGTAGAAAATCCACAACCTTTATTCTTGTACTCTCATATTTGGCGATTTGATGACTGATAGATATAGGATTATTGCATGCAGTGCTAGCATTGATTTCCTTAAAACAAGTTTATTATTGTAGTTATTGGTTATAACAAATAAAAATTTGGACCAAATAAAGTACACCTTTTAGGGTGCGCTCGACTTTGGTGACTCAGCACGAGGTAATTTGGAATTTACAGGTTGGTTAGAACTTTTTGTAAAAAATAAACACTAGCACCCATAGAAAAGCAAGTGAGTTATCTATGTTTCAAATTTTATAACAACAATCTTTGTAATAAAGGCTGTGGATTTTCTATAAAAATCTTGGTTTATTTGCCACAAAGTACTCTTTTTCTATTAAATGCAATGAAACAGTAAATAGTAATGCTTTGCATCAAGTTTCCCCTCGGTCTATGTACAAAATGGCCTATCTCTATTATTCATTATATCTGTAGTTTTGATACAATTAAAGTTTGAAAATTTAGTACACAAGAGTGCACACGCTGAAATGTCTTGCCTTCTTTACTAATCATTGATATTGTGTTGATAGACCTAAATATAAAGCTTTATTACAACTGTCACATAAACTCAACATTAACCAAAGAAAACGAAACATTGATCAATGAACCATGAAATGAGGTCAAGGTCAGATGAACCATGCCAGACATGTACAGCTAACAATTCTTCAATACAACAAATATAGTTGACTTATTGCTTATAAATTAAGAAAAACAGACCAAAACACAAACACTTAACACTTAGCAATGGACCGTGAAAATGAGGTCAAGGTCAAATAAAACCTGGGTAACAGACATATAAATCATAAAATATTTCCATACACCAAATATAGTAGACATATTGCATATAGTATAAGAAAAACAGACCAAAACACAAAAACTTAACTATAACCACTGAACCATGAAAATGAGGTCAAGGTCAGATGACACCTGCCAGTTGGACATGTACACCTTACAGTCCTTCCATACACCCAATATACTAAACCTATTGCTTATAGTATCTGAGATATGGACTTGACCACCAAAACTTAACCTTGTTCACTGATCCATGAAATGAGGTCGAGGTCAAGTGAAAACTGTCTGACGGGCATGAGGACCTTGTAAGGTACGCACATACCAAATACAGTTATCCAATTACTTATAATAAGAGAGAATTTAACAATACAAAAAATCTTAACTTTTTTTTCAAGTAGTCACTGAACCATGAAAATGAGGTCAAGGACATTGGACATGTGACTGACGGAAAGTTCGTAACATGAGGCATCTATATATATACAAAGTATGAAGCATCCAGGTCTTCTACCTTCTAAAATATAAAGCTTTTAAGAAGTTAGCTAACGCCGCCGCCGCCGGATCACTATCCCTATGTCGAGCTTTCTGCAACAAAAGTTGCAGGCTCGACAAAAAATGGCTACAGAAGGGGTCATAAACCTTAAGAGTATCTAGCCATTAAAACAGTTAGGTGACCTCCGTCAGACAATATAGATACCATTACTGAAATATTACATATCGGTAACATGCAAGTAATCGTAATATATCTTGCAGACTATTATATTCAAAGAAAATTCTCACCGGATCAAACATGCTAAGAATGTCGACATCTATTTATTACCGTTTAAAGAAGCTATCTAAATTACTAAATTGTCAATCGGCTTTTTATAGCAGGTATTGCACTCAAAAATTATTATACCCCCCCCCCCCCCCCCCCCCCCGGCGTTTTGCATTTGCGCCGATCTGCATTTCATTTGCGCCGATTTTTTCTTTCATTTGCGCCGATTTTTTTTTTCATTTGCGCCGATTTTTTTTTACAGGTAAATAACAGGTAAATTACAGGTGAAATGATATAAGAAGATGTGGTATGAGTGCCAATGAGACAACTCTCCATCCCAGTAATGTTATTTTCATTTATTATTAAAGAACTCTTCCGTTAGCCAGTTGTACATGTGTTATGAATTGTCAATCATAACATGTATATAACTTGTCTCCTGCTTAAAATCAAGAAATAAAAACCTAAGATAAAAGCACTTTGTTTATACTAAAATGACGAATTAAAAATATATGTGTCGCATTCAAATCCATAAAAACGGAATACATTCAAATCATAAATCTGATCTTGCCGAGAATGTATAGGCAACACATCTAATATATTCCTTTCTTATGATTTCGTCTCTTCTATATTTGGCGTAATTGTCGATAACGAAGGCCATTTTTTCTTTGTCTGGCATACGTACTGGTGGGGGCATTTCTAGAGTTCGCATTTTCTCGCAAGGAAGCTATTAAACCAAGAGTTCCAAATGGTGAAGTTGAAATCATCCCTTCGTTAATTTTATGGACGCCATCACGAATTGGTTGACCGTTATGGAATATGTACTTGAACGTTGTCTAAGAATATATGACCTTTGTCATCAGAAGGAGAGTCAGACAATGTCAAATGTGAAGCAGTTATCGATTTCATTTAGGGAAAGGAATGGTAACCCGAAACATTGAGATAGCCATTTACCAATTGCAATGTCACTTGATTTGTCTTTACACTCTGTGATCAGTCAATGTAAAAGTATGAATTTACCTGTAACTTACCTGTAAATCCAATTAGGAAAAAATATAAAATCGGCGCAAATGAAAAAATAAAATCGGCGCAAATGAAAGAATGAAAATTTTCAAAATCGGCGCAAATGTCATACGCCCACCCCCCCCCCCCCCCTCCCACACACACACACAAACAACCCAAACCAACAACAACAAAAAAACAAACATACACTTTACGAACGCCATATCCTATGACAATTTACGACCCTTTTGTTCTATGATCATCTAAAGTTTCATATTCTAGTTCATAGTTATAATACAAAAGGTAAGTGGAAACAAGAAGATGTGGTATGAGTACCAATGAGACCTCTCCATTTTCTCCCTTTGAATAAAAGTACAATTGTCTTCATCTCATTCTAAAATTCATGTCCCCCAACATATTCGTCTCAATCACCATTCTTATATAATCTCCGATTAACCAAATATCTATATGGTTAATCTCTGGAATATGGTATATAACGTATTGCTCATAAATACGGGGAAAGAGTTTTTACTTTTTTCCAGTTTCACACGTATGACAAGGTTCGCATCCATGAAGAAGTAAAAGTTAATTTAAATTATATGCTTGAAAGCTTACCTGCATTGTACTAAGAACATCTCTGACAAAAAAGGTTTCTTTAGCTAAACTTCCTTCGGACAATATGTCTTTTAAAACAACAGCACCTATTAAATCATGTCTTGAAAACCTATCAAAGTCGTAGACATTTAACTGAAGTGTACGATCTTGAAGTTCTTGATATAACGCCGAAAATGTAAATGACTCATTAAATTCTGGATCTAATGTCTTTCTGTGTACCTTTGTTTGACATTTATTTTTCCTGTCCGGAAGCAGGTAAATTTTGACATACGGATCTGATGTACCAGAGAAGTCGCGTGCAGGAAGGTCTTCTGCACTGATTATGTTTACTTTTAATTCCTCATTATCATGGAGGTAATTGAGACTGAAATATAGTTTTCCACAGAGTCTATGCTCACTCCTTATGCTATCAACAGACGATTGTTTGTATAATTCGGGTTTTATTTTGCCAAGTTTCGGCTGTTCCTTTTGTCTTACACTTTGTATTTGAAATTCTATATTTGATAACTGTCGCTGGAATGTTAGATGCCGTTGCGACACAGTTGGCAGTGTTGCTTGTCTCTGGTTTGATTTAAAAAGTCCTCTTCGACGGAAAAAGTCTAATTTTGATTGAGACTGCTTTGCTAGATCTGGGGTGCTCTGACTGATTTTAAGGTTGCTACTATGAAGTGAGTTCGGAGATTCATCGGTTTCTATAGACAGTTCCGATGAAAGAAGTTTCTTCTTTCGACGACAGTACATCCATGATAGATAGACCACAACAGCAGCAAACAATACAATGACCCCAGATAGAATTGTAAAGATATATCCTAGAGATAAACCTGAAAAAATAATTAGAGATTCTTTAAGAATTACGCCAAGTATTTTGTCGGACCTATCTCTCTGATTAAATAAACATTTGGTTTGCTTTTGATAATTTGTAGAATACGTTTTTGTACTGAGTTTGAAAATGCAGGCAAATTGTCACTGTAGTTCCTATTCTGGTTGACAGGACAATATTTTGTAATTTTACAGATTTTGCTGGTTGTTTTTCACTCGATTGAAAGTTTCGTGCCATTTGAAGCTTGCTGCATTTTTATGGACACTTGTTTGTTATTCAAGTCTCTGTACCTCAATTTTTGTTTTGTCTAGCTTAGTTGCTATCGCTGCGACGTAATAAAAACTAATTGTCCATAAATTGAAACAAACTTCGTATAGATCAGATGAGAACAAGGTTCATACAACTTTGAATGTCAGAAATGTATAAGGGATACAGCATGAACAATGATTATGCTCATAGATATTTTGGACAAAAAGGAATCTGAATTGATTGTTTTAATCATACATGTATGTGCAGCCAGATTTACAATGATGGCAACATCATAAAACATGATCCTTACTTTTTTTTTCTTTTCTTTTCTGTTTAGTTTAATTTGTGGATCGCGGATTGTGAAAGAGTATTTTTAAAATTACCATTGATACAACATTTAAAGAACGCATATGAATATAACATATATTAGTTTAAGCCTTGCCACTTGTTCCTCAAGCGTTAGCATTGAATGATTGCGTTGTTGCTAATCTAATAAAAATGCATACATGTCTCGCGTACACAAACTTGATCATAAGCAGTCCAAGCACAACTAATGAAAAATGTAAAAATACATGTAGGTAGTAAATGGATTAAATTTTATAAATGGATGTAGTATAATTCTAAATTGGGATGATAATACCCACGGAATTGGTCAGGGTATCAAATATGAGCATTCTACATGTATGACCTCTTCTGTCCCATACGTTTAATTGATTCCTCGTATAGGGTGTGTGTTTTTCACGTTACAGAGTCTTTGCAACAAGAATCCGGAGTGGTCTGTAGGTGGCATGTTAGAAGGTTAATGTCCAGCTCCTATCCAATATGTTTTCAATTGTAAGTGGCACTCCAAATTCTAGTCCTTCGTCCCAGATGACCAACCTTGAAGATAGTACATGTTGTATAAATTGCAATATATGCCACTGGACGCAAAGTAAGCGACAGAAGAAATAAGTTTTAACCATTAATAACTATCATTTGAACTTACCAGTTTCTGGTTGGTGACCATCTGAATGTTCCTTCATCTTATTCGGTATGCAAACCTGCTAATCTAACTAAATAAATATGTTTATATATGTCATCTTATGTAAACGTAGCATAAAACTTCCATTCTGCAATGGCGTTATGTCTACTATATGAACAACTTCTAGTAGTCCGAGTAATCCTATTAAACTATGCAGTGGTACAGAAAACAATATCTACTAAGACATTAAAAGTTAATTGCACTGCACTTGTAAATATTACGCAAAATATATTTTATATTATATGTTTTTACGACGGCATTGTTATGTTCACAAGACTATTGATATTATGTCGTATCTTGTATATTAATTATGTATACGTACAATACTAGAATCCCGATAAATAATTATTGCATGGCTGTAAATCCTACAGACTGAATTGTAAACTGAGAGACAATAACGCTCCTGATTATCATCCGAAACTAATAAAGGTAAAAAATGCTATTAACCTGTTTCCAATGAAGTCGGACCGTACCTACAATATTTGTTTAGAAAGGTTTTGTTTAAATAGCTTAGATACATTTTTACTGCATATTTTGTTGCGTTTCAACGTTTATTGATTTAATTTGATACGTGGAGATAATAATCTGAGGGAATAAAATATTCTCCATTAGAAAATTAAACGCTACATGCATAATATAAATAGTGCAATATGCTGGTTACCACAGAGGTGATATATCTATTATTTCCATGAAATGATTTTTTTTATTTTGATAATTACTACAATGTATATAGTATCTTAGTACCGTGACAAAACCTCGCTGTAATAATTACTACAATGTATATATAGTATCTTAGTACCGTGACAAAACCTCGCTGATACAGCAACACAATAAAGCACTGGTACATCAACATAAAAAAGAGCTGTAAAATCCAAATGAAAAGAGAACTTGTTTAGTCTTAGTTGCATGATTTTTTTTTATTAGTTGTTAGTGGCTTTGAACTAGCTGTCAGATAACTGCGAGTACTCTCAGATCTGTTCATTGTGTCTTTTTGTGTCGGGATGTATAAGTACCGGGCCACGTCCACTGTATTTTTGTCCATCTGATGAGTTAAGCCTTTTTCAACTGATTTTTATAGTTCGTTCTTATGTTGTACTGTTATACCACTGTCCCAGGTTAGGGGGAGGGTTGGGATCCCGCTAACATGTTTAACCCCGCCACATTATTTATGTATGTGTCCCAAGTCAGGAACCTGTAAATTAGTGGTTGTCGTTTGTTTATGTGTTACATATTTGTTTTTCGTTCATTTTTTTTACTTAAATAAGGCCGTTAGTTTTCTCGTTTGAATTGTTTTACATTGTCTTATCGGGGCCTTTTGTAGCTCACTATGCGGTATGGGCTTTGCTCATTGTTGAAGGCCGTACGGTGACCTATAGTTGTTAATGTCTGTGTTATTTTGGTCTTTTGTGGATAGTTGTCTCATTGGCAATCATACCACATCTTCTTTTTTATATTGTCTTTATTTCAACATTGAGAAGATACAAGTACATGCAGGGTAATTCGTATTTAGTAAAAAAAATCCTTTAAATGAAACAACATATTTATTACGTTTTAAGGACGAATTGTTTTCAACAAACAATTCGCATTCAAATGAGAACCAGATGTACTATCTTTTTTCCGGAATATGACCCTCCAGATAAGGACCAACCGAGTTGGTACTAACATGAGAAAAACGACGGGTGCCACATATGGATAAGGATTTGCTTACAATTCTGGAGCACATGAGATCATTACCAGTTTTTGATGGGAATCGTGTTGTTCAGTATTTAGTTTTCTATGTTGTGTTTTTTTATACTGTTGCTTTTCTAGTCGTGTTTCTTTCTTCTTTTTAAGCCATGGCGTTGTCAATTTATTGTCCACTTATGACTTTGAATGTTCCTTTGTTATCGGTCGGCTTGGTTTTATAAACAGTCTAGATTAAGAAAATGCTGTAAAAGTCACGGTGTATAGTTGTTATCTATTTCAACGTCATTGGCAAAATGTTAAATAGATAACTACATTAAAATATTGTGGAACGTATAGCAGACGATATTCGAGTTCCATAAACTACTATGAGGTCGTTTCAGCAAACAACAAGAAACTTTTAGCTAAGTAATAAATCCAAATTAAAAGGAAACAACAAAATGGGTTAACGAAAAGTACAAAACGACTAACTTGAAGATTGAAAAGTCATTGCACGCCATTTATATTGACATTTGCAATTCATTGGTGTTTTTTTTTTATTATTCGTGGTCTCGTCGCTTGACTTCCCTATTTGATTTCCTTTTTTCACAACTGGAGGATGATCTTATATTTTATATTTACTTGAAGTTACCGAGTATTTACATATTAAACAAAATATCTAATAGAAACAGATACAAGACAGTTTAATTTGTTGAATGAATGACACATAAAACGTATTTAATATGACTGATATTGAAAGTAAATTTGTGTTTTGATCCCCAGTCAAAACCAGCTCGGACAATTGATTGTTCTTATAAGACCAGATGAAATGAAATTTGACACATTAAATATGAATGTCTTTTCTCACCTAATATAATGAATTATAATACTGAACAAAGCCCCAAACAAACACATTTTCATGTAAAATCCTCATGACAATGGTTATCAAAGCACCACTTCAAAGAGTTCGCAATCGCTTAATCAAAAATACCTAAAGCAAAATGTATAGTCTCGACGAGAGCCACGAATAGAGTCATTCTAAGGTTAAATTGAAATTTTTGCAAGATGAGTGTAAAATCAATAATGTATAATATCAACATCAATGAGACAAAACCCGAATAAATCATAACAAACACATTAACATGGTGTCAAGTAGGCGATCGAATAAAAGAAGTACAGATATCACATTTTGAATAATTAAAAAACGACGTACTGTTAAATTTAATGACCCAAAAAATTACATAATATCACCCAACTCCCCGGAAGACGTTTAGATTTAACGTGCAGTTGTTTTCTTACGTCCAGTATCAAATATTCCAGGCAAGATAAGCACATTAAATTAAACAAATTTAACAGATACTTAGTAATCAATTATGAGATGTTCTCTGGGCACAGAGGGAACCGTGAGAGAACGTTAGAAAGCACTGTCTGTACTCATTCCCATCGAGTATGTATAAAACAATCAAACTTACACCTTTGAATAAGTCTTTCTATGAGACTACTGAACTGCAAGTGACTGTAATTATAGAATTATACGCATGTAACCCTCATTTGTGCATAGAAATGCAGTGGTTGTCCCTTTCACTTTAAAAGGTCTACAGCGACGGCCTTTTTTAAAATTTTATGCCCCACCTACTATAGTAGAGGGAAATTATGTTTTCTGGTCTGTGGGTCCGTTCGTTCGTTCGTCCGTCCGTCTGTCCCGCTTCAGGTTAAAGTTTTCGGTCAAGGTAGTTTTGGATTTAGTACATGTTCCCTATGATATGATCTTTTTAATTTTAATGCCAAATTAAATTTTTGACCCCAATTTCACGGTCCACTGATCATGGAAAATGTTAGTGCAAGTGGGGCATCCATAAACTATGGACACATATTTGTCAACATTTTCTTTTATGGTTGTTGGATTAGTTTCAGATTGTTTTCATGTCCTAAATGGTTGTTGGATTAGTTTTATATGGTTTTCATGTCCTAAAGTGTTGTTGGATTAGTTTTATATGGTTTTCATGAACTACATGGTTGTTGGATAAGTTTTAGATTGTTTTTTGTATTATCATGGTTGTTGTTGTACTAGTTTTAGATAGTTTTCTTGTCTTATATGGATGTTGGACTAGTTTCAGATTATGTTCATGTTTTTTATTGTTATTGGCGCGCGTGTGTGTGTGTGTGTGTGTGTGTGTGTGTGTGTGTGTGTGTGTGTTAATTTAAAAAAAATCTAGTTCACTTGAATTAAGATAGATAGGGTGTCTTCCTCCATCTTGGATTTGAAAATACCAGAAAACAAGGTCTAGATCTTTAACAGAATGTGCACATTTTGAGAGTAGTAGGTAATTCATGTGTAAGAACTTTCAATTCGATATAGAAAATGACATGTTTTATCATATTAATAGTTGTATTTTACAAAAAATAGAAAAATTTTGTTTAATCAATTTTTTCCAACTTTGCCACATAAGGGGAGGCAACTCAAATGCAAGGGCAGATAATTCAGATTAAGGTACTCTTACTTTTATGATAGACATTGAATCACAATTAAAGCTATTAGAAAATAATATAGATTTCAAAGCTGAAACAGATGCTCCAATATCTTGTTCAGAAGTAAATAAGGTAATCAGAGGACTAAAACTTCAAAAGTCTGCTGGACCAGATAGCATTATAAATGAAATAATTAAAACCTCAAATCAAGTAATAATTAAGTCAATTGTTAAAATATTTGATTTAATTCTAAAAACGGGTATATACCCAAAATCATGGAAGGACTCATATATAATAGCACTTCATAAGAAGGGAGACAAATCTGATCCCAATAATTACAGAGGTATATCTTCAATCAGTAATCTTCCTAAAATATTCAATGCTGTACTCAATAATAGACTAATCACAGTTGTGGATAAACAGCTGAATAACTGTCAGTTTGGCTTCAGAGAAAACCACAGAACTGCTGACAGTATTTTCATATTAAAATCTTTAATTAATAAATATATACACAAAAATAACAAAAAAATATATGCATGCTTCATTGACTTAAGAAAGGCATTTGACTCTGTATGGAGGACAGCCCTTCTATATAAATTATGCAAAATGGGAGTAGGAAAGTCTTTTTACAGGGTAATAAAACAACAATATTTAAATACAAAATCCTCTTTAAAATATAAAGATCACATTTCTGACTATTTTGACATTACTAGAGGTGTGAAACAATGGGACTCATTAAGTCCTACTTTGTTCAATATTTTTATAAATGATATCACTAAAGGTTTGGAAGATGACAACTCAAGTCCATTGGAGCTCATAAATAGTAAACTAGGCTCCCTCCTGTTTGCTGATGATCTGCTTTTACTATCAGAATCTAAGGAGGGTCTCCAAAATAGTCTTAATAAAGTTTCCATGTTTTGTGAAAACTGGCAGCTTTCTCTAAACATAAATAAAACAAAAAGTATGGTCTTTTCAACAACAAAGCAAAAGCCTGAAACATCTATACTTATTCTGGATCACATTCGCAATTATATTAACTGTATAGTCTCTTGGATTGAATTTTTAGACATCCGTATTTCCGGAAATAATCTAGACTTGTCCGTATTTTCACTACTGCTTACTTTCTCTTCCTCGCCTGTCTATTACAAATGGATGCCACGACAAAACTGCACCTGTGGATATTGTGACAAATCACCGTCAAGTACGTTTCAAATCAATTATAAACTGTTAAATATATATACCGTTAATTCCGTTAACTTGAATTCCACGTTTATTCAACAAATACGAACTGTAATTGTTATTTCTATGAATTGAACTGCAAATTCTACTTTCGTTTTTGACTTGATATTAACGTTGCTTTGAACATTCATATATTTCTTTCGTGCATATTGTAAAATATTGTATTTTTATTTCTTTCAGTTTACCAAACAATACACGCGCTGTAAAACTCCTGTATCATTTCTGGTGGAATTATAATCTACAATCTTCACCCACAAGTTGTTATTCTTTATAATTTGCCGAGATTGCGATACAGTCCCTTGGTTATACTAGCTGAGTCAGGCTCAGCATAGTAAATTGACGACAACCTGTCTTTACATATCCAGACAAGGAACGACAACGTAGCAACGTACATACGTACATACCTTTACACTGGCAGTGGACTACATATCTTGTGTGAACTCGACAGCAACCCAACAACGTTGAGTCAACATGGATCCCAGTCATGTGGAACAACAAGAAGAGATTCAGCCCCAAGAAGGAGATGTCCTTGAACTATTAGAAAATCCGTCTAATATATCACAGTCAGATGAAACTCCCGAGGCTAGGCGAGTACGTGACCTCACGGAAAAAGGACAAGGAGCTTTCACTGAAAAACGTGACAAGTTCTGTCAGGAACTAGAAGCTCTCTGGGCAGACATTGAATCCAAGTTATTGGAAGTAACAACGCCTCCTAACGATCTCCAGCAACTCCTAACAGTCCAGGACAAACTTGTTAAAGCCTGTAATAATTATCGTAGGCTCACAGATGAATACCTAGACTTTCTGAAAAGGACCCGAACATTGGAGAGTCAAAAAGAAATTGATGCATGTAAACTCTCTTTGGATTTACGTCTGTCCAAAGTGGAGCTAGTTATGGAAAAACTACACGAGCATCGCCTCGCTCTTACAAAGGCTAAATCTACAAAAACAAAGACATCTAGAGGCAAGAAATCCTCACACAGTGGGAGCTCCCACGTCTCTGACATTTCAAGTCTTGCACGGAAGAAGCGTGCTAAAGCAGAGGCTGCCAGAACTCAGATAGCCTTTGCTGAAAAACAGGCCTTGCTCCTAAAGCAGGAGGCAATGATAGAAGAACAGACTCTTTTCAAGCAAAATGAAATAAAGGCCGAGGCAGAACAAGAAGCCATCAGAGCAGAACAAGAAGCCATCAGAGCAGATCAAGAAGCCACACGCAGAAAAGCCGGGGCGGAGCAAGAGGCTATACGTAGAAATGCTGAGGCTGCACACCAGAGAGCTGAAATGAAACGCGAGGCCATACGCAGGAAAACTTTAATGGAACAGGAGGCTGCACGTGCAACACGGGAAAAGGCCGAAATTAAAGCTGCTATGAACATTCTAGAAGCACAAAGAGAAGCTGCAGCCGCAGAAGCCGAGGCTCGTGTCCTGGAATACGACGGCAGCCAAGCATTTAGCGATCTTCCTGATGAAAAGGAAGACCCGCTCCAGCGTGTGCAAGATTTCGTCAATAAACTTCCTGTATCAACTGTTGTAAAGGAAGTAACAGGACCTCAAAAGAAAAAACAAATTCCTGTTAAGATCGAGCTGAGTCACGAAGCACCAGCGTTCGTGCCATCCGTGGCACTGAACTTGCTGTCGCAGACCTCTGCCGTCTTGCCTTCAGATACTAAGTCACCGGAAGTTACCTTAATCCCAGATCTGGGATTAGTAACTGGCATACAAAAACTAGGCCTTTCAGATGAGAACCCTACTGAACACCAAAAACAGGGTGTCAAAGAAGCGATCCCTGTCTTACGCACAAAACAAGACTTTATAGAAGAGATCCCTGTTTCACACAAAAAACATGGTGTAAAAGAAGAGATCCCTGTTGCACACCAGCAACAAATCAACCCAACATCGGAGATTACTAGATTTCTCTTGCGTAAGGACCTGCTTTTCTCCCGATTAACAAGCTTTAACGATCGGGCAGAATCCTTCCATACATGGAAGGCAAGCTTTAAAAACGTAACAGACGAGTTACAAGTAGCTGACTCGGAACAGATTGATTTATTAATCAAGTGGCTCGGTCCTGAGTCTGCTAAACATGCCATAAGCATAAGAGCGTCGAACGCCAATAATCCTACAATAGGTCTACAGAGATTATGGAAGAGGCTTGACGAGCGGTATGGTGCTCCAGAAATGTTGGAAGCCTCTCTCAGGAGTAAACTTGACAAATTCCCGACCTTGACGAATAAGGACAACGCACGTCTCTATGAACTGTCTGACATTCTATCAGAAATAGAATACCACAAGGAAAATCCCAAGCTGGGATGTCTGCTAGCTTATTTTGATTCACCGACCGGAATAAACCCTGTCATTGAAAAACTACCATATGGACTTCAGGAAAAGTGGGTTACAAGGGCGTCTAGATACAAATCTAATCACGGCGTTGCCTTTCCTCCTTTTACAGAGTTATCTGCATTCATCAGTGAAATCAGTAGAATTAAAAACGATCCTGGATTAATCTTTGGGTCAAAAGTCACACCAAATACAAAAGGTGCTGCGCCAAGGTTCACGTCTTACCCCAAGACTAAAGTTGGTACTCACAAAACAGCGGTTGAGCAGCTATCCGGAGACGCCAGCAAACAAGGTCTTTGTATTCTGCACAATACAAAGCATTCCTTAAATGAATGTCGAGCGTTCCGAGCCAAATCAATAGAGGAACGCAAAGGTCTTTTGAAAGAAAACAATGTCTGTTACAAGTGTTGTGATTCTACCAAACACAGAAGCCGGGAATGCAACGCACGCATAAGTTGTAAAGAATGTGGAAGTAAACAACACACTACCGCACTTCACATCACTAGACCACAGCAACCTGCGAGTTCTCAGTCTAGCTCGCCTAAGCAAGCCTACGGCGGGGAGCCTATAGAATCGGCTGAAACTAAGGCAACCTCAGTTAACTCTACCTGTACTGAGATCTGCAAAGATACATATAGCGGGAAATCTTGTGCTAAAATACTGCCTGTGAATGTTTATCACAAAGATAACCAGGACAAAGTTATTCGCATGTACGCCATCATTGATGACCAAAGCAACCGGTCACTAGCATCGCCCGAATTCTTTAATTTTTTCGACGTCAAAGATAAACCGGAGAACTATACTTTATCAACATGCTCCGGCAAAGTAGTCACCTCCGGGAAAAGAGGAAGAGGTTTCATCATGGAATCAATCAACTGTAATGACAAGTTTGACCTTCCTGTACTGATTGAATGTGATCATATTCCAAATAATAGGGACGAAATACCTACTCCTGAAGTAACAATGCATCACCCTCATTTAAAAGAACTTAGAGGTAGCATTCCGTCTATAGAGGAAAATTGGCAAATTCTTCTCTTAATTGGCAGAGACCTTATAGAGGCACACCATGTCCTCGACCAGCGCATAGGACCACCCAGAACTCCATATGCACAACAATTGAAACTTGGTTGGGTAGTGATAGGAGAAACCTGCATTAACAAGCAGCATGTTCCTCTTGAGTTAAATGTTAAAATAACCAACATTTTACCTACAGGACAACCTTCAACCTTTCAACCATGCACAAGCAAGTTTGACATCCGGGAAAACTACACAGACCCTGTAACGAAAGATTTACCATCGCCACTCTTTGAAAAAACAAGGGACGATGATAAGCCTGGACAGTCATATGAGGACAAAATGTTCATGAAACAGATGGACAACGAATTTGTCAGAGACTCGAAAGGAAGTTGGGTAGCACCGTTACCGTTCCGAGTGCCAAGACAGCCATTGCCAAGCAACAGACCACAGGCTCTTCACCGTGCTAACATGTTAGACGCCAGTCTGAATAGAAACCCAGTGAAGCGGGAACATTTTCTTACATTTATGAGTAAAATCTTAGATAATAATCATGCAGAGCTCGCTCCACCATTGCACGAACATCAGGAGTGCTGGTATTTGCCATTGTTTGGTGTTTATCATCCGAAGAAACCCGATCAGATAAGAGGTGTGTTTGATTCTTCCACCAAATGTAACGGAGTTTCACTTAACTGCAGACGTTCAACATATGTTTCACTGCTTTGTTGTCAGAAAAGACCACCGAAATTATCTGAGATTTTTATGGCATAAAAACAATGACCTACAGAAGAACCTTGTCGAATACCGCATGAGGGTTCATGTTTTCGGAAATAGTCCGTCACCTGCCGTTGCTACGCTTGGACTCAGAAAAGCAGCTCAAGCATCAGAACAAGAGTTTGGCAGTCACGTGACTAGCTTTGTTACAAGAGACTTCTATGTCGACGACGGTCTAACGTCATGTCCTACTAAAGAAGAAGCCGTAAAGCTCATGAAGGACACACAGCAAGCATTATCAAAATATGGAAACTTACGCCTTCACAAGTTTGCCTCTAATTGTGCGGAAGTTATGTCTACATTTCATGCCAGTGATTTGGCTTCAAATCTTAAAGATCTAGACTTAGAATGCGACAGCAAACCCCTACAACGTAGTCTTGGTCTCAGCTGGGACGTAAACACTGATAACTTCTTATTTCAATTATCATCAGAAAACAAACCGATCACTCGGAGAGAAATTTTATCTACGATAAACAGTCTCTACGATCCTCTTGGATTTTTGGCTCCAGTGATTATTCAAGAGAAACTCCTATTAAGGAAAATAGTATCAGAAACCGTCGATTGGGACCAACCTCTCTCTGATGAAACAGCAGCGGAGTGGAAATCTTGGAGAGATACTCTAATTGCTATCGAAACATTACGCATTCCACATACCTACGTACCGTATCTCAGCAAAACCGCCACAAAGGAGTTGCATATCTTCTCTGATGCATCAGAAAAAGCCATAGCAGCTGTTGCATACCTACGTACGACCGACAGTAGTGGTGAACCAAACATAGGTTTCATTCTTGGGAAAGCTAAGGTTGCACCAACAAGTGGTCATACTATTCCACGTCTTGAACTATCAGCTGCTGTATTAGCAGTTGAGATCACACAAACCGTCATGGATAATTTAGATTTACATATAGACACCGTAAAATTCTACACAGACAGTAAAGTGGTTTTAGGTTACATCAGTAACGAGACAAGAAGGTTCTTTATCTACGTCGCCAATAGAGTAGAGAAAATAAGAAAATTTAGCTCTCCAAGTCAATGGAATTATGTACCAACTAACCGTAATCCCGCAGATTCGGGAACGAGGTCCGTACCTGCTCACGAAATTCATAGCAGTGAATGGTTATTAGGACCAAGACAACTTCTTTTCTCAGAACAGAAGAATTCTGAGGACATTTATCAGCTAACAGACCCAGAGGAAGATGGAGAAATACGTGCAACTGTTAATGTTGCAAAAACATTTGCCACACTTGAGCATAAGGGTATCGGAACTGTTAGATTCAACAGATTCTCCAACTGGACATCACTTGTGCGAGCGATAGCCTTTTTAGAACGTTTCTCCCGTTTACACGGGTCAAAACAGGCAGCATCGGTGACTTCTCTGGAAGGCTTTTCGAATGCCGAAAATTTCATCTTAATATCTGCACAACATGAAGTTTATGGAGATGAAATAGATTGTATAAAACGTCAGGAACAAATTAATAAGCGGAGCCCGATAGCTAACCTCAATCCGTTTTTGGACGAACGGGGACTATTACGAGTAGGAGGCCGTATCGCCAAATCTGACTTAGACCTCCGTGAAAAGAAACCATTGATCGTCCCTGGACGCCATCATATAGGGACATTATTAGTTCGACACTACCACAACAAGATAAAACATCAAGGTCGCCATTTCACGGATGGAGCAATTCGATCCGCAGGATTTTGGATAGTAGGAGCAAAACGCTTGATCTCATCTATTATTCATAAATGTATGACATGCCGCAAACTCAGAGGAAAAACTGAGTATCAAATCATGTCTGATTTGCCAGAGGACCGTCTTGAACCTTCACCTCCGTTTACTAACGTTGGAATAGACACCTTTGGACCCTGGACAATTGTTTCACGTAAAACACGTGGTGGATACGCCAACTCAAAACGTTGGGCAATTTTATTCACATGCGTAGTGACAAGAGCTATTCACATCGAATTAATCGAGGAAATGAGTTCTTCAGCCTTCATAAACGCTGTCAGGAGATTCGCCGCTATAAGAGGTCAAGTTAAGATTTTCCGATCTGACCGTGGAACGAACTTTATCGGCGCAATCGACGACTTAAAGATTGACTCAATCAACGTTGAAGATGGACCCTTCAAGAACTTTCTGTACAATTCTGGTACAACTTGGATCTTCAATCCGCCGCATTCGTCCCACATGGGTGGAGCCTGGGAAAGAATGATTGGTATCACCAGGAGAATTCTTGATTCTATGCTTCTTAACGCAGCCGGAAGAAGCCTAACACATGACGTGCTCAACACACTAATGGCAGTAGTTTCAGCAATAGTGAACTCTAGACCTCTGGTACCGGTATCAACAGATCCAGAGAATCCGTTGATATTAACTCCGGCTATGTTATTGACACAGAAAACCGACTACATATTCACCTCAGATCATCTTGGAGAATTCGATAAACGAGATCTATGTCTTGCCGAATGGAGACGAGTACAGGCTCTTGCCAGTGTTTTCTGGTCCCGTTGGAGGAAGGAATACCTGCCGTTACTACAACAACGACGAAAATGGACCGAAGATCGCCGTGATATCATCGAAGGAGACGTCATTCTTCTAAAGGACAAAAACATTTGCCGTACCCAATGGCCCGTTGGAATTATAGTGAACTCATTTAAAAGTTCAGACGAACATGTCCGAAAAGCAGAAGTGCGAGTAATCGTTAATGGAAAAGCCGCAATCTACACACGCCCTATCGTGGACATGATTCTTCTCATAGAGAACAACCCTGTGTAACTATATGTATATATTTTGGATTTATATAGTGACATTCATATGTGTTATATCTTATGGAATAGTGATATCAGGTAGATTTCAGACGGGGAGTATTCTAGATCACATTCGCAATTATATTAACTGTATAGTTTCTTGGATTGAATTTTTAGACATCCGTATTTCCGGAAATAATCTAGACTTGTCCGTATTTTCACTACTGCTTACTTTCTCTTCCTCGCCTGTCTATTACAAATGGATGCCACGACAAAACTGCACCTGTGGATATTGTGACAAATCACCGTCAAGTACGTTTCAAATCAATTATAAACTGTTAAATATATATACCGTTAATTCCGTTAACTTGAATTCCACGTTTATTCAACAAATACGAACTGTAATTGTTATTTCTATGAATTGAACTGCAAATTCTACTTTCGTTTTTGACTTGATATTAACGTTGCTTTGAACATTCATATATTTCTTTCGTGCATATTGTAAAATATTGTATTTTTATTTCTTTCAGTTTACCAAACAATACACGCTCTGTAAAACTCCTGTATCATTTCTGGTGGAATTATAATCTACAATCTTCACCCACAAGTTGTTATTCTTTATAATTTGCCGAGATTCCGATACAGTCCCTTGGTTATACTAGCTGAGTCAGGCTCAGCATAATACTTGTATATAAAAACAAAAAAATAGAGAATGTTATGGAATATCCTTACTTGGGTCTGCTGATTAAATCAAATGTTAATCTCAGTCATAGTACAGCTGAATTAACAAAAAAGGCAAAAAAGGTTTTGTTTTCTATTAAAACATATACTAATTCTCTTGGCAGCCTTCCTGAGACCTATATTAACTTATAATTCTGAGATAACATATTTGGACTCATATATAACATATTTCAAAGCTAAAAAAAGAGCTTTGGTTTCTGGAAAAATTGTGGACCCATTTAATTTTATTGACAAGACTCCAATAGAAAACTTGCATCTTGGTTATTGCAAGTTTACCCTTGGCACTAACAAGAGTGCCTCAAATTTTGGTACAAGGAACGAATTGGGAAGACTGCCTATTGAATGTCATATAAAAACCCAAACTATTATGTATTTAGCAAGGCTTTTTACCTCAAATTTAAATCCCTTATTACATGAATGTTTTCAATTAACTAAAACTTTGGATTCTAGTGGCTCCTATTCATGGTTCACTTTTGCAAAAGATATTCTTTCTGAATCTAACATTGATATAGATAGACTAAAAACCTGTAATAATTTAAAACAATTAAAAAATATTAAAAGCTATATTAAACCCCAAATAAACTCATATTACAACAACCTGTTGATGGATAAGTTGAAATCTATTGACGATAAAAGTAAATTAAATTTTTATAAAGGACTTGAGCCAAATCTATTGATCAAACCTTACCTCTCCAACCCAAACTTTGAATTTAGAAAATTAATTACAAAACTTAGAATCAGTGACCATTCATTACTAATTGAAAAAGGAAGGCATTTTAAAATTCCTCGCGAAGAGAGACTTTGCAAAAAATGCAAAGTACTAGATGATGAGAAACATTTCTTAATAAATTGTTCTCATAATTCAAATATTAGATTAACATTATTTTAATTGCATAAACAGAGAAGTAATTCATTTGCTAATCTCACTGACAATGACAAAGTTATATATATACTTAACCCATCAACACCAACACAAGTGAATAAACTAGGATCCTTTATAAAAAAGTCAATGGAACTGAGGACAGGGGACCCTTTAATATTTACCTGAATTTGTGTATATATATTGAGTTACTTAGTTATTGTCTTTATTTGTTTTTGTTGTTGTTATGTCACAAACTGTATAGTTTATATGGCAATAAAACTTTGAATTGAATTGAAAAAATTGAATTGAATTGAATTGAACTATAGAATGTGTTAGGAATTTACCTATCTTATAATGTAGCAAGAAAACGGGTCGGGTGACCCCATTGTTTCTTTTTCTTAACTGAAAGCATACTATTAAAGCCATCTTCTCATATGTTATCTCAAATTCTATGGTGTAGATTACGCTTTATTGCAGAAAATTTGGGTTTCCATGCAAAATCTATACAAAATTTGTCAATTTTGAACACCGTGTAGCGTGAAAACCAGCCCGGTGACCTATTATTTTTATTATTTAAAAAAAAGCATGATATAAACTACATTTTGGCATATTTTTAAAATATTCTATGGATTATTATTTAGACACTCATCTACCTTAAATTCGAAATATTTAAATGTCTTTAACTTTCAACGTGAATCCTATTTGAGGGTCAGTGGAAGTCCATTGCCAGAAAATATTATCCCCTTTTTAAATTGTTACTTAGAAGGAATCTTTTTTAACGAATGATTTTCATATTTTGTAAATAGTTTTGGACACTTTATATGACAAACAATCGATAGCTACTGGTGCTATAATAATTCGATATGGCAATATATCGAACCTTTGAGTTTTAGATATGACATGATAGGTGGTGAAATGAATTATTTATTAGTATTTAATTTTCTATACTCAGAATACATAAACAACAATACTTTTATTTTTCCCATTATATTGTCGCAAATGTCCATTAAGAAAATTGCCTGATCGATGAACCAATAATTAATTGTGAATGACATGAATTCTTGTATTCACCGATATTCCAAAGCATGATGTATCATTACTATCTTTATTGATGACCAAGCAATACATCGAGAAAAATAAATGTTTTCATTTCTAAAAATATTAGTCCCTAACAGTTATATCCCCATAAAGTAACTTTTCATTTCTGTTTTGCGGATTGTTGGATTGTCCAGTTTTTTTGATGGGGTTCTAGTTGTTTAGTCTTTAGTGTTTTATGTTGTGTCTTGTGTACTATTATTTGTCTGTTTGTCTTTCTTTTTTAGCCATGGTATTGTCAATAGATTTAGGAAGACATAACAATAAACAACTTTTACAGCGTAAAAACACAACATAGGAAAACAAATCACTGAGCAACACGAACCTTTTAAAAAAAAAAACTGGAGGGCGATTTTCGGTGCTCCAAAAAGTATGCAGATTCTGCTCCATTATTGTTGTTTGTCTTTTCGTCAATTTAATTTTTGATCCTGGTGTTGTTTGTTATGATAAAAATATGACTATTTAATGTTCTTTATGTATGAGCTCATTAGCAAATAAAAAAACAAGAAAATAGAAAATAAACATAAAGAACACTAATTAATATTATATAAATGTTGATACAACTTTCTACACATCAAAGTAATCAGTAAATTCCAATATTGCACTAGTGCAATAAATCTTCTAAATTCATGACGTCATCAACGACAAAATCTTAAATAAATTTTTACTTTCAAATATTATATTGCTATACAATAAAAGGGTTATTGCATGAATATTGGGGAATATTGTCTATCGTATAACATATATTGCACTCGCAAGATCGTGCAATATAAAATTCTACTCGGGACAATATTCCCCAATATTCATGCAATAACCCTATAATACCATAACACTAGATAGTTTGAACCTCCTCTTGCAAAACGCATGGGTTTTATCTTAAAATGCGGCAACTTAGCTATAAAGTTTATATCGAACATGTTGGACCCAAAATAGTCTAACGATTAAATACTACAATCGGCCTTAACAGCATTCACATTGATTAGCTGCGGAACCGTCATTTTATGACTTTATTATGAAATTTGTTGACAGTTTGCAGAACTGTATCTATGGTCCGCAAATTGTCATAATTATAATAATAAGAGCTACGATTGTATTTCTCTTGTAAAGCCTCACATATTTCATGCATTTGAACCGCTATTCTGTATGTACAAACCATGTAATTGCATTTTGTAAATTTTCTGAACAAATCAAGATAGAGTATATGTATTCATGTGAAGAGAAATGTAGCGGTCTTGATTCAATTCCAGACTAACTAACAACCTACATATAGCTACATTTATGTACCATTTGCAAAACTGTTATATCATTTTACTCAATGTGTTATAACACAATCCCTGTATCCGGATGTCATAAACTGTATAGAATGGCTTTAAACAGGACATGAATGTACCAATAAACAACCATTTAACATAGTATCGGACATATAGAATGGATTTATAAATCAATTATTTAGTCTGATTTATGTCAGGAATCATTCAAAGAACAGTCCATCACAGACGAAGCTAGAAGTTTAGTATTGCGATTACGCTTTATTCATTTGGGGTATTGACATTTGTAATTGGATTTATGAAAATTGGTAAATATCAACAGAATGTTGATTCATTCAGAGATGTGGACTTTTTATTTATAGAACAATAACAATGGAATATAATTCAGGAATTCTGTATTCTTCTATCCCTCACATTTTACATTTGTTTAATCCCTAATTATTGCAACAACCACTGTAGTCGGTTTTGTAAATTCGAATCCGTTTTAGACTTCCAGAGTACAGTACTAAAGCAACTCTTTCTATCAAATATCTAATCATAAGCAGGCATGAAGAATAAAATATCTTTTAAAACGGAAATAGCGATTCACATCAATGTATAAAGATAATATAAATATAGATTATTACATTGATACAAGTGGATTATCGGATTTACCCAATCGAGATAGTTAAATTATCAAGTGCAAAGTCCGAGCCTCGGCGAGGACTTTAAAATTTATAATTTAATTATCGAGATTGAATAAATCCGATAATCCACGCGTTACTATGTAATAATCTGTTTCTCTTATGATTAAAAGATAAATCTACTTTTTTCTAAACCAAAATACCCTTCGAGTGCATTCCACTTTCCACGAAGTTGTCAATTTCATTAACACATGTTAGAACATTTTGATCATTTTAGGGAGCTGAGAGAGGTTATGACTCTTTGACTCAGCCAATCATCTTCTGAGATCACCGGCAACCACACGTTGATTAAATTTTTTTATACAACGGGTTCGGTTAAGGGATATTTTTCCATAAAATTAGAGAAACATTATTTACACGGAACTCATATAGAACACAGAGTTTGAAATGTCCTTGATTAACAATTATAGGTTTAACCTCGTCACCCCTGTAAATTTTGATATCTATTCACTCGAAAGAGTTACATTTGGAAATATGACTATCGAGAGTGGATACGTATTGCAGTTACATCTCTAACTTATAAAAGTATCATGAATTTTTATTGGTTCATATCTAGTGTGTTTTTATTTCATATTGTTTTCCCTCTTTTTTAGTTTGTGACCGGGATTTTTTATCTCTCTTTTGAATAGCGGTATACTGCGGTTGCCTTCATTTCTTACATCTGGCGAGTACTGATAACAGAGGCAGTATAGTCATGAAAAACTCTTTTCTATGATAAAAGATGACATAAATTATCAAAACTGTGGCCCGGAACACTCTTAGGCACAACTTTATGTTTTATGATAATATAATGTGTAGCAAATAAAAGCAACAGTAGTATACAGGTATTCAAAAGTCATAAATCGATTAAAAGAAAACAAAATCCGGGTTTCAAATTAAACTGAGGGAAACACATCGAATATAAGAGGAAAACACAGCCACAACAGAAACACTGAAGTGCAAAAAAAAACCAACCTCCAACATACATAGAAACGAACTATTTGATAACAAATATTATTTGGTATTATTCACGTTATTTTGGTATAGAAAATTTAAAGAACAAAATGGTGGATTGAACCCAGTTTCATGGCTAAACAGCCCGCCTTAAAATAATCTTTCAAAAATCCCTGAAATGACAACGCTACGTGACAGAAATACAGCACAAACACACATATAACACTCATCCCAGAGGAAAGTAATAAAGATGTGGTATGATTGCCAATGAGACCAGTCTCTACAAGAAACCAAATGACACAGAAATTAACAATTATAGGTCACCATATCGCCTTCTACAATGAGCAAAGCCCATACCACTTAGTCAGCAATAAAAGGCCCAAAATAGCAAATGTAAAACCATTCAAACGAGAAAGTTTTTTAAATGCTCATCGGTTTTTGTAGGAGGAACAACACTTGTAAAATCAAAACGTGTTTGTATTTTTGTGTGAGCATAACATTGACCTCGGGTATTTGTTTTATAATTGCAAAACGAAGACTGTAAAAATAGATAACCAAATGTCACACATAATGTCATCTACATTAAAACAATCACGTTCCGCCTTATAATTGTTAATAAATGTGCCGATGTGTATTTATTTACCTTAATACGTACAACTTTTAACGTTAAACACTGTACTATCAAGAAGTCGTAGACAGTCTTGTTATGACATATTATCACCATTGTGATAAACACTGTAATATCAGGAAGTCGTAGGCAGTCTTGTTATGACATAGTCACAGTTTGAATGGCATTTACGAATTTTTTTTTTTGCATTCAACTTGATACAGTTTTAACGTTTTTATGTTATTCTAGTGCAATGTAATTGTGATTTTACTTTTTATACATTACGTTGTTGGAAAATATTATAACATTTAATTTATTTAAAATCAACTGTTTCCCCAAGTCCCCTTTATACTATATAAACCTCTTCTTTATTTTTCAGGCAAATCATAAAGCAAACAGATATGTTAAACATAAGACATTCCTAATAGGTTGGTTGAAATTATTTCTAGATACAAAATATAAGAAGAGCCTGTATGCTGCGAATAAAGTGCGAAATAGCACTAGTTACACATTGTGCTTGTGACCTAATACTAAGTTTCTATTTAAAATGTCAATCTATCATAGTTGTCAATACAAATGTAAAAAAAGCAAACAAATAACAAAAAAAAATATAAAATATTTTTGTTATTTTACTTTTTGAGTAAAAATCGTGATTTAACATAAGCGCTAACCTCATCATTTACCTATGTAGGCTATATTACGTGAAAGTAAACAAAGGCAAGAGTAGTATACTGCTGTTCAATAATCATAAATCGAAAAACAAACCCGGGTTACACACTAAAAATCCTACACAGTCCAACTACCAACAAGTTGAGGCGCTTATAAATACGTGACTTTGATTGTTCATAATGAAAGTAAATCTAAAAGAGCGCTTCGGATGCATTTATATAATATAAAAAAGAAGATGTGGTATGATTGCCAATGAGACAACTATCAACAAAAGACCAAAATGTCACAGAAATTACTACTAAAGGTAACCGTACGGCCTTCAACAATGAACAAAGCCCATACCGCATAGTCAGCTATAAAAGGCCCCGATATGACAATGTAAAACAATTCAAACGAGAAAACTAACGGCATTATTTTTATAAAAAATGAACGAAAAACAAATAGGTAACACATAAACAAACGACAACCACTGAATTACATGCTCCTGACTTGGGACAGGCACATACATAAATAATGTGGCTGGGTTTGACATGCTAGCGGGATCCCAACCCTCCCCTAACCTTGGACAGTGGTATAACAGTATAATAAAAGAATAATGTTTTGTTTTCAATTTTTCAATCAAATTCAGGAATAACAGTTGTTTATCTAGAAAGAAATAAAGAAGATGTCTAGCCGATCTTGATTTAGTTCAACAGCCTAAATATCCGTAAATTCTACAAAATTTTTATATACTGTTATAGCACAATCCCTGTTTCCGGATGCTATCAACTGTATATAACGGATTTTATCAGATTTAAATAAACAATCATTTTACATAGAATTTAGTGGATGTTCAAATCAATTATTGAGTCTAAGTGATGCCAGGAAATATATGCATTCGAAGGACAGTCTGTCACAGACGAAGTCCAGTATTGATACTACGATTCATTCATTCGAGGATGCTGCCATTTGTTAAATACATTGATAAAAAAGAGATAAATGTTAGATGGATTATGATTCTTTTAGAGGGGACTTTGTTTTAAAAAACAATGGACTATAAACCAGAAATTTGCATCGTTCGTCTATTCCTCACTTATAACTCTTGTCGTAGTTTGTTCCGGAAAACCGTGTTAGACTGTTAGAGCTCCACAGCAACTTTTTCACATAAAATTTCAAAACGCTTACAAGTCTTAAGACCATCAAGAACAAAATATCCGTCTAAAATAAAAGATCAATTCACACCCACTTAAACAGATTATAACCCACGAAGTACAACTTATAATGAACTCTTATAGAAGCAGTAATAGACATATCCTCATGATAACTTGATACAAATTCGACATCATAACCTCTTTGAGTACGATATCTGTCTTTCAGAGAAAATGTGAAAATTACACTTTGGGTGTTTGATAAAAATTTTAGTTACATCTATAAGTCACTTAAGTATCATGGATTTTGATTGATTATTTTTCATATTGTTTTCGTAAATATGATGAGTATTGAGAATAGAGGTTTCATATGCACGAACACGCCTGTTACAAGTAAACATTACTAAAAATACTGCAGTTACACTACCTCACCAACCATCATCAACCGACTCCGGTAAAGAAATAGACGCACAATTAACAACGATTATCACATTGCCAATATATCATTGATTTGGTATATATTATTAGTTACATGGTGTGTTAGTGACCTAATACGAGATATATAGGGGGCAGTAAATTCCATATTGGGTGAGAGCGAAGCTCGAATACCCATATGGAATTTTTCTGACCCCATATATCTCGTATTAGGTCACTAACACAACGTGTAACGAATTCATCTTACCGACTATCTACACATCTGGTATTTTGACTAGCGGCCTATCAAAGTGATCAAGTCTTCAATATTTAGTATTAAGATCCTATACTTCTATTTGTCTATACAGAAAACAAATGCAAACAATGACAAGTTTTTAGCATTAATTTTGTTGTATGACGTGTGTAACATGTATTTAATTCGTCGACTGTTGAATGCTTTCAGATTTCTTTTTTTTTTGTTTTGAAAAGGGAAGTGACTCCGTTTTGCCAACAATAACAACTTGTTAGCTTTAATTATGTTTTATGAACTTATTTCAACCTTTAATCGTCATTTTCTTCGTCTTTAAAATCCTTTCAGATTTTTCCTCAACACTGTGTTGTTTTTATAAAGGGATGTGGAATATTTTTTTGTTTTGAAAGGGAAGTAACTCCTTACTAATCCCATATGATTGCTAACCCTATATGGTAATTAACCATATGACACCCTATATCAAATATACATAGTCACCACGTGTAGTCCATTAACCAATCATATCCCCATAAATCTATTGGAGGTAAGATAAATAAATATATATAGGCACAAAATGTGATGGATTGAATCAGTTGTTAAGATTACGTTTAAGGTGCAAATGTTATACATACATACATGTATTTTTAAAAACAGAAATACCGAACTCCGAAAAAAACTTAAAAACGGAAAGTCCAAAATCAAATGGCAAATCGAACACATCAAATGAATGGATAACAACTGTCATATTCCTGATTTGGCATTTTATTTTGTAGAAAATGGTGGATTGAATCTGCTTTTTTAGCTAGCTGAACGTCTAACTAGCATTCCTGTCGTATAACATTCCATTATATTGACAGCGACGTGTGAACAAAACAGATGTAATAGGTAAAAATGTTTAAAATAGGGGTATAGCAGTCAACATTATGCATACTCCCATTATTCTATAATCCTAATAACATCATATGATAAATATATCGATAGAGAAAAACAAAAAAAAAAGTCATATAGACGAAACACATATGTGAAAATGAAAGAAATTTACCATTTTACTATAAAACAAAATATGTGTACTAAGTACCTGAATCAATTTCTAGATTCATCTTCACCTGGAACTATATACCATAAACGCTTGAACGCCATATAAGTATAGTGTTTTATGTATACGTTGAAATGTTATTTACACGAAAAATGACAGAAAAGAATAAAGAACTCATTTAAAGAAAAGGTCAACTTAGCTTGAGGTAGTTCGGAACATTGTTTCAAAATTATATATCATATCCAGCTCATTTTGTTAAAAGCATTTTGAAAATTAAGGAGATTGTGTTTGACATGCCTTGCAACAAGTATATACCAAAGTTCAAATGTGGATATGAGCAATTAAAGGCCGTCATATGGCCTCCAACTGAGAGACACACAATTACTTCTTCAAACGCAACGCATCAATGTATTTCATATACACAGCAGTTATTGTAGGATCAGTTACACTTTGGTTAAGCATGCGTAAGTATAACATTACCATCGACTATTTGTTTTATAGACTGTGAAAATAAATGTCACATATAACGTCATCTACATTAAAACATTAATTTCGCCAATTCAGCGTGGCCTAACGTAATGCATTATTGAATACGTATAGTTTTAAGTGTTTAATATTGATATATCAAGAATTTATTGACACGTTATTATCACATAATCATATGTTTATCGACATATACTTTTTTTTTATTTATACTATTCTCGAGTCCGATGCTTTTAAGTGACGCTGGTTATGATAAAATTCATGGAACCAGGGTTTCTGTCTAATATGCACATTTCTGTAGTTTATCTCTCTTCGGTGATGCTTGAGGCCAATATATATGAAAGTCACAAAACCGTATAAAACGTTGGATTTTTTATTAACCCCAAAACAATCTACAGAAAACTCAAATCTCTAACAAAAAATCAGAGC
Organism: Mytilus galloprovincialis; assembly: GCF_965363235.1. Taxonomy (NCBI): domain Eukaryota; kingdom Metazoa; phylum Mollusca; class Bivalvia; order Mytilida; family Mytilidae; genus Mytilus; species Mytilus galloprovincialis. The sequence goes on along the minus strand of NC_134847.1, from coordinate 75,577,248 downwards.
TTTACATGGGCCAAACATATTCTTTTATCTAAAATTTGAAATTATAAAACCTTGATTGAGGGATTTTATTCTTGCTTTTAGCACACTTTACAAATTTATCTAATAAATGTAATACAGTAGTCTGATAAGTTCATTTGTATATGGAATAGGATCCCCAGTTACGACAACCAGTCCTGTACCAACGAATGTAGTTCTTAAAAGAGATATGCAACTTTTGTTTAAAATTGTGTAGTTTTATCATTACACTAGTTCTGTAACTGAATCTAGATTTGTTAGAAAGGGTAGGCTTTCTAGTTTGAATTTCTATAAAAAAAATTGATTGTAATCTGGCGTCAGAACATAAAATATTGCATGATTTCTAGCCTTTATTCTTCCCCGGAAGTAGACAGACTGACCCTGTTGTCAATAAAAACAAAATTTTGCAACGGAATGCCGGTCATAAGGCACTGAGATTGTATTTAGACACTTCAATACGAATGCCTAACATGAACCAAAAGTTCCAAGGTGCCTATCAAAATTATTGATTGGACCGGACCCTACTTATTGACTATGATTTTCAATGCGTTTCAAAGGGGGGAAATGGGGAAAATAATTGGGTCCCTGTTTCATATGAATTAGGTTAATAAAATGATTATTACTCTGACCTAGCTTGTGTTGATCAAACATTTATTTGTCTCTTTTTGGATATCGACTTTGTTGACTTGTTTCTGAATCACATTGTTCGTTTTAGAATTATTTAATGATTTTTTTTTCAATGTTTGTACAGTTCTATTACATAAAATTTGTTTTATTAATGCGCACTTCAATCTGATTTAGAAATTACAAGGTCGTACTTGAGATAAATGCCATGCTATTGTAACCTTCGGGGGTTTTGTTTTCGTTAGAGAGGTGGATATCTGTTGTGAATATTATCGAAGTTGTTGTATAAAGTAGAACGACAATGTGCTCATAATTACTGTATACAACTATATGAATTTACCTCTGTTACTTTTAGCAATATAATAATAAAGAGATGTGGTGATTTCATTGAAAATAAACTATCCACCCGAATTCAAATGAAATGGATGTAAGCAATTTTAGGTCATCGTACGACTGATGCGTAAAACTTATACCTTATAAGACAACGATATGACAAAATTAAAACAATTCAAAACAAAGAAATAATTACAAACAGCTCTGACTGAAATTTGTACACTGCAAAAGCGTATGTCAGGTTACAGAGTACAAGGTTCTGATAAATTGTAAAATTAGAAAAATACTGAACTCCTAAAAAAATTTAAAAAGGAAAGTTCTTCATCAAATGGCGAAATCAAAAGCACAAATACATCTAACGAATGGATAACAACTGTCATATTTTTGATTGGTACACGCATGTAATGTAGAAAATGATGAGTTTAACCTTGTTTTAAAACTAAAATAGATTAGAAATGCAAAATTATCGATATTGTTACTCCTTGTTTATGTCGTATTGATTGCACTGTACAGTTTGCTTAAAGTAAGTCTATTTGTGAAATTGGAAAGGGCTAATAATTTCAATTATGTCTTATTTCACAATTTACGTAATGAAAATTACTATTGATGAGCGTATTATCGTGTCAATCATTTTTAAGGTGCGTATATCTGTATTTAAAACTTTTCAAATTACTAAAGATGCCTTCAATCATCACTTAATTCGGTCAATGTGATGCCTTGGTTTCAAGATCTGATATGTTCCAAACACAGGTATACTACTGGTGCTTTTATGCCATTCATATTCATATGCCCTAATTTATAAGTGACTTTCCACATGTACATCGTACCTCAGTCGAGAAATATTAGAAAAATATGAATTAGTTACGAATGTGTTGTGTATCGAAATACTTACAACTGGACGTCAATAAAGCAATCAGTCGTTCTTTTAATTGAACAACGTTTCGATAAAAGACAGAGAAGACACCAAAGTGTTTTTAAAATGCAAGTCAAAGAAAAGTGTGAGCTAAGATTTAATCACGACTAGTTCTCTTATATAGGTGATTTGTGTCTTTGTTTTATTTTAGTTGTTTTTATGCTTCTTAACAATATTTTCATTTAAGCCAATTGTAACTGATTGCTATCAATTCGCCGTCACATCCTAGGGGGTTGAGGGCTCACAGGCATGTTTACCCCCTACCCCCAACCTTTACATTCTGTATGTGCCTTCCTTAGTCCTTAGCCAGTCGTTATGTGGTTGTTGTAAGTACATGTCAGTCAAATTTGTCTTTCGTAAACCGTTTTTTATAAGTTAGGTCGGTAGCTTTCTCGTTTGAATATTTTACCATTTTCTTATCTGGCCTTTTATATCTGACTTTAATTTGTTTGTCCTTGCTGAAAGCCATATAGTGACATTTGATTGCTATGATCTTACCACCTTTACATTTCTAGAAATATCATTGGTTAACTTCAACCACATACAGTCCGTGTATATTTAATAAAAGGTTGGTAGGCGTGGTTTATTTCAATACACGGTTAGTAGTACTGTTATGTCCATTTGTAAAACAACACGGTGTTGAGGAAAAAAGACATCGATGATGAACCAGATATGGAATTCAGTTACCAACTTTTTTAAAACTCTGATGAAAATTTGTGTCATTGGAAATCATACTTTATCTTCTTTTATGCATATTTGAAAAAACATGCTTTATCTGATCATAGATGACTTTATATAGTAAAAAATATGACAGTTGCTTTCCAGTCGCTTGATGTCTTTCAGACATTTAATTAGGGACTGTATTTTTACTTGGGGTTGGTTTACTTTGTTATTTTACTTTTTACATTGCTAACACTATTAGTAATTGTACAGATTGTAAAAAATACGAGGGAAAACAATAATAAACCATCTTGTAAAAACCAACGCATTTACTGATAATGAGTACTTGAGAACATGTAAGTATATTGTTCTATTCTCTTATATTAGAAAGTGTACCTTAGACTAAAATTAAATTCATGTTGACCAGGATATAAATGAAATTTTAATTCAAAATATTTTCAGCAGAATTTTTAGATATCGTTTTGTTGTTAATAACATTTTTCTACCTGCTTATATAAAACCCTGCGATTTGAAGTTCGTCTGTACTCTTTTTGAGAAAAAGTCGACCGAAAATGTACTTGTACTAGAGGAAATAAAATGTGTGTAACTGATATAATGCTTTTGAAAACAAATACAATTACAGCAAAATTTCATACCGTTTGGTGATATATACTATTATACAATATAAATAATTTCACACTGATAACCATCACACGATCAGATAAAAGCTATAACTTTTATCAGTTAATATATTTGAAGCTCTGACTTGTGAAAGACAAATATCCCTACAATATAATCATATGGATCTCCAAGTCGCTATAAAAGCATAAAAACTTGAAAAATATCGTTATTATCAAAAATAAAATAACATGATACCATGATAGCAAACTATCGTATGAATATGTCAATAATGTCTATTTGTTCTCCTGTTTAGCACCAATACAGTTATACAATTATCAGAATTTCAGCAGATATTTTCATGTGCAGTACATAGTTAACGATACTGGAAAAAAGGAGACAAATGATTTGACACATTTATATTTATATTATATGTATATATATTGGATTATTTCCAACTATAGTGATACAAATATACTTGCACTTATAACTTTCACGAAATACTTATCCTGTTCTTACCAAAGTTAAACCATGTTGTCCAATTGTAAAAGGAAGGATATGCACAAATGCATCTATAAAAATGGAAAATAAAGTTTTTTAATTTGGGTCCTCAATGCTCATCAGATTCGTACTTTATTTGGCCTATTAAAAGTCGTTTTCAAACCGAGGACTTCAATATTCGTATTTGATGCCTCTCCGCTACACATGCGTAATTTAAGAGTAAGAGCAAAGACTGGACTGCAATAACTTAATATAATGATTCTAGTTCTGCAGACTGTGAACCAGCACTTTATAAAATTTTCTCAGCGTGTCGGTCTAGTAAAAGGCTGGATATATACTCATATCCCATTTACATGTCCTCCATCTCGTCATGATCATTATTATTCATATAATTTGTCACTGGACGTTAAACAAATGTCTGTCACCACCCACCACTCAGTTACATAGGAAAACTTATCTTTGTCAAAAATCTAAAAAGGTACCTGCACTCCATGATGCTTACATGCATTTGAAACCTGCATATCTTAAACACAAAACTAGAACCATTTATTCTGCTCGAGGATGTTACTGCTATTCTTAAATACGTTTATCATTTCCTGAGATTACATAATGGGCATGAGTGTTCCTTGTATTCAGGAAAAAGCAGACACAAGGATATTTTTTCATATCAAAAGTGCAACTGAAAGGGGTGTAAATCGACACTGAACATCAGCTCAGCTCAGCTTTTTCACGACACTTCAAGTAGAAATGCTTTGTGTTGCATTTGGAACATAAATGGCTTCTGATGATATCACCGAGCTATTTAGGCGATTGGAAAAACATGCATTGGTCAGCAAAGCTGATATGGAGTTGATAGAGGCATTTGTTGTAGTTATGAACGACAGACCTACAACAACATTTGACATCAATGAATCTGGGCTTGAATTGGTTGTAGGCAAACAACGCCAGTATCGTACAATTTCACCCACCAGAGCTACACTGTTTTGTATAGGGATAGGCCTCACAAATGAACAACGTCTACCTAGTATGGGCAATTTGGGATTGATTAATGTAACCGTAGTTGGGTTGTGGACTCCAAATTTGACATAATTAGAAGCCATTACAGCGTCTTGCCAGGAGTTACACGAATGTAGATGCAAGTAAACTTGTTATGGTAAAGGAAGTGTTACAAACCTGGTTTGATATCTTTATAGTACACATTAAAAACGTATGAACCAAGTCATTTTCTTGTAATCACCATTTGCAAGATTTTGTCAACTTTTGGTACTAAGCTGCCCCAATGAGTTAATTTGACCTTATTTTTAGCCAGAAAAATAATACCATTGGTTAAATGGTGAATGGAATTGTTTCATCTTTTGTGTTCGAAATTTAAATATAAATCCGAGCGAAACTTTAATGCACGTATTTTTTCATGATTTTATAGTAACTGCTTATAATATTTGCTTCCGATCAAATATAAAAATGTAATAGATCATCAAAGCGAATACAACATTATATTTAATCAAAATCATAAATCATAGCACTTCAAACAAAACTTTTTCAAAATTATATACCTCAAAGCAGTATATTCATTACCTGACCTTTAAATAAATATGAAAAAATACATACAAATTTAAGTATTTCCCAAGTGGTATTTCTTCAATCATAAACAGAAACAAGGGCTCGTATCTTGAGAAAGGTAATTGCGTTTTATGATATCATGAAAAAAAATGTCATTGAATTAATTTATTAAAATTTGAAGACACATATATATAGATGGCAGGAGATTGTTGAATATTATTTATCACATTACTCTTTGGTTAAGAATTTGTACTACTCTAATTGCATTTTACGACAAGTCGTAATGTGATAAATAATATTTGAAAAAATATACCTTATTTAATATCATGATTTTCATTGAAATAATATTATCTGTTAGATAGGTAAAGTCAGTTGCCGTGTACATTTTTGCAAAGCATATATTCTTTCATATTTTGTTTATACTCTGATATATACCACCTTCATATTAGTAAAATTCTCCAAATTTTGAGAAATGGCTTCTATAGACACAAAAACGCAGAAAGTATAGGTAGGACGCTTAAGTTCAAATAAAATGAATGTAAGTTATATTGGCAACTTTCATATGTATTTTAAATTGTTTCCTCAAGTCAATACTGTGTTTAAAAACTTAGTTATTATTAAAAGATGAAACCTTTGAAAATTACATTTTCGCTAAACGTAAATATAAAAATTATAATTTGCTATAACTTAATGATGTTCTAATCAAACATTTCTTGCTGTCCACCATCTACGAAACTGCACACCAAATCGTATAGTGTTTGGAGTTCAAAAATATATACTATTATAATGATTGAGAATACATGCTAGATAGAAGGAGATATGGTTGGAGTGCTAATGAGACAACTCTTAATCCAAGTCACAGTGCGAAAAAGTAAACCATTATAGGTCAACGTACGGAATTTAACATGGGTCTTGGCCCACACCGAACAGCAAGCTATAAAGAAACTGAAAATAAAATCATTTAAACAGTATAACAAACGATCTAATCTATACACAAAACAAACGAGAAACAAGAAACGCAAATGAACCACATCAACATACGAAAACCATCGAACAACATGTTCCTGACTCAGGACAGGTGCAAATAAGTACAGCGGGTGTAAACGTTTTAACAGGCGCCAAACTTCATTCTTACTTGAACTAATTGTCTATCATTACAATCAAGAAACACCTAAAATAATTGCTGGTATCAAAATTATGAAATTAACAAACACTGAACATTTGCTTTGTAAGCACCAGTTGCTTTGCTACATACAGAACTGTCCAAGTAAGGCCATTGATGACAAGCCATATTTCAAATTAAACGCTATACAAATTGTAAATGCATGAAATGACCATACATGTATCACTGATATGTCATGTCAACACAAACATCATGCCTTCTTAGCTGGTTATACCTTGGTTAAGTAAGAGAAAGTTAATTGCTTTATAGTAGACAACAAAATATTTCTTTCAAACCAATTATTTGACCTAGAAAACATGATGAGTACCCATGTAGTATAAATAAAAAGTTGCAGGGGATACACTGATCTTAAATCCGGACAAAATTCCAATTTATTCATGTTTACACGGAGGTCAGGATGAAATACGAAACAGCATCATATACATGGTTATACAGGTCCATGCCGAATTTTCTATATCAATGAGAAAAGATGTATAAGTTGTAGCCCTGAAATACTTCAAAACTATATCCCATCCTTGAAGGGGATACATAGTTGTTTTACGACGTCTATTAATGCGTAATCATTCTTTTGCTTTGGGAAAAAGTATTGAATGAAAAATAGAAAAGTAATTTGTTTATATCTTAGTCAAGATGAATTTTCAAACATGTATGTGTTTATAGAAAACAAAACACGGCATTCTTATTGTGTCAGACAATTGGCATGTTTGAAATAGAGTTTTTTGTTGATTTATTTATTTCGCCATGTCTACAGTGGATACACAAATTATATTCTTTATTTACGTATTTCAGTAGTTCTATTGAACATGGCCTTCGTAATTTTCGATCTTGATTTTCTAATTGCAGACTGACAATAACAACGGCTTCATGTATTTGGTATGCAACTTTCAATACAATATTATTTACTCTTGTTCGTATCTGATAATCTGTCATCAATATCGTTCTTTTAATCTCTCTGTTGATAGAATCATCAGTTCTAAATGATATTGTACATTAAGATTTGCTAGTTGGTAGTTTCCTGAGACCCTTTCATAAATATATTCCACGTGCCAAATGTTGGAATGCCACGATTCGACATGGAGACCAAAAAGACCCTTGTTTGTGTTATGTTATGTTGTTTGACCACGACATATGCTAGGATATGGATTGACGCCCATACACATGCTTAACCCAGACTAATTATGTAGGTGCAAGTTACGAGCCTGTAATTGTTGTACATCAGGATTGTTTTCCGTCTGTTGTAATTATAATCGTTTATTGGCCTTTTAACTTTTGATTCGAGCGTCATTGGTGACTGTAGACAAAACAAGGTTCCCGCGTAAAAAAGTATCAGCATGATTGTTGGTCGTCTAACTTGAAATATTTTTCGTTTTTGTTATATCAAGGCCTTTTAAAAAATGCTATGCAAATTAGGTTTTGCTCATTATTTATCTTTTTGGTCTCAAGCCAAAATTAGGTTCTTGTTCGATCGTCAACTGGATACCCTGTTTTCTAAGCCTTTGTTTACGACATTTTGAATTGTACAATCTTATGTAAAGTATGCTTTGTTGTAGAAGATTGATTTAAACTAGATGAGTATTTAACGTTGAGAAGCGTTATTGATGTTTTACGATTACCTCCTGTCATGTCAATTCTTGAAAGACCTTTATTACTCGTAAATGAAACGTTTTAAAAAGAGAACGTGAAGACACCCGATTGACTTCAGTTTTTATTTATTTTCTTGCTGCAAAAAGCGTGAGTGCCGATATTATTTTTAAAGAGAGACGTGGGTTCAAGATTTTGTCAATGAAAGGGTGTGCAACATAAACAGATAAGATCTTGAATCTTGAATACGATTTTCTATTTGTTTTTCGATTTTAAAATATTGTAAAATGTACGCCCGTTTTCTTTATCAAAATATCTTTGTTTGATAAAAGTAAAATCACAAAAATACTGAACGCCGAGGAAAGTTAAAAACGGAAAGTCCCTCATCAAATGGCAACATCGAATGATAAAACACATCAGACGAATGGACAACAACTGTCATATTCACTGATGAGTCTTATGTAGACGAAACGCGCGTCTGGCGTACTAAATTATAATCCTGGTACCTTTGATAACTATTAGTACAGGCATTTTCAAATGTAGACAATGGGTGACTTAACCTGATTTTATAGCGCTAAACCTCTGACTTATATGACCGTCGCATCAAATTCCGTAATATTAACAATGATGTGTGAACAATTCAACCTGGTTCAATCCACTATTTTCTACATTTAAAAATGCCTGCACGAAGTCAGAATATGAAAGTTGTTGTCCATTTGTTTTTGATGTGTTTTGTCATTTAATTTTGCATTGTAATTAGGGACTTTTCCTCGGAGTTCAGTATTTTTGTGATTTTACTTTTTATAGGACAGAGAAACACACGAATCGAAATCAAAAGTTCTGTTAGAATTAATTTTAGAAACAGACCCAGCTTTAAAATTATCCAGAAGTTCTTTGAATTTTAAGAATCCATATATGGTAAATACCACTACGAGAATAAAATAATTTTGTCATTTGTCGTTTTAAGTATTATCAGATTTATAATAGAACAATTAAGGAATGACTGTAAATTTTTCTGTCTATGAAGAAATAACATAAAAAATGTGGTGCACACTGAATAACGGGTTATTTAACAGTGTGCACCACATTTTTTATGTTATTTCGAATAGACAGAAAAAATATTACAGTCATTTCTTATAATTTAATTCTAAATTCCATTTTAAACCGTGAACAAACGTTGATGACGTCACGGTCACATGACTAAATTATGTTTATGGGCTCATAACAAAATAACGTCAGCCAATCAGAAGACGCGTTACATCCAAAATTAAATTATTTAGATAATGACATATAATAGAACAATAACACGATAACGGGATCTTTAAAAGTACAGAGTCATGTTATAAGAACCAAAGAAACACAAAAAGTTGCATACACAAAACGCACCAGCAAAAAAGAAGGATAATACAAACACATTGACGGGATTTTGAAGTACCGAGCCACGTCAAATGATGGATATAACCTAAAACAGACCAAACAGTAAACGTAATATTAATAATTGAACAAAGATAAATAAAGGAACACTATAACACGCAGTGAAGATAATTAACAACGTCAGTACGTAGAATCTATACATCATGTATTATTTGTGAAGTTGATACGGAATATTTATCAACAAGGTCGTGGTACCTTCCGATGAACTTTTTTTTTTTTTTTAGAAAAAGGACGATACATTTTTTTACATACCCTGGGTCATTAACTTTCTGCTCAGACACTGGTGACGTTTTACAAAGTCTGATTAGGAGCTGCAAGCCCTTAAATATCGAATAAGCAGGGAAATGTATATCCCATATGCAGGTGAAGTTGGTATTGTGCTACTAAGGTGGGGGAAAATTTATAATTTTAAAATTAAAATCGTCTCGTTTGTCATAGATTCTGGTACTGAGATGATTGTGTATGTCAAATTCGAGATATAAGTCTAAAAATTAGGCGTCAGAAGCCGCGTCTGTTGTTTCTTTTATTTCTAGTTCTAGGGGATATATTAATGAAACCCAATCAGAAAAGTTCGAATTGTTAATGGAAAGAACATTATTAAACTATCTGAAAGTGAAATTAAATAATCTGGCTTCTTTAATCTTATTGTTTTTGACAAGTGTCTGAAGGAACTCTGAATCATATGAAAATAAGAAGAGGTCGGCAAGAAGAGGCACACAGTGCGTTCCCATAGGACTGCCGACAATATGTTGAAGAAGTCAAATTCAACAAATATGTTGTCGATAAGAAACTCCAGCATACTGATCACTTGTTCCTCTGTGTAGTATGTTTTACCCTTTTGTTCACTATTAACAAAATATGCCTTATGATATCCCAAAGTAATAAATTTATAGCGTATGCTACCACTTTTATGTTGAAAGGCATTGTGGATTATTTCTTTCAGGCGATTTTTCAATTTCACATGGGGAATGGTGGTATGCAGGGTTAAAAAATCAAAAGTTTAGATAGAACTAATTTCAGAAAAAGACTGCAGTCTTTCACTGCGGACAAAATTTTACTGCGGACAGATTTTGAGTCAATCTAATTGATAATTCCTTAGTGAAACATGCAGATGAGCCGGCAATGTACCGTTGTCTGTACGGAATTTTGTGAAGATGTTCCCTTTTATAACAATCGAGGGTTGTGGAATTCTATTTTTGCTATAAGCTTTTTTGTTTTTTTCACTCTTTTATCGGACGATGCAACTGTATGGCATGATTAACAAATGTAGGTAAAGTGTTCACAGTTGAGGAACGAATCCTAGCTCTCATTTACACTGTAGTAAAAAACTACTTTTACAGCACTAAAACATTAAAAGATAATCCAATGGTTTCAATGGAATTATACGTTAAGGCACAGAACCTGAAACCAATATCAATTAACCTTTATGTTCTACATCTATCTCAATTGTCAATAAAAGAACAACTGATGAGCTATCGATTGAAATACTATTTAAGAAATGCAATCAATAGTTCTGCTAATTTTCATATCGTATACGTTTGTTAAACTTTTTAATTTTTGTATTTTTAACACAGAAAATGTAATGCAATCGTAGCATTTCCTATATAGCTACATGTATATAAGAAGCTATTCCGATTCTTATTTGTGGTCATGATGTTATACATTACTGATTTAAACTTAATCTTACTTTGGGACTCTCCATTTTCAATGTTCCTCTGATTTCAGTATTTTTGTTATACAATTTTTTTTAATGGCAGGACGGTCATACTCATGTATGTGCTTTCTGTTCGAAAAATTAAACGTTTTGACCTTCAGATATTTTTCTTTATTCCAATCGAACATGTTATTATTTATATTTTGACAAGCTTAGGGACACAGTTTAAGTATTTGTTCAGGACATTGTGTTCTCTGCTGCTATAAAAAAATATAAACAGTTTTAATCTGTAATTGCCTAATGTTATTCTAGCATAACTAATCTGTTTACTATATTTTGCCGGTTTTTTACTCGAGCGTCACTGACGAATCTTTTGTAGACAACGCACGCGTCTGGCGGAAACCAATATTTCAATCATGATATCTATGATGTGTATTTATCTAGCATATTCTTACAGTTAATATTTATATTTCGAAGAGGAATTTCTAATAGTTATAATGGATCTTAAGGTTTTATTTTTTAACGATAATATGAACGAATTGTTTCTAGACCTTGTATGTGACAGAAGTCCTTCAATGTGTTTAGAGAGGTGTCGTCTGTTTTATCTGACGATCGATAACAAGCACCTTGCATCATTTTTCGTTTTCTTCTAGGGTTATTTTACTAGTTATCAATTCTGTGTCTGTGTCTTCGGTTGTTTTTTTTTTTGTAATGTTATTGAGTTGATCGATATTTTAGCAGCTATCATTACTCCTCAGTGTTTGTCTTTGGTCAGTTTCTGCGTTGTTTTCAATTGAAAGTAATGTGGAATGATCTCGCGTGATTTGGTTTGAAACAAACAATGTGTCGGTACATATGATTATTTCTGGTTCAGTTGACTCAATTATTGCTTCAAGTAATTCTCTTTTTTTAAAAACTTAAAATTTGATGTTGTACAATTTTAACGGTTTCTTAGATGGCGGCTTGATATCAGCTTGTTTGTGTGATCATATCGTGTTAAGTAATTCTTTTTTGAAAGATGTGACATAAAATTGATTGAGAATAAATGTTTGAGATTGATATTGAGGAGATTCATGTCAATGATATACTGTTTGCTATTTACTTATTGGATGATATTTTCAAAGTTGAATATAAGTTATTTTCATTCGCACTTGAATGATTTTCGCCAAATTGTTATTTGTTTAAATCGATCAGTAGACGAAATCAAATTGATGTGTACTCCTTTTCGTGGAGAATACATGTTATGGAGTGTGTACTCCTTTTCGTGGCGAATACATGTTATGGAAGAATCATAGACTTAATTTCCCATAGTTCTGTATAGAGTAGACAGTGTGTTCGGTTAATGTAAGTGAATTACCGAGTCGTCAAAGACCTAAGTATCGTTAGGAGTAAATCGAGTTGGGGTGTACACCTTTCCAATGTGATTAGATATTATGCACAAATCCATCGTTTTTAGTTTCCTTCTATTCTCTATCGATTGTAATGTTTGTGAGTTGTTTACTTGTTTATGAAATGTAGGGTAAGTATTATGGGACGAACTATGCCAATGTGTCTTATTTATAGAGTAAAAAGATGTATGACCACAATATAGAAAGACATGGCGTATTTCTATTTCTATTTGTTTTCCTCTTTGAACGTTGTTTCTTTTTTCATTACAATGTATATCATAATCAAATAGCATCAACTTAATAAAGATACGGTTTGTGACGTCATTGGATTTTAGTATCTATCAAATCAGCATTTCATTTGATGAGTTACAATGTAAATTTATATAATACGACTAAGAAAATTATTATTTCAATAATGTGGATACATGATACAGCAATTGTTATTAGATTTTAGTAACAACTTGTATTCACATTGATAGTTACCAAGACGAAAATTGACCTGTTATATTGGAAATGAAACATTTATAGATTACTTATGTAACAGATAGTGTCAGCCGTGAAAGAATGAGTAAAAAAGCGTAATGATTAGAATTGATATATGAAAGTATTATGTACTAATGTCCACTTGATCCTTACACTTCGGTACACGATATGACGAGCAATTTCATAAAGTAATCTTATATTATCTGAGACGTACCATTAGTAGCTACTTAAACTTTTTTTTTGTACTTTATTATTGATTAGAAAACATCAGTAAACATGATACATATTATTGTACCTTTTACGATTCTTAATTATTCTTTATTATTAATGTTTAACACATGTAAACTGTATAAACAGAAGGTTGTGTTATCCTGGTCAATTTTCCCGAGAAGACATCGCAATTAGATTTCTCCAACTAATGAGAAGTAGAATTAAAATAACGTAGAATAGTAAATATGATTTACAAATAGTCTTAAGCTATGCGAGTCGATATAAAATTCCCCATGTAAATTGTACAATACCGAGTCATCCGGCTCATTGATATGACTCGTTGAGTTGCCTTAAGTTTGAAAGACTAACAATAGCGAAAGACAAAAACAAAAACAATATAATTGATGTAAAAACACATGAACCAAGTATATGAAATTTTAAACATCTTTATTTTTACTTCACTCCGTTGTCATATCTAAGGACAAGTTCTTGTTATTTTGCTTTTCGTTGACTTATAGGCACGGACTTGCTAAAAATGACAATATGCCACATTTGGCTAAATGAATAAGAAGATGTTGTATTAGTGTCAATTATCAATCTTAGTCCCAAAGGGTAAAAACAAAACAACCTAAAAAAACCGGCACAATTTCGGTACAAATTAATATGAACAGGATATTCTTATTGTAACTTGTTAATCATGTTACCCGTATAATTGAGTATTAAATAAGATACAAAGTCCCACGATCTTTTTATCTTTCAACATAACGATATTTATGTGACATCACTTAAAGTAATATCGACCTTAGGCATTGACATATCAGCTAATTTTACATGTATTTATAACATTATGTAGTTATAAATCACAAAAAAGAAGATGAATATAAATATTCATCTTACATGTTCGTTATTTTCATCCTGACAGCTTATTCTTCCTACAATCGGATTACATTTGGAAGACTACTTTCAACTTGTCGTGTCGTGACAAAGTTATGTAACAATAAAACCATGTACATCATGTTCTTGAAAATCTAGTTCCTCTAATGTATTTACATTTTATTTTATTTCGATTTTATCTGCTAATCGAATTTCCTTCCAACTGAAATGACTATTAATGAAATGATTGGTAATATAAAAAGCTTAAATCTGATAAAGAACACATGTTGTGCTTCGAGGGAAAAAATGTATATTAAAATGTGGATTTTCTATTATCAAAACGCATGAGAGTATTACCTAATTAAAAACCAGGTTCAATACAACCATTTTCTATATCAGAAAATGCCTTCACCAAGTCAGGAATTTGACAGTTGTAATCCATTAGAGTTTGTTATAAATGTGCAACACGACGAGTGCCACGTGTGGAGCAGGATCTGCTTACACTTCCAGAGGACCTGAAACCATCCCCTACCTTTTGGAAGGGTTCGTGTTGCTTAGTCTTACGTTTTCTATGTTGTGTCTTGTGTACTATTATTTGTCTGTTTGTCTTTTTCTTTCTTAGCCATGTCGTTTTCAGTTTATTATCTCATCAGACTGCGATAAACAGCCACTAACAAAAACCGGATGGATTTGGTCTACTAGAACCAAAATGTCGTCCTTGAGGCATAAGGAAATGACAAAGTACTTCTTTGGGGTCACAATGAGCGAATAGAGAACACTAAAACCTCAAAGGGAAGGAAAATTAAAAGATACCGATACCTGGGATTCTACGTTATCTTTGAGTTATATTATTCAGTGGCATGACAGGATGAAATTTTTCCCTAATTATTCCAACAAAAACGTGAGAGTAAATTTAAAACATAGACACTAAACATGTTTAATCCCGCCGCATTTTAGCGCCTGTCCCAGGTCATGAGCCTCTGGCTATTGTTAGTCTTGTATGATTTTTGATTTCAGTTTCTTGTGTATAATTTGGAGTTTAATATGACGTTCATTATCACTGAACTAGTATATATATTTGAAGGACGCCTCCGGGTGCGGAAGTTTCTCGCTGCATTGAAGACTTATTGGTGGCTGTCTGCTGCTGTCTGTTCTATGGTCGGGTTGTAGTCTCTTTGACACATTCCCCATTTCCATTCTAACTTTTATGATGATGAATAAATTATTTTGTAATTTTAAATTGTAATGTTAAACAAAGATGTAAAAGCAATATTGGTATTAAACCTTGTGTTGAAAATTACATTAACATTAAATATGAAATAAAATGACTCGTATTCAGATCTTTGTTCTACCTTCGTATATTGTTCAGCGTGCATATCTTCTGTACCCTTCAAACTTTCTTCGGCTGATGATTAGTTGTTTGCAAGGTTCAAGGCAATTCTTGTGCGAATATCAAAATTCCATATTCGTATGGACATCTAGTGTCCATGTCAGGACAGTTTGACACCTGCATTGCTACATAATGCATGCATATATTTCAGAAACTCAAGCTCAGTAAACTTTGAACTTTTCGAAATTATAAGAATTTCTACCTGAGAAATGGATTACCTTGGCTGTTTTGCAAACCCTTTCGGAATTGTTTGTCTGCAATAATCTTCAACTTCTTACTTTATTTTGGGCCTTGTATATATTGGAGCGTCACTGATGTCATATTTTGTAGACGAAAAGAAATAATTGTAATCCTGGTATCTATTATTAGCTTTTTAGATGCTCATCGGCTATTGCAGGAGGAAGAACGCACTTGTAAAATCAAAACGCGTTAGTATTTTTTTTAATACCAATACATTGACTTCGGATTTTTGATTTAAAACTGCTGAACGAAGACTGTGAAAACAGATAACTAAATGTCACACATAATGTCATCTACATTAAAATAAACACGTTCCGCCATACAGTCGTGAATAAATGTTCCGATGTGTATTTATTTATCTTAATACGTTGCTTTTAGTGTTAAATACTGTAATATAAGGAAGTCGTAGGCAGTCTTGTTATTTCATATTATCAGCATTATCACACTTTGATTGACACTTACGTATTAATGTTGTTTTAACATTCAACATTTTACAGCTTTAACGTTTAGGTTTTTCCACTACAATGTATTTGAATACATTATGCTGTTTAAAATATTGTTATGCGATTTTCGGATTAGCTACATACAGGTGTATATATTTGATATCAAATTTCGAGTTCGAGTTCTTATAATTGCGATACTGTAGTATTCGCATTTTTCGCATTAACAGATGCCTCGCAATAATTTCTGAATTTACAGTAACAAATGGCAAAATAACATATTACTTTGTTAACAACTGGCATGCTTAGAAAGCCTTGTGAACCCTTGACTGGGAGTATTTTCGTATATTAATTACGATGATATGTGCATCAAATGTCAAAAGCAAATGGCTTGCCATATCTGGTCCATTAAAATTGATAGAAAATGAAAAAATGCTGGTAGTTTTCTAAAGAATGACTACAGTGGTATTAATTACATTTGAGGTACCACATTAACTATTCATACGTAGCAGGATGAAATTTGTAAAAGCGCAAGATGCGCGTTTCGTCTTCCAAAGAATCAGCTCGAATAAAAAAAGTTAAAAAAAGCCACATAAAGAACGAAGTTGAACTTTACTGCACCATGTGTACCGGATTACGAAAATCAGTTTTATTCAGTGATGGTCGAGGCTTAACTATCCGAAAAATTACACAAACATTAAAAAAAAAGTTAAATACAGACAAATCGAAGATTTACATGAGGGACATTATTCCATTTTTTAAATTCGGAAGGTTTGATGTGATAGTGGCTGTACTTTTTATAAGTCAAAAGTATGTCATGCATATTTCAACATTAAAGAGCACAAAACCAAAAGAGCTTACAAGAACTTACAACACTCTCTTGGACCGTCTTGCTTGAGAAATCCATACCTTGATATGAGCAAATATCATAATTTTATATGGTCGCCGCGATATAGCCCCGTTGTGCTAATGCGGCGTGAAGCAAACATCAATCAATCAAATGCATTTATTTAGATATTTCATAAAAAGCAAAACGAATGTTTGTACAAAAAACTTTGGCAAATTGCATTAAATGTTTATATGGAACATTTTTTAACAATGGGTTTATAATTGTAGACCAATAACATGTATTTTTCTATACATATCTTAGTTGATGTGTTTCCCTCGGTTTTAGTTTGTTTTCTCTGAATCGATTTATGGCTTTCAAATAATTGGCTATGATCGTTCATGTTGAAGGTAAATCCAGAAAAGCGCTTTGTTGTTTTCATTTTTTTTATTCCACGCAGTTTTAATATCATGTGACTCAATATGTTATAACACAATCCATGTTTCCGGATGTAATAAACTATATAGAACGGCCTTAAACAGGACATAAATAATCAGCAATATTAAAGATAGTATCCAATGGATATTCAGATCAATTATCTAGTCTGATTTATGCCAGAAATCATTCACAGGACAGTCTATCACTGACCAATTCCAGTATTGTTACAATGATTCATCCATTTAAGGCTGCCATTGCAATTTGTTTCGTGAAAAGGGAAAACAGTGTTAGACAGTAAGAGCTTCAAAGCGACTTTTTCACAAAAGTATCAAAACACTTAAAAGATTTTAGACCATCAAGAACAATCAATTAGAACAAAAACAAACAAATATTTAACAAAAAAAAAAGCACAAAAGAGCTTCAATCAATTTTTTATAGCCACATTCATTGCTTACTTATATATGTATTTTAAATCAACCCATACAGGAGTCCTGTGACTGAATTGCAAGGTTCACATCAACTCTAGTGTAGAGTCGCTTGTTTGACGTCTGAATGTAAGCGTCAAACAGGAAGAGATATAAAATAATTATGTCTTTCAAAGTACTTTCAAAATTATAACAGAACAGTGACATAATGGCATTATGATAGAACAATAACATAATGGCGGGATGTTTAAAAGTACAGTGCCATATCAAATGTAACTTTTATAACTGTCGTATAAAATTTCATTATATTAATCACATAATGTGAACAAAACAAACAGATGTAATAGGTAAAATGTAAAAAATAGGGGTAAAGCAGTCAACATTGTGCTATTATTCTAATTAAATCTTATAGTGATAAATGTATCAATAGAGAAAAACCAAACAAAAAAGACATAAAAAGGACATATGCAAAAACGAAAGATAAGAATACTGAAATTTACCATTTAACAATAATACAATGAAAAGTAAGTACCTGAATCAATTTCTAGATTCACCACCACCTGGAACGATTTAACATAAACGCTAAACAGAAAATTGAGTGTATAGATGTATAATTTGAAATGTTCTTTTCAAGAAAAAGGACAGAAAAATGATGACAAATTCATGTAAATTAAAGGTCAACTTTGCTTGAGGTAGTTGGAACCATTGTTTCAGAATTCATATATCATGTTAATTTTGTCAAAAGCATTTTAGAAATTTATGAGATTTTGTTTGACATGTAATGCGACACATTTCCACCATGGTTAAATGAAGTTTTCATAAGCAATTACAAGCCAAAATATGGCCTTCAACGAAGAGAGACACAATTATTTGTTTAACGCAACGCATGCATGTAATTCAAACACATAGCGGCTATTGTAGGATCAGTTACACTTTGGTTAAACACGTATTAGTATAACATTAACATCGACTGTTTGTTTAAAAATTATTGAACGAAGAATGTGATACTAAATGTCACATATAACGTCATCTACATTAAAAACATTAATTTCGCCATTTCAGCGTGACCTTACGTAATTCATTATCTGAATACGTATAGTTTTAAATGTTTGATATTGCTACATCAAGAAGTTATTGACACGTTTTTATCACCTAATCATATTTTTAGCGACAAATAAATTCCTCGGATTTTAGAATCTTTATGATTTTACTTTAAACGTAACTTTATGTTTACTATTCTAGAGGCTGCTGCTTTAAGTGACGTCGGTTGTTAAAAAATTGATGGAACAAGTGTTTCTGTCACATATGCACATTTCGTGAGATTATCTCTCTTCAGTGATGCTTCAGTTAAATAAAGGCAACAGTAGTATACCGCTGTTCGATATTCATCAATCGATTGAGAGAAAAAAAAACAAATCCGGGTTAAAACTGAGAGAAACGCATCAAATATAAGAGGATAACTACGACACAACAGAAAAACAAAATTCAAATGGAACACACACAGAAACTAACTATAATAAAACAATGGCCATATTCATTCCTGACTTGGTACAGGACATTTTAAGAAAAAAATGGTGGGTTGAACCTTGTTTTGTGGCATGTCAAACCTCCAGGTTTTATGGCAATGTTAAATGGCCGTCATTTATTAAATTTAATTTTGGTCAACGTAATCTGTACGATAATTTACGTTTGAAATTGAATTCATAACATAACTGGACATATATATATATTATAGTTAATATAATTAATAAGTATTGCAATATGCATTGTGTTTAAATGCAATATCAGTATTTAGTTCTATTATAATCTTTAATCAATCCTAATTCTATCTTACCTTTGAGATATAGTTTTTCATATGTGACGTCATTCTTCTGCTGTTTCAGAAATTTCATAAATTGAAATGTGACGTAATTTTTAATGCCTTTTCACAATCGTATGTGACGTCATTTTCACGATTTACTGCGTTGAGGCCTGGACTGAGTCGGGCGTGTCTATTCTGTGTTGGTCTGTGCATTATGTATTCGTGTTTGTTTTCTGTAATGAGTTAATACTTCAGTTTCATTATGTTTATCTGTTATATTCATTTGATAAAATTTACTGTTTGCAATAGCATTAATTGTTCTAAATAATAAGGATGTTCTTATCCCAAGCATAAAAACATAGCCGTATTTGACACAGCCTTTTTCAACTTTTGATTTTCAGTGCTGTACAACTTTGTACTTTCTTTCGCGTTCGATCTTTTATATCTGGGCGTCACTGGTGAGTCTTGTGTGGACGAGGCGCGTTTTTGACGTATTGAATTTTAAACCTGATGCTTTTTGTTATTCATTAATCATGTGTTTCTTTGTCTAATACGTTTTCCTTTTTATTTGTATTGTAGTCCTGTAATATTATGTTGTCATTTCAATGTTATATTTAACATAGCCATTAAAGTGCGAGGTTTGGCATGCCACAAAACCAGGTTCAACCCACCATTTTTTCCTTTAAAAATGTCCTGTACCAAGTCAGGAATATGGCCATTGTTATATTATTGTTCGTTTCTGTGTGTGTTACATTTTAACGTTGCGTCGTTTGTTTTCTCTTATTTTTGAGTGTAATTGCACATTTCGATAAGACGTGTCACGGTACTTGTCTATCCCAAATTCATGTATTTGGTTTTGATGTTATATTTGTTATTCTCGTGGGATTTTGTCTGATGCTTGGTCCGTTTCTGTGTGTGTTACATTTTAGTGTTGTGTCGTTGTTCTCCTCTTATATTTAATGCGTTTCCCTCGGTTTTAGTTTGTTACCCCGATTTTGTTTTTTGTCCATGGATTTATGAGTTTTGAACAGCGGTATACTACTGTTGCCTTTATTCAAATATAACATTAAATTGATAACATTTCATGACTTACATGACAGGACTACAATACAAATAAATTGGAGAAAAATAGGACAGAGAAAAACACGAATAATATAGCTAACAAAAGGTACCAGGTTTAAAATTTACTACGCCAGACGTGTGTTTCGTCCACATAAGACCAACCAGCGACACCCACATGAAAAAAAGTCCAAAAGCCAAAACAAGTACAAAATTGAAGAGCACTGCTAAGGAGGACCAAAAGTTCTAAAATGTTGTGACCAATACGGCTAGGGTTATCTGCCTGGGATAAGAACATCATCATTATTTAGAATAATTCATACTTTTGCAAACAATAAATTTTATAAAATACTATATACATATACATGATAAAACCGAAGTGGTGACTAACTACAGAATAAAAACGAATACATTACATAAAACGACCTAAACCATGCAACCGAGTTAGCTAAAGCCGTCAACGCACAAAGTGACATCACATTTTAATTTCTAAAAAGATTTTCCAAAATAAGATAGAATTATGATAGAATTCAAGATTAGATTTGTAAGACTGGTATAAAATTTATTAATAACAATGAAAAGTATAATACTAATTAATATCAAATTGTGAAGGTAATTAGATAATGAATGATATTATCTAGCTATGTAGATGTTTCTTCTGAATCAAACTGTAAACTAAATATATTGTATATATATTCGTTGATCCAGACTAAAATCTAAAACCTAATAAATGAGCTGGATAATTAATTATCTTTACCAAAACACACGAATACGACATAAAAAAAAATAAGATTTACAACTACAAACGTTTAAACATTTGACAAAATCCGATGAGAATAACAAATCTAATATCAAAACTAAATACCTGAATTTGGGATTGGAAAGTACCGTGACACGTTTTATAGCAATGCGAATTCACACTCAACAAAACAGTCACAATAGGGAATAAGTCACATTTGGTAATTAAAAGATCAGACTTCGTAATGACAATCCACAATCTTACACGTGGTAAAAATGTCAATAGTTAGTTTGGACAAAGACACATCGTATGGATCAACCAATTCGTGATGGTGTCCGTAAAATTTACGGATTGTCATTTTTAATCTGTCCTCCTCATAACTATGTTGGAGCAGTTTCTGAGTTAGGAGCACACTCCTATATATTAGGTCCGTATAGTGTGAACATGCACGAGCATAACGTATCAATTGAGATATGTAAACACCATACGAAGGGGCAGAAGGTATGTTACTGCTGAGAAATGGGAAATTGATAATTGGGAAGTTGAAATCGTCCCGTTTATCATAGATTTTCGTGTGAAGTCATCCATCTGTGTTAATATTGAGGAAAAGATCAAGGTATGAAGCAGTCATATATGAAAGTCCTAAAACCCTATACAACTTTAAATATTTGATTAAATCAGAAACGACTTATATTAAAACCAAATCCGAAAAAAATTCCAACCTTTACATGGGGAAAAAATATTCTTCATCCAAAATTTGATGGTATTAGGACCTTGATTGAGGGAGTTTATGCTTTTCTTAAGTACACGTAAATAAGTTATCGAATAAAGGTCATTAAGTAATCTGATAAGTTCAATGATATAAAAATTAGGTTAATAAAATGATTATTGCTCTGACCTAGCTTGTGGTGATCAAACATTTATGTGTCTCTTATGGGATATCAAATTTTGTTGACTCGTTTCCGAAAGTGTAATGACAAAATTACTCAGTGATGTTTTTTCAATGTTATGTTCACTGTTTGTACGGTTCTTTTGCATAAAAACTTGTTTTATTAATGAAAACTTCAATCTGATTCAGAAATATCAAGGTCATACTAGATTACAGTGATAAATGCCATGCTATTGTGACTTTCATGGGTTTTGTTTTCCTTTGAGGTGCTGATATCTGTTGTGAGTATTATTGAAGTTGATAGTATACAGAAGAATTATAATGTGCTCATAATCACTTTTATACCACTAGATGCATTTAATCCGGTAACTTTGAACTATATAATAATAAAGATATATGGTATGATTTCAATGAAAACGAAAATATCCACCAGAGTACCAATGAAGTGGATGTAAGCTATACGAGTAAAATTAATACATTAAAGTTAGCTATCAGAGACAAGGATATGAGAAAAAGCAAACAATTCAAACGAAAAAACAAAAAGCCCTATTTGACATGTGTACACTCAAAAAAACGTTATTGCCAAGGATTTATAAAAACTAAAACAATTAAAGAGCTAAACGAACAAAAATAACTTTTTAAGATAGCAAAATGCACTTAAGTGAGGTATACAAAAATGTATACAATATGTAGACTACAAGAAAAAGAAAATAAGCATATTAAATTTCTATTAATGAGTCAGTTTTTGATCTACAATCGTAAATCAATATTTGCCAAATTTTCTATTTAAACTTTTACTGGAATTTGCCAAATGTCATAATTAGAACTTAGTCTTTTGTTTAAATATTCGTTTTGCTATTATAAAATGTCTAATGCATTTGGACTATTGTGGATAGTTCATACCCAATTCAAAATACTTTAAGATGCATTTCACAAACTCTTTATTCGGTTAATGGGATGCCTTCTTTTCAAGGCATGATATTTTTCAGAACACCGGTATGCTACTGTTGCCATTATTTCGCTCATATTCATACTCTGATGGAAAGTTGTGTCATTGGCAATATGACAGGTGTTTTCCATTCGTTTGGTGTGTTTGATTTTTTATTTTGCCATTTGATAACTTGATGGGAGCATTTGTATTGAATTTTCTAGGGGTTCGTTAACTGTTTTTTTCCCATTTCACTTTGTACATTGTTAAAATAATAGAGATAATTAAAATTTTATATTTCTAATTATCTGGTTTCATCTAATCAAATATTTGTGTGGTTGTTGCACTGTTTACCTCATTACATATATGGCATCGTCATAGATAGCGCTCTCGCATATAATTTGAATTTTGAAATTCCTGTATCTGACACTTGTTAATTTGTTGTCTCAACAGCAGGTTAGTAATTTAAGGGAGTGCACTAAACACTAGGTGGAAAATAGTAAAAAATATTGTAAAAAAAAATACTCTCATTTACTCAAAATGAGCAGTCAGCCTATGTATATGTAAATATATTGTTCTATCATCTTATATCGATGGGTGTACCATAGACAATAGTTCAGAGCACGTTTTATACACGACAGTCGTACTCATTGCAAGTATCCATAACTCTGTTTTTTGGTGCAAAAAAAATATTTTTTTTATAAATTAACTATTATACAATGAATTTAAAAAAAAATCATTCTTTAAAAATTCATGGTGACCTATATAAATGAAATTTTAAGTCTACATACTTTCAGCAGAATATAAGAATATAGATTTCGTTTTGTTTGTATTGATATTTTTCTACCTGCTTATATGAAATCCTACAAATCACAGATTTGAAGTTCGTCTGTACTGTTTGTCAGAGAAATTCGACCGGATAGGTACTTGCAACAGAGAAAAAAATGTGTGTTGAAAGTGTTAAAAATAATATATAACGTTTTTGAAAAACAAATACAATTATAGCAAAATTTCATACTGTTAGGTGAAATATTCCATTATTCAATATTTTATTTCACACTGATAACCATCAAACGACGATATGAAGCTATCATGTTCATCAGTTACGATATTTGAAGCTGCGACTTGTGAAAGACAACTATCCATACCAAATGATCTTATGGATTTCGTAGTCGTTATGAAGGCATAAAAACTAGAAACATACCATTATTATCAAAAACAAGATAACAAACGATGAAGATAAATATCGCGTTAATATATCAATAATGTATATTTTTTCTCCAGTTTAACGCCAATACAGTTATTATACAATTGTCAGAATTTCAGCAGATATTTTTATGTACACGAAATGATTATTGGGAAAAGAAGATAACTGATAGAGAAATTTGTATTTTCTGTATGTATTTTTTATTGTTAATTCCAAAAACAGTTATACAATTGAAAACTTTAACAAACAACTCATCATGTTCCTAGTGCGTCGTTATTAACTTAAAACAAATGATTGAGTTTGGGTCCTCTATAACTTCCAAATTCGTACTTGATTTGGCCTATTAAAATCCGTTTTCAAACTGATGACTTCAAAATTGGTATTTGATGCATCTCCGTTAACATGACTAAGCACGCCTCATTTAGGGGTTAAAACAAATACAGGACTGCCGTGAGTAAATATAATGAGTTTAAGTGCGATATGTAGGCTGATTTGTAATTTCGTTGACTGTTAATTGTTAGCTAGCACTTTATAAATTTGGCTTTGATGGTCTGGTACAAGGTATGATTCATACTCATTTCACATTAGTAATGTCCTCAATTTCGTCATGATCATCATTATAAATATAACTAGTCACTAGTTACTGGACGTTTAACAGATGTCTGTCATCACTCAACACTCAGTCACATAAGAAAACTTATCGTCGTTTGAAGTATGGGATTGTACTAGACAGTGGATATTAAAAAGTCGTCTGCAGATACCGTCAGATTTATGTTTCTTAACACATTTAGGCGTATTAGGTCCAAGATACATAAGGAGTAAAACCCTAATAATAGTCCACCAAAAATGCCTTCAATGCAACAAGTTAACGTTATTTTAGCCAGAAAAATAATACTAAACTGTTTCATCATTTGAGTTTGAAATAAAATACAATTCCAAGAGAATCTCCACGTGAAATGTTATATAACTTTAATGTACGTATTTTCCCCATGATTTTATTGTAAATGCTTATAATTGCTACTTCCAAACAAACATAAAATGTAATAGATCATCAGAGCGAATATAACATTATATTTAATTAAATTCATTAATCTATACACTTCAAACATTTTTCTGAAAATTATAAAATTCAAAGCAGTGTGTTTATTACTTGACCTTTAAATAAATATGAAACAAATACATTAAAATTTCAGATTTTCCCAAACGGTATTTCCTTCATCGAAAACAGAAACTAGAGCTGGTATCTTGAGAAAGATGTACGCGTTTTATTATACTATGAAACAAATTTCGGCATTGATTTAATTTATTAGATTTTGGAGATAAATATATAGATATGGCAGGAGAATCTTCAATTTTATTTACATTTTCCACATGCCAACTTGCCATAAAATTCAATTGAAGTAGTACATACACGAAATTCATAACTCACCTCTCAGTATAATGTCTTTCGTTGAATTTTAGGTTGTCTTTAAATATTTTAAAAAAATATACCATTTTTCATAAAGGCAAATTTCATATGCATTTTAACTTGTTTCCGCTAGTCACAATTGTTTTTAAAAACTAATTTATTTTTAACAAGGAAAATTCTGCGAAATTAAAATTTAGCTAGGACCTTTGTGAAAGCTATTATTTGCTAATACGCAATGATGATTTGATTCAACATTACTGGCTATCCACCATTTACGAAAATTCACATTAAAACGAATAGTGCTTGGATTTCAAAGACAATAATAGTATTAGTATAATAATGATTGAGAATAGTTGTTGATATGGTATGAGTGGCAATGAGACAACTCTCAATCCAAGTTACAGTTCGTACAAAGTACACCATCATAGGACAAAGTACGGTATTCAACACGGAGCATTGACTCACAAAGAACAGAAAGCTATCTGGAGCCCCGAGAATGACTAGTGTAAAACCATTTAAATAGTTAAAAAAAACAATCTAATCTATACAGACTTAGTACAGGTTTCACTTTGTAAATCTGTTTCTCAAATCACACCTCTTTTGAGGAGATTTAGAATATTCATAGAAAAAGTAAATATACATGTGCATATTGTTAACATTGAAACCTGTGGTAACCCTTCATTCGAGGTAGGGGTAGTTAAGAAAATTAGTGTTAGTTGAAACTCTGAAAAGTTCAGGGCATATTAACGTTGAACATATGCCGCAGAGCCCTATATTTTGACCCTTGAAAAAAATTGTAGTGCATATGAACTTTCAATTCAAGGATAAGATTTTTTTTCAAAACTTCATAGTAAAAGTGGTACAGTTTAGCCGTAAAAGGAGTTTTAATTGGAAATTTCATTGTCAATATTTACAGAAATGCAACCTACAGGTGCAAAAAAAAACTTGGACGTTTAAATCCTTACCTGTATTAGTCGTGTATCATTACAATATACTAAGGCTATTGATTGATGGAATCAAAATTATGTAAATTGACAACCAAATAATGTTTGCTTTGTAAGTTATTTTTTGTTTGAAATAAAATTGTCCAAGTGAGGCCATTGCTGACAATCCAGATTTCAAATTTAACTTTTTATAAATTTATAATGCATGAAATGAACATATCAATGATATTTCATATCAACACAAACATCCTGACTACTTGGCTGGTGAAGCTTTGATTTAGCAAGAAAAGGTTTAAAGTAGACAACCAAATAATCCTTAACAAACCAAATTTTTGATCTAGAAAACGTGATTAGTACCCATTTACCTAACAAAAAGGTTCCTGCGAAATTAATCTTAATTTAGGACAAAATCTAATGTCCTAATGTTTACACGGAGGTCAGGATGAAATATGAAACAGCATCATATGCATGGTTATACAAGTCCATGCCGAATTTTTTTATATCAATGAGAAAAGATGTATAAGTTGTAGCCCTGAAATACTTCAAATATATATTCCATCCTTGAAGGTAATACATAATTATTTTACGACGTCTATTAATGCGTAATCATTCTTTTGCTTTCGGTAAACATATTGAATGAAAAATAGAAACGTAATTTGTTTATATACGTGTTTATAGAAAACAAAACACAGCATTCTTATTTTGTCAGACAATTGGCATGTTTGAAATAGAGTTTTTTGTTGATTAATATATTTCTCCATGTTAAAAGTGGTTACACAAAGTATATTCTGAAAAGTTCGTTTTTGTTATATTTCCGTATTTTAGTGGTTCTAGTGAACATGGCCTTCGTAATTTTTAATCTTGTTTTTCTAAATACGGACTGACAATAACAACGGCTTCATGTATTTAAGATGCAACTTTCAATACGATATTATTCAATCTTGTTCGTATCTGATTATCTTTCATCAGCATCGTTCTTCAAATCTATATGCTTATAGACTATACTCCTGTTTTAATAGTATCGTCAGTTCTAAATGATATTGTAAATAAAAGTTTGCTAGTTGATGGTTTCCTCAGACCCTTATATAAATATATTTCACGTACCAAATGTTGAAAAGCCACGATTCGACATTGAGACCAAAAAGACCCTAGTATGTTTTATGGAATGTTGTTACACCACGACCAATGCTAGTATATGGATGAACGTCCCTACACATACTTAACCCGGCCTCGTTATGTAGATGCAAGTAAGGAGCCTGTAATTACGTAGTTGTCGTTAGTTGTTGTACATCATGTTTCTTTTTGGTCTGTTTATAACTTCAATAGCTATTTGGCCTTTTAACTTTTGATTCGAGCATCATTGGTGAGTCTATTGTAGACAAAACACATGTCCCGCGTAAAAATGCATCAGCATTAATGGTATTCTAATTTGAATTATTTTTCATTTTTGTTATATCAGGGCCTTTTAAAAATTGCTATGCATAATAGTATTTGCTCATTATTTATCTTTTTGGTCTGAAGCCGACGTGAGGTGTCCTGTTCGATCGTCAACTGATAACCCTGTTTTCTTAACCTTCATTGTCGGCATTATGAATTGTACAGTCTTATGGAAATATGCTTTGTTGAATATGTTTGAGTAGAACTACTTGAAAAGCGTTACTGATGTTTTACGATTTCTTCCTGTAATATATTTTTCTTGAAAGACTCGTAAAAAAATCCGTTCTAAATAGAGATCATGAAGACACCTGACAGACTTCATTTTTAATCTATTTTCCTGCTGCAAAAAAACATGAGCAATAATATCATGAACTAAGAAAGACTTGGTTCCATGGTTATGTCAACGAAAGTAGGTGCAGGTGCAACGTAAACATAAAAGATCCTGAATACAATTTTCTATTTGTTTTGCGATTTCAAAATCCTGTAAAATTTATGCCCTTTTTTCTTTATTAAAACATCTTTGTTTGATAAAAGTATGTTCCCTTTTATAAAAATGGGGTGTTGTGAAATACATTTTTGCTATAAGCTGTTTTTATTTATTTGTTCACTCTTTATCTGACGATGCAACTGTATGGCATGAACAACAAATATCGGTAGTTTGTTCACAGTTTAGGGACGAATCCTCGCTCTTAATTACACTGTAGTCAAAACAATTTTTACTGCAAAAAAAACAATAAAAGATAATTCAATGGTTTCGCTTGAATTATACGTTGAAGCACAAAAACTAAAACTAATATCAGTCATTTGCATATCTATAAATACTTAAATTGGATTGGTCAACTCGAATTTTTCTCTTGGTTTATACTTCGATAAATCATGTTTCTGAAACTACTTTCGTAATCTATTCATGCGCAATACATATTCTTGCAGGGATACTGGGATTTTTTTTTAGCAAATTGAGATTACAAAACAATTGAATAACAGTTGTTTTTATGCAAATATAAAAAAAAAGAAATAAAATAAATGCACTAAAGATTCGAAAATGTATAAAAATTAAAATTAATAAAATTCCGGAAAGTTCATGAAGGATTTGGCGAATTTACGTCATGGCAAAACACGACGTCATACGAATGAAAATTTTCAAGGGAAAAATTATTTCGTTACATGTACGTTTCAAATTCGGATAACATTTAATTAAAAAAAAGTTTTTGAGGTAGGTGCTATTTCATTTTAGATTCTGTTTCATTTATCGGACATTTAAGGTTTTTAACAAGTTAAGATGGCGACGTACTCCTTAGTTACGAAATGCCATTGTGCTTTTGATGGTAAATATAGCAGCCATCAAACAAATAATGTAAAATTAATAATCGTGTATGTTTGGCTGAAGAATTATAAGGATTAAGCACATTTTTTCTAGAGGTGATTGATGTGTAAACCGGGTCTTTTACTCACAAACTTGACATATTTAGTTTGTGAGTTAATCGCCCCGGTTTACACATCAATCATCTCTTGAAAAAATGTGTTTAATCCTATAATATTAGAAAAACTGATGAGCAATCGGTTGAAATACTATCAAAGTAATGTTCAATAGTTCTGCTTATTTTCACATCGTTTACGTTTGTAAAACTTTAGTGTGTGTGTTTATATAAAATGCAACGGTAAACATTTTCCTCAGAATTTTGTATTTTTATTATATTACATTTTAGTAGCAGAACGATCATTTCAAATTATACTCATTTGGCTTTACGAGCTTTCTCTTCGAAAAAGAAACGTTTTGACAGTCAGATATTTTTTTTATGACTTGCGAAGCATGTAATTATCTATATTTCTGCAAAGTTAGAAACACAGTTTAAGAATTTGTTCAGAATACGTGTACTTTGCTGCTATAATCTGTAATTGCCTAATGTTATACTAGCATAACTTTATTTATTTACTTTATTTGTCTTTTAAATTTTTATTCGAGTGTAACTGATGAGTGTTTTATAGACAAACGCGTGTCTGATGGTAGTGGTTTGTATCGGAGTTAAATGTTGGATGAATGACTATCATCAGGTTTAGTGTTTTATCTAAACGTGTTCTTACGTCAACACTTTGTCGTTCTTATGCTAATCATTTTGTCCTTCATTGTGTTCAGATATGTGTCGTCTATTTTATCTGATGATTGAGCACCTTGCAGCATTTTTCGTTTTCTTCTAGGGTTATTTTACTAGTTGTCAATTCTGTGTCTTTGTTTGTTTTTGTAATTCCATGGAGTTGATCGATATTTTAGCAGCTATCCTTACTCCTCAACGTGTGTCCTTTTGCAGTTTCTGCGTTGTTTTGCATTGAAAGTAATCTGGAATGATCTCGCGTGAGTTGGTTTGAAACAAACAATGTATCGGTGCCTATGATTATGTTTGGTTCAGTTGCTTCAGTAATTGCTTCGAGTATATTTTATTTCTTTTTTAATTTTAACTTGAATTTTCATGTTGTACAATTTCAATAGTTATCAAAGGTACCAGAATTATAATCTAGTACGCCAGATGCGCGTTTCGTCTACACAAGACTCATCAGTGATGCTCATATATAAGTATTTATAAAGCCAAAGAGTTATAAAGTTGAAGAGCATTGAGGATCCAAAAATTCCAAAAAATTGTGCCAAATACGGCTAAGGTAATCTATGTCTGGGATAAGAAAATCCTTAGTTTTTCGAAAAATTAAGTTAGGGTCCTCAATGCCTTCCAAATTTGTACTTAATTTGGCCTATTCAAAATCGTTTGCAAACTGAGGACTTCAAATTAGTATTTTATGCATCTCAGCTAAAAAGGCCTCAGTTAGGGGTTAGAACAATTACAGGACTGCCGTGAGTCAATATATTGAGTCTATGTGCAATATGTTGGTTGATATGTAGTTACGTTGACTCTTGCTTGTTAGCTATCCCTTGATAAATTTGGCTCAGCGTTTCGGTCTATTACAGGGTAGGATTCATACTCATATCACATTTATATGTCCTCCCTCTCGTGATGATCATCATTATGTATATATAAGATGTCACTGAACGTTAAACAAAGGTATGTCATCACCCATCACACATAGGAATACTTATCGTTGTTTGTAATACGAGATTGTTCGAGAAAGTGAATTGTAAAAAGTCGTCTGCATTTACCGTCAAACATATGTATTAAGACACATGTAGGCAAATTAGTTGCAAAGATAAATATGAGGGAAAACAAAATAACAGCCCATAAAAAAATGGGTTTAAATCAGTTAGTTCATGTAAACTTATTTTAGCCAGAAAAACAATATTATTAGTTGAATGGTGATGAAACTGTTTCATCTTTTGTGTTCGAAATATAGATATAATTCCGAGAAAATTTCCACGTGAAATGTTATATAATTTTGATGTATGTTTTTTTCCATGATTTTATTGTAGCTGATTATAGTTGTTGCTTCCGACCAAATATAAAAATGTAGTAGATCATCAGAGCGTATACAACATTATATTAAACTAAAATCATTAATCATAGAACTTCAAACATTTTCCTGAAAATTATATAGATCAAAGCAGTATATGTATTCTTTGACATTTAAATAAATATGAAACAAATACATTCAAATTTCAGCCTTTCCAAAACGGGGTTTCTTTTATCATAAACAGAAACTAGGGCCCGTATCTTGAGAAAGATGTACGCGTTTCATGATTTTTTGAAATAGATGTTGGCATTGATTTTATTTATCAGATTTTTGAGATATATATATAAATGGCAGGAGAATCTTGAATTTTATTTACCACATAACGACTTGCCATAAAATGCAATTAAAGTAGTACATACACAAAGGTCATAACTCATCTCTCAGTATAATGTCTTTCATTGAATTTGAGGTTGTTTTTAAATATTTTCCAAATTTATTTCATTTTTCATAAAGGCAAATTTCATGTGCATTTCAACTTGTTTCCGAAAGTCAAAATTAAAAAAAAAAAACAAAAAAAACTAAGTTATTTAAAAACAAATGAAAACTCTGAGAATTATGATTTAGCTAGGACCTATATGAAAGGTATTATTTGCTACTACGCAATGATGCTTTGATTCAGCATTGCTGACTGTCCAACATTTACGAAAATGCACCCAAAAACGAATAGTGCATGCATTTCAAAGACAATACTAGTAGAAGTATAATGATGATTGAGAAAACATACTATATAGATAGATAGAAAATAATATGGCATGAGTGGCAATGAGACAACTCTCAATCTAAGTCACAGTTCGTACAAAGTAAACCATTATAGGACAAAGTACGTATTCAACATGGAGCATTGACTCACATAGAACAGCTAGCTACGAAGTGCCCCGAAAATGACTAATGTAAAACCATTTAAATAGTAAAAAAAAAACCGATCTAATCTGTACAGATACAAACAAATACAGTGGGTTTAAACTTTTTAACCGGTGCCAAACTTCAACCTTTCCTGATTTAGTCGTGTACCAATACAATTTACTTAGGTCTAAATTAATTGCGGGAATCGAAATTATACAAATTGACAACCAAAGAATGTTTGTTTTGTAAGCATCACTTTTTTGTTTGAAATAAAATTGTCCAAGTAAGGCAATTGCTGACAAGCCAGATTTCAAATTTGACTTTTTTTATAAATTGTTTATGGATGAAATGAAAATATCAATGATATTTCATGTCAAAACACACATCCTGTCTACTTAGCTGGTGATGCCTTGATTAAGCAAGAAAATGTTAATTGCTTTATAGTAGACAACAAAATATTCCTTTCAAACCAAATATTTGACCTAGAAAACGTGACGAGTGCCCAATTGCCAAACAAAAAGGGTGCAGGAAAAAAATCTTAAATTCGGACAAAATCCAATGTCTTAATGTCTACATGTAATTGAGGTCAGGATGAAATATGAAACAGCACCATATGCTATATTTCCGTATTTTAGTGGTTCTAGTGAACATGGCCTTCATAGTTTCTAATCTTGTTTTTCTAAATGTAGACTGACGATAAAAACAGCTTCATGCATTTAGTATGCCACTTTCAATACGATATCATTTAATCTTGTTCGTATCTGATAATATTTCATCAGTATCGTTCTTCTAATCTCTATGCTTATATAATATATTCCTATTTTTTTTATATTATCGTCAGTTCTAAATGATATCGTAAATAAAAGACTTCCTAGTTGACGGTTTCTTGAAACCCTTATATAAATATATTCCACGTGCCAAATATTGGAATGCCACGATTCGACTTGGAGATCAAAAGACGCACAAACATTAAAAAAAATGTAAAATACAGACAAATCGAAGATTTGCATGAGGGACATTATTCTATTTTTTTAAATTCGGAAGGTTTGATTTGATAGTGTCTGTACTTTTTATAAGTCAAAAGTATGACATGCATATTTCAACAGTAAAAAACACAAAACCAAAAGAGCTTACAAGAACATGCAACACTCTCTTGGAACATCTTGCTTGAGGAATCCATACCTTGATAAGAGTAAATATCATAATTTTATATGGTCGCCGCGATATAACCTTTTTGTGCTAAAGCGGCGTGAAGCAAACACCAATCAATCAAATGCATTTATTTAGATATTTCATAAAAAGCAAAACAAATATTTGTACAAAAAACTTTGGCAATTTGCATTAGATAAGATTTTTTAAAATCGGTTTACGATTGTAGACCAATAACTACCTCATTAATACGAATTTAAAATGATTATTCTAATTTGATGATGAAGGTAAATCCAGAAAAGCGCTTTGTTGTTTTCATTTTTTATTCAAATCAAGGAATAACATAGTTATTTATCTACAGCGAAATTAAGGAGAGGATTTTGCCAATCTTGTTTTAGTTCAAGATTGAATAACAGCCTACATATCCGTCACTTCTACGCAACTTTAATATCCTGTTACTCAGTATGTTATAACACAATCCCTGTTTCCGGATGTAATCAACCTTATAGAATGGCTTTAAACAGGACATAAATGTATCAATAAACAATCATTTAAGATAGTATCCAATGGATGTCCACATAAATTATCTAGTATGATTTATGCCAGGAATCATTCGAAGGACAGTCTATCACAGACAAAAATACAACGTCCGGGTGCGGGAGTGTCTCCCTGCATTAATTATATTAAAGACCAATAATTGGTAGCCTTCGGCTGTTGTCTGCTCTTAGGTCGAGTTGTTGTCTCTTGAACACATTCCTTGTTTCCATTCTCAATTTTTCGTCAAGTATTATAACAACGATTCAATTATTTGAGGGTATTGCTATTTATAAAATAAATTGACAAAAAAGAGATGATTGTGAGCTTGATTTTGATTCGGTCAGAAAGGACATTGTATTTTAAAAAAACAGTGGACTATAAACCAGG
Source organism: Mytilus galloprovincialis (assembly GCF_965363235.1). Classification (NCBI taxonomy): domain Eukaryota; kingdom Metazoa; phylum Mollusca; class Bivalvia; order Mytilida; family Mytilidae; genus Mytilus; species Mytilus galloprovincialis. The sequence continues at coordinate 75,542,678 of NC_134847.1, read as the reverse complement.
ACGTCGTATCGTTTGCCTATTCCTCACTTATAACCCTTATTGTAGTTTTTTTTTTGTAAAAAGGGAAAACAGTGTTAGACTGTTAAAGCTCCACAGGGAATTTTTCACAAACAATATTAAAAGGCTTAAAAGCTTTTAGACCAGCAAGATAAAAATATCTATTTAAAATAGAATATCAATGCACATCCCTGCGAACAGGTTATAACCCATGAACTAAAACTTATAACAAACTCTTATACAAGCACTCATAGACATATGCCAAGAAAAACTTGATATACATTCTACATCATTATCCCTTTCAGTAGGACATCTTACTCTCGAGAAAAAAGAAATGAAAACTACACTATTTGTTGTTTGATAATAGTTGTAATTACATCTTAAGCTTCTCAAGTATCATGGTTTTTGATTGTTTGGTCCCAGTGTATTTTTTCATATTGTTTTGAGAAACGAGGTTTCATATTCACGAACACGTCAAAAATAGGGGTATTGCAGTCAACATAGTAATATAATCCTAATTAAATCATTTGATGAAGATATCAATACAGAAATGAAAGGCAAATAGACAAAACACATATACAAACACGGAAGGTAAGAATAAAATGAATAAAACCATTTTACAATAATACAATGTGTAGTAAGAACCTGAATCAATTTCTAGATTCCCCGTCACCTGAAACGCGTTAATATTAACGCAAAATAGAAAAATAAGTGTATAGATGTATGCATACATTAAAATGTTATTCCAGAAAAAGGACAGAAAAGGAAAGACAAGTTCATGTAAAATTTGCTTGAGGTAGTTCGGACCTTTGATTCAAAACTCATATATCATGTATATTTTGTCAATAGCATTTCTTAAATTGAGGAGATTTTATTTAACATTAAATCCAACAAATATTCACTTGGATTCAAATAAAGGAAATATAACCAATTAAAAGGTCACCCTATGACCATCAACAAGAATAGACCCAAATATGTGTGATAACGCAATGCTTGCACGTAATTCAAACAGACAGAGATTATTATAGGATTAGTAACACTGCAGTTACATAACGTCATCTATATTAAAAATAATAATTTAGTGTGACCTAAAGTAATTCATTATTTGAATACGTTGGTTTAAAGTGTTTAATATTGCTATATCAAGACATTATTGACACGCTATTTTATATTATCACCTAATCATATTTTTAGCGACATATTAACGTAACTTTCTGTTTACTATTTAAGAGTCTGATGCATTTAGATGACGCTGGTTATGATAAAATTGATGTAACGAGTGTTTTGTCACATATGCACATTTTTGCGATTAATCTCTCTTCGGTGATGTCTGAGGCAAATATATATTTTGAAAGTCATAAAACCTTATAAAACGTCGAATATTTGAGTAAATCAAAAACGACTTACAGTTAAACCAAATCCGAACAAAAAATCAGACCTCTCCATGGGGTCAGTATATTCTTTAATCTAAATGTTGATGGTATTAGGACCTTGATTGAGGAAGTTTATGACTTTCACTAGCACAATTAACACACTTATCGCATAAAGGTCATACAGTTATCTGATAGGTTCAGTGATATAAGAATAAGGTTAATAAAACGATTGTTGCTCTGACATAGCTTGTGTTGAACAAACATTTGTTTGTCTCTTTTGGGAAATCGACTTAGATGACTTTTTTTCTGAAAGTGTAATAACATTGTTCGTTCGAGAATTATTCAATGTTATTGTCACTGTTTGTATAGTTCTTTTGCATAACAAACTTTGATGAATGCGAACTTTAATCTGATTCAGATAACAAGTTCATACGTTATAACAGTGATTAATTCCATGTTATTTTAACTTTCATTGGTTTTGTTTTCCTTAGAGGTGTTTATATCTGTTGTGAGTATTATCGAGGTTGTTTGTATAAAGTGTACATAATTACTCTTCTCCAACTAGATACTTCTGTAACTTTTAACGATATAATAGTAAAGAGAAGTGTTATGATTTCAATAAAAAACCACACTCCAACATAGTTTAAAAGAAGTTGATGTAAGCAATGATAGGTCATTAAACAGCCTATACCTAGTAACATCAATATATTATAGTTAGCTATTAAAGACAACGATATGACAATATTCAAACATTTCAAGCGAACAAACAAACAGCACTGACCGACATATGTACACTCCAAAAACGTATGTCAGGGTACATAGTAGAAAAATCGTGCAAGGTTCTGTTGAATAGATTAAAATGCGAAATGTCAATATTGTTACTCCTTGTAAACGCAGTACTGATCGATCGGATCAAGCGACTTAATAGTGAGTTTATTTTTGCCAAAAAAGAAAGGGTGTGATTATTTCAACTGAAAATGACATTGATGCGCATTATCGCGTATTACCGTATCGATCTTTGCTAAGGGTTGTATATCTATATCTAAAACTTTTCAAAATACTTTAAGATGCATTTCACGAACTCTTTATTCGGTCAATGGGGTTCGTTATTTTCAAGGCATGATATCTTCCGAACACTGATATACTACTGGTACCTTTATTTCGCTCATGTTCATACTCTGTAAATGTTGTGTCATTGGAAATCATACTTTATCTCCTTATATGTTTATTTGAAAAAAATGCTTTGCCTGATCATAAATGACTGAATATATGACAGTTGTTTTTCATTCGTTTGATTTGTTTGACGTGTTGGATCTTTTGTTTTGCCATTTAATAACTTGGAGGGAACATTCGTTTTGAATTTTCCTTAAGGTTCGGTATCTTTGTTATTTTGTAATTTTACTTTTTACATTGTTTAAATAATAGAGATTATCCAAATTTTATTTTCAATAATCTTGTTTAATTCAATCAGATACTTCTTTTTCTGTCGGATAATAGCCTCCTTCAACAAACTGAACATTCTGCTATATATGTTTCTGACGAGTTCCGTTTGTAGAAGAAGACATCCAAGTAAATTAATTGTTGAAGTAAAACCGTGGAACTAACTATATACAGTGAATTTGTTATTAAACTTTAAAAACTGGCTCAAAACAGTCGGAGCCTCCAAGGCTCTAGAGGTTTGACACTAGGGCCTTGAAGGCACCTACTGTCTCTGCCTGTGGGATGTCTGATGGTAAGGCGTTCCAGTCCCTTATAATCTGTGGTAAGTATGATGTCTTGTGTTTATCAATACGTGAGTGCGGTACTTGGTATGCCTTAGGGTGTATATTTCTCCCTTTTCTTACTGGTGGTGTGAGTCGTCCTTCCTTCTATATTGCTACCATATTATTCTCTATTTTATAGAACATCACTAGTCTTGTTTCCGTTCTTCGTTGTTGCAGTGGTTTTCCATTTTAGGTGATTTATCATTTCTGTGACACTTGCAGTTGGTTTATAATTATTTGTCACGTATCTGGCAGCTTTTCTTTGTACCTGGTCTATTTTGAAGATCGATTTTTTGTTGCTGGGTCCCAAACAGTTGCCACATATTCTAATTGTGGTCTTACTAGTCCAATATAAGCTTGGCTCTTTACTTTTGTTGATGATATTCTGATGTTTCACCTAAAAAAATCTGAGTGTTTTATTTGCTTTGTATGTTATCTGTTGATCCCATTTCAGGTTGTTTTGAATGGTGAGACCTAAATATTTGGCTGCCTGCACTTCTTCCAAATTGTGACCATGGAGATTGTATGATGTTTGAATTTGTGTTTTCTAGTTTGTTACCCTCAATATGTTGCATTTGTCTGGAATTTCATGCACCATAATTGTTCCCATTCAGCTAATTTATCAAGGTCTTTTTGTAATACTTTCCCACTGTCTTTTGATGTTATTGTCAGGTAGGCGATGGTATCATCTGCAAACAGGCGAACTGTAGCATTTAAATCTTCTTGCAGATCGTTGATGTAATATAGATAGGCTTTGCACAATGACTGAGCCACGTGGTATTCCTAAGTCAACAGGAACTGATGTTGTATTGCATCCTTCTATACGACAGTTTGTTTTCTTCCACTCAGCCAGTTCTTATCAACCTATTTGTGTTGCCTTTTATTCCGTAAGTATGTAGTTTGTTTACTAGTAAGCTGTAGTTGACCTTATCAAAAGCCTTGGCAAAGTCCATTATCAGCACATCTGTTTGATGTCCCATTTTCCTGTTATTAGCTAGATCGTCAATAAATTCGATGAGCTGAGTTTCACAAGACCTGCCTTTCCTGAAACCATGTTGTAATTTATAAAGATTTTTTTTGTTTTCTCCATGGATCATAATTGATGATACAATAATATGTTCCATTACTTTACAGCAAATTGACGTCAGTGAGATTGGTCTTTAGTTTAAAGTAGTATACTTTTGGCCCTTCTTGCAATGAAGACCAGAGACACGTTAGCTGAACGCCAGTCATTTGGAACTACTCTATGGATTTTGAAAACAGTAACTGTAGAAGAGGTGCTGTCTCGCTGTGTAGTTTTTTGGGGATTCTAGGTGATATTCCATCCGGACCTGGTGATTGTTTCGGTTCAGGTTTTTCAGTAGTTTGTCTATCCCCTCTGTTGTTATGGTTGTGTTTTTCATCGTTGGTGATGTATTCTTAGTTTTCATTCGCTTAAATGATATAAAAAGATCTTTTGTGAATGTACTTTTTTTCAGAGAATGCAGATTGAAATTGTGCATTTAGGATGTTCGCCTTATCCGCTAGTTCAGGGAACAGTGATCCCTTAAATAGTTTCTCATCGTTTTAAAGAGTGATAATATCTTCGATGTATTGCCAATATACATTTCGTTGTTTTCTTTGTACATCTTTCTTTAAGGCTTTATATTCTTCTTTTATCCTAGGATCTTGTAATTTCTTCATTCTTTTGTAGAGTCGTTGGTTTTGTATTTTTGTCAGCTTTTTTAGATTACCATTTATCCATGAGTGTTTATTTTTCTTCTTGGATTTTTTGTGAGGTATATGATCTTTTATTCCTTTAAGCAGAGCATTCTTTATTCTAACCCACATATCATCTGCATTTTTGATTTTAGATCTATATATTTGACTCACTTGTTTATGTCGTGCTGTAAGTTCATCTTGGAAACTTTCCAAGTTTGCTTTCTTATGTTGTAGTATGAGTCTTTCTTGTTCCTTAAATTTGATGCAATTCATTTCAAACTCTGTGAAGACCATATTGTGGTCCGATATACCCGGGAGGACATATACCCTCTGAACTAGACTTTGTAAATTTGTGAAAATGAGATCTACTATGTTTTCTTGCCTTGTATTTTCTTCAACTAGTATAGGATGATGGTCTTTAAAGGATTGGTGGATGGTTGCATATTGGGTTCCCTGATTTAGGATGTTACTTTTCTAATCCCATCCTGGGAAATTCATATCCCTACCAATAATGATGTTTGAATTTGGAATGTTACCTACTTTTGAGATTGATGACTCAAAGTATTGCAAGCTTTCTTCATCAGATACAGCCTTCTGTAATATGCACATATCTAAATACTTTTCTTATTTGGAGTTTCTAATTTAACCAAGATTAATTCACAGTCTGTGTCAAGTACTAATCATCTAATGCATGATCGCATTTTAAAGCTGATTTTACAATTATCATGACACCTCCTCCAACACCTGTTGCGCGGTCTATCCGATAAATGGTGTAGTTTTCTGGGCAAATCTCTGAGCTTTTAATATTCGTGTCTAGACATGTTTCTGTGCAGATAATGATGTCTTGGTTTATGCTCTCAATTACATTTTCTAATCTACATAGTTTGAGTTTAATAGACTGACAGTTTATATTTAGAATACATAAAGGACTGTATGTTTCTTAATTGGTATAGATGTGTTAAGTGGTTTCCTTGTAGAAGTTGTATCTGCTTCTAAGCAGTAAGTTAAGTCACTTAAACTATGTATTGACCTGTTTGTTACAATGTTACTGTGGAGATCATGGACTGTGTCACTATAGTTAGGTGCATTACAAATAAAACAGTGCCAACTTAGATTTGTTTCATTTAGGTCATGATAAGAGGCAGTATTTACGCCTTTGCAGTTTGCATGATACCATTGGTCGCATGTTTCACAAATAATGCCCTTTTGAGACCAGCTAACTGATTCATCACAGATTCCACATAAGTATTGTCAATCTTTATTTGTGGTGGTATTCATAGGGGGACCTGGATTTATTTCGATGTAATTCGCATTTATTAACAGAATAAGCGCAAGATATTGCAGAAGGCCTTTACTGTGTCGTTCATATTTAGCTTGAATGCAGTTTGTTGAATATACAAGCTTGAATAGGAGATGTTCAGCAACTGGTTCGGGGTAGGGGTTGTAATTAAATTCAAAGTTTTTTATACACTGTGGTTCATTAAGGATGATCTTTGGTGTGTGGGTGTTGAACGGTTTAGCTAATTACCATATTTGACATCGTCATAGATGGCGCTCTCGCATGCAATTTGAATTTTGAAATTCTTGTATCTGGCACTTGTTATGTGTTGTCGAAACAGGTATGTAATTGTAGGGAGTGCATTAAAACACTAGGGAAAAATAGTAAAAAATGTTGATAAATTAACTATTATTTAATGAATTTTTAAACATTTTATTCTTTAAGAAAATTCAGGGTCACACATATAAATGAAATTTTAATTCTTCATACTTTCAGCAGAATTTAAGAATTAAGATTTCGTTTTGTTATAATTGATATTTTTTCTACCTGGTTATAGGAAACCCAACAAATCACAGATTTGAAGTTCGGCTGTACTGTATGTCAGAGAAAATCGACCGGAAATGTACTTGCACCAGAGACAAAAATATGCGTTGAAAGTGTTTAAAATGATATAACGTTTTTGAAAAAAATACAATTATAGCAAAATTTCATACTGTTAGGTGAAATATACCATTATAAAATATTTATTTTCACACTGATAACTATCAAACGACCATATGAGAGTATCATGTTCATCAGTTACGATATTTGAAGCTTCGATGTGTGAAAGACAACTATCCATACCAATTGTTCTTATGGATCTCGTAGGCGCTATGAAAGCATGAAACTAGAAACATACATTTTTATCAAAAACAAGATATTAAACGATGATAACAAATATCGTGTGAATGTACCAATTATATCTATTTGTTCTCCAGTTTAGCGCCAATACAGTTATAAAATTTTCAGAATTTCAGCAGATATTTTCATGTACACAAAATTGTTTTGATAATGTGGAAAGGAGATAACTGATTTAACAAATTTGTATTTTCTATATGTATTTCTTATTATTTCCACAAAAATACACTTGCAATAAACACTTTAACAAAAAACTCAATCTGTTCAAAGTCAAACCATGTTGTCCGATTGTAAAAAGAAGGATATGCACTAGTGCGTGTATAGAAATAGAAAATAAATTAGATTTAGTTTGGGTCCTCAATGCAATCTAAATTTGTACTAAATTTGGCCTATATAAAGCCGTTTTCAAACTGAGGACTTCAAAATTAGTATTTAATGCATCTCCGGTAGCACGCCTCATTTAGGGATTAGAACACATACAGGACTGCCTTGAGTCAATATAATAAGTTTATGTGCGTGCGATATGTAGGCCGATATTTAGTTTCGTTGACTGTTACATATTAACTAGCACTTTATAAATTTGGCTCAGCGTGTCGGTCTTGTACAGGGTATGATTCATACTCATCTCACATTAGTATGCCATCAAATTCGTCATGATCATCATTATTAATATAACTATATCCTGGACTTTAAACAAATGTCTGTCATCACCAAAAACTCAGTCATATAAGAAAACTTATCGTCAAATTTATGTTTCTTAACACATTTAGGCATAATAGTTACAATATACATATAGAGGAAAACCCCAATATCAGTCCACCAAAAATGCCTTAAATGCAAAAAACTAATGTAACGTTATTTAGCCAGAAAAATAATACCCTTGCTTAAATGGTGAAAGAAACTGTTTCCTCATTTGAGTTCGAGAATTTCCACGTGAAATGTTACATAACTATAATGCACGTATTTTCTATGATTGTATTGTAACTGCTTATAATTGTTACTTCCGAGCAAACAAAAAATGTAATAGATCATCAGAGCGAATTCAACATTATATTTAATTAAAATCATTAATCCCGATACTTCAAACATTTTTCTGAAAATTATACAGCTCAAAGCAGTGTATTTATTACTTGACCTTTAAATAAATATGAAACAAATACATAAATATTTCAGATTTTCCCATTCGGTATTTCCTTAAACATAAACCGGAACTAGGGCTCGTATCTTGAGAAAGATGTGCGTGTTTTATTATATTATGAAACAAATTTCGGCATTGATTTAATTTATTAGATTTTGGAGGTAAATATATATATGGCAAGCGAATCTTGAATTTTATTTACCACATTACGACTTGTCATAAAATGCAATTAAAGTAGTTTATACAGAAAAGTCACAACTCATCTCTCAGTGTAATGTTTTTCATTGAATTTAAGGTTGATTTTAACTTTTTTGAAAATTTATTTTATTTTTCATAAAAGTAACTTTCATATGCATTTCAACTCATAGCAAGTCATAATTGTATTTAAAAACTTAGTTATTGTTAAAAATTATGATTTAGCTAGGACCTATGTGAAAGGTATCATTTGCTATTACACAATGATGCTTTGATTCAGCATTACTGGCTCTCCTCCATTTACGAAAATTCATATCAAAACTAAAAAGTGCTTGGATTTCAAAGACAATACTAGTATTAGTATAACAATGATTGAGAAAACTTGCTAGATAGAATATAATATGGTATGAGTGGCAATGAGACAACTCTCAATCCAAGTCACATTTAGTACAAAGTAAACCATTATAGGACAAAGTACAGAATTCAACATGGAGCCTTGACTCAAACAGAACAGCAAGCTTTCAAGACCCCCGAAATTGTCTAGTGTAAAACCATTTAAAGAGTAAAAAAACGATTGAATATATATATATAAACTTAGTACATGTGCAAACAAAAACGGCGGGTTTAAACGTTTTAACCGGCGCCAAACTTCATCCTTACCTGAATTAGTCGTTTATCATTACTTCATACTTAGGCCTAAATCAATTGAGGGAAACACATTATGTAAATTGACAAACAATGATTGTTTTTGTAATGTGTTTCTCTCAATTGATTTAGGGTTAATGTTTGAAATAAAATTGTCCAAATAAGGCCATTGCTGACAAATAGATTTAACTTTTTTTATAAATTGTTTATGCATGAAATGAACATATCAATGATATTTCATGTCAACACAAACATCCTGACTACTTCGCTGGTGGTGCCTTGATTAAGCAAGAAAATATTAATTGCTTTAAGTAGACAACTAAATATGTCTTACAAACCAATTATTTGATCTAGAAAATGCTATGAGTACCCATTTTCCAAACAAAAAGGTTACAGGGAAAAACATCTTAAATTCGGACAAACTCCATTTTTTTTATGTTTCCACGGAGGTCAAGATGAAATATGCATGGTTATACAAGTCCATGCCGAATTTTCTAAATCGATGAACAAAGATGTATAAGTTGTAGTCCTGTAATACTTCAAAACTATATCTCATCCTTGAAGGTGAAACATAATTATTTGACGACGTCTAATAATGCGTAATCAGTCTATCTTTTGCTTCGGGAAAAGGTATTGAATGAAAAATGGAAAAGTAATTTGTTTATATCTTAGTCAAGATGAATTTGCAAACACTTATGTGTTTCTAGAAAGCAAATCACAGCATTCTTATTTTGTCAGACAATTGGCATGTTTGAAATAGTTTTTTGTTGATTAATTTATTTCGCCATGTCTAAAGTGGTTACACAAATTATATTCTGAAAAGTTCTTTTTTGCTATATTTCCGTATTTTAGTCGTTCTAGTAAACATAGCCTTCGTAATTGTCAATCTTATTTTTCTAAATGCAAACTGACAATAACAATGGCTTCATGTAAATGGTACGTAACTTTTAATATTTCATCAGTATCGTTTTTCTAATCTCTATGCTTATAGAATATAATCCTGTTTTTATATTATCGTAAGTTCTAAATGCTATTGTACATAAAAAAAAAATTGCTAGTTGGTGGTTTCTTGAGACCCTTATATAAATATATTCCACGTGACAGATATTGGAATGCCACGATTCGACATGGAGACCAAAAGACCCTAGTATGTTTTATGTTATGTTGTTACACCATTACCTATGATGGATATGGATGGACGTCCATACATATGTGTAACCCGGCCTCGTTATGTTGGTGCAAGTTAGGAACTTGTAATCACGCAGTTGCCGTTTGTTGTTGTACATCAGGATTGTTTTCCGTCTGTTGTAACTTCTTTCGTTATTTGGTCTTCAAAAGTTTGATTCTAGCGTCATATTTTCCGCTATATAGATGATGTTCTTTCACTAAATAATTCAAAATTTGGTGACTATGTCGAATGCATCTATCCCAATGAACTAGAGATAAAGGATACAACAGATACAGTTAAGTCGGCCTCACATCTTTGACTTTCATCTAGAAATTGACAATGAGGGTCGATTGAAAACAAAACTTTACAACAAAAGAGATGATTTCAGCTTTCCAATTGTGAACTTTCCATTTCTAAGTAGCAACATTCCAGCAGTACCTGCATACTATGTATATATCTCCCAATTGATACGATATTTCCGTGCTTGCATTTCCTATCATGTTTTTCTTGATAGAGGGTTGTTGCTCACAAGGAAGCTAGTAAATCCAGAGTTCCAAATGGTGAAGTTTAAATCATCTCTTCGTAAATTTTACGGACGCCATCACGAGTTGGTTGACCATTATGGAATAACCGTTTCACAAATGATATCGGATATGTTCCTTACATCGTAACTACAATGCCCTTCCTTTTCATAAATGTGATCTACCGAATTAGACTATTTACTGGATTTGTTATCTCATAAGCAACACGACGGGTGTCACATGTGGAGCAGGATCTGCTTACCCTTCCGGAGTTTTTGGTGGGGTTCGTGTTGTTTATTCTTTAGTTTTCTATGTTGTGTCATGTGTACTATTATTTGTCTGTTTGTTCTTTTCATTTTTAGCCATGACTTTGTCAGTTTATTTTCGATTTATGAATTTGACTGTCCCTCTGGTATCTTTCGTCCCTCTTGTAGACAAAACACGGTTCCCGCGTACAGAAGCATCAGCATGATTGTTGGTCTTCTAATTTGAATTATTTTTCATTTTTGTTATATCGGGCCTTTATAAAATTGCTCTGCAGGTTAGGTTTTGCTCATTATTTATATTTTGTCTCAAGTCGAAATGAGGTGTCCTGTTCGATTGTGAACTGATAACCTTGTTTTCTAAGCCTTCATCTGCAGCATTATTAATTGTATAGTCTGATGTAAAGTATGCTTTGTTGTAGTAGATTGAGTTAAGCTAAATGAGCATTTGACGTTGAGAGAAGCGTTATTGATGTTTGACAATTTCTTCCTGTAATGCCATTTTTAAAAGTACTTTATTACTCGTAAATGAAACGTTTTAAACAGAGAATCTGAAGACACCCGATAGACTTCAGTTTTTATTTATTTTCTTGCTTCAAAAAGCGTTAGTGATAGTATTATTAATAAAGAAAGACATGGGTCCATGGTTATGTCAACGATAGTACGTGCAACGTAAACATTAGATTTTACACGATAATCTATTTGTTTTGCGATTTTAAAATGCTATAAAATGTTTACCCTCTTTTCCTTATTAACAAATCTTTGTTCGATACAAGTATGTTTCCTTATATACCAATGGAGTGTTATGAAATTCATTTTTGTTAGAAGCTTTTTCAGTTCGTTCACTATTTAATCGGACGATGCAACTGCATGGCATGATTAACACATATCTGTAGATTGTTCAGGTTAATAGTTTACGGACGAATCCCAGCTGTCAGTTACACTGTAGTCAAAACTATTTTTACAGCACTAAAACAATAAAAGCTAATCCAATGGTTTCAATTGAATTATACCATTGTATACGTTGAAGCACACAAACTGAAACTAATATCAGTGAACAGAAACACATTTTCGAACCATTATGTTATACATTTATCTCAATTCTCAATATTAGAACAACTGATGAGCTATCGGTTGAAATACTATTTAAGTAATAGTTCTGCTAGATTTTACATCGTATACGTTTGTAAAACTGTAATGATTTTGGTTTTAAAACTGACAACGTAATAAAACCGTAGCATTTCCTGTGAATATAAGAAGGCATTTTGATTCTTAATAGACATAATAGTTTACACAACTAATTTAAACTTAATTTTACTTAGGGACTTTACGTTTAAACGTCTCCTCAGAGTTCGGTATTTTTGTTATATTACTTTAACTAGCAGAACGAACATTTCAAATTATACTTATTTGTCTTAACGTGCTTTCTGTTCGAAACAGTAAACGTGTTGACAACCAGATATTTTTTACGCTTGGCGAAACATGTAAATATTTATAACTATTTAACCTTTTTAGCATCTTTTAGATTCGAGAATCACTGATGAGGCTTTTGTAGACGAAACGCGCATCAGGCGCCAATTTGTTTTTTCAATAATGAGTTTATTTATTCTAGCATAACCCGACAGTTATACTTTATGTTTCGGAGAGAATGTCTAATAGTTATGATGAATCTTAATGATTTATTTCTTTTTTCTAAAAATGTCGTATGCATTGATTAAGAATATTTATCTATCAGAATAAAGCAGAACGATAATATAAACTAATTGTTTCAAGATCTTGCATATGACAGAAGTCAGTATCAGTCGGTCGTCTTGAAATGGACAAGCGCATTTTGTCTATGTTATGATACTTTTTTCAGGAGTGTTATAATAGGAAGAGTTTATCAGCCGCTGTTTTTAGGATTAACTATGGTACTGTACCAGAACTAACGCTTTGTATGGTTTCGCTATTTTTAACAGTTCGTTAATTCATCCATGGAGAAATATCAAACTTTCTTTCGTTAGAGGAGTTACAAAGTTTGCCTATGTGAATATTGAATAAAATTGTTGATAACGTATTTCAGTTTTCCACTCGTTATCACTTTGTAAACTAGTTTATTCTAGAATTGGGTTACCGTCCTATGCTCTTGAAAAATGACAATATGAGGTTTCATTAAAAGTAGTACTCACTTCTTATTTATGCATTTTATGAGCGTGTCCGACTTCCCATTGTGTGTTATACCATGTCTCTTTGGTATTCAGTTTTCTTTATATTATGGTTGGCTTTAAGTCGAACTATATCATTGTCATTATTTCCTAATGATGGTAGATGTTTGCATCGGAGTTTAATGTTGGATGAAAGACTATCATCAGTTTTAGTGTTTTCTCTTAACATGTTCTGCGGTCAACAATTTGTCGTTCGTATGTTATTGATTTTGGGCATTCATTGTGTTTAGAAAGGTGTCGTCTGTTTCATTTGAAGATAGACATAACGTACCTAGAGTAATTTTTCTTTTTCTTTTAGGAATTTGATCCTAGTTGTTCGTTCTGTGTCTGTGTCTGTGTCATTGTTTGTTTTTTATTTTTTTATGGAGTTGATCGATATTTCAGCATCTAGCATTACTCATCACTGTGTGTCCTTTGGCAGTTTCTGCATGGTTTTGCATTGCAAGTAATCTGGAATGATATCGCTTGATTTGGTTTGAAACAAACAATGTGTCGGTGCATATGATTATTTCCCGTTCAGTTGACTCAATAATTGCTTAAAGTAATTCTCTTTTCTTTTAAACTTAAAATTTGATGTTGTACAATTTTAACTGTTTCTTAGATGGCTGCTTGATTTCAGCTTGTTTGTGTGATCATATCATGTTAAGTAATTTGTTTTTGTAAGATGTGACATAAAATTGATCGGGAATAAATGTTTGAGATTGATATTGAGGAAATTTGTGTCAATGATATACTGTGCTATTTACTTATTGGAAGATATTTTCAAAGTTGAATATAAGTTATCTTCATTCGGACTTGAATGTTTCTGGCAAATTATTTATTGAAGTCGTGGTCATCAAGCAACTTGGTTTGTTTTTAATTGATCGATAGGCGAAAATAATATAGCTGTGTACTATTTTTTGTGGCGATTGCATGTTATGGAAAAATCAATGACTTTATTTCCCCTAATTCTTTATTGATAAAGTTTGTTCGGTTAATGTAAGTGGGTTACTGAGATGTTGGTTGTCGTCCAAGGCCGGGTTGATGTTGATGTTGGGGTGTACTGCTTTCCAATGTGATTATATATTATGAACAAACCCTTGGTATTTGTTTTCCTCCTATTCTCTATCTAATTTTGTGAGGTTGATGTTACCGAATTGAAGAGCACGATCAAGTACTTGCTGGTATGCAAAATGTAGGATAAGTATTATTGGACGAACTATGATATTGTTGTCTTATCTATTGAAAAAAGTAAAATCACAAAAATACTGAACTCAGATGAAAATCCAATCGGAAAGTCCCTAATCACATTGCAAAATCAAATGACAAAACACATCAAAAAAGAATGGACAAGAACTGTCATTTTCCTGACTTGGTACATGCATTTTCAAATGCAGAAAATGGTGGATTAAACTAGGTTTTATAGCGCTAAACCTCTCCCTTTGATGACTGAATAGATACATGTAGATGCTTGACGAAAATATAAAAAGACATGGCGTATTTCTAGTTATGTGTGTTTTTCCCTTTGAACGTTGTTTCGTTTTTTCGTTACAATGTGTATCATAATCAAATGGCACCAATAATCAAGATACGGTTTGTTACGTCATTTGATTTTAGTATCTATCATATCAGAATCCATTTGATGAGTTACAATGTATATATATATATATATATATATATATATATATATATATATATATATATATATATATATATACAACTCGTCTAAACATCAACCCAACAATGTTAGATCTGTAAATTTGCTTTCGCAAATTTTTGGTTCTTCCCTCGCCGGGATTCGAACCCATGCTACTGTGATATCGTGACACCAAATCGCCTGCACTGCAGCCGTCCCGCTAGACCACACGACCACCTGGGCTCTTAAAAATAGAGCTTTCGCTGGCCGTGTGTTACCTTTCCACGTCAGTTTTAATCTAGCGGCGTACTGCAGTACATGATATATAAGGCATGAAGATGTTATTGTTACAAATCAGCTAAATTATCTATAGTAAAGGATCCTACAAATTAATGTAAGATACAGTCACAGAAAATAATTATATTTATAAGTACATCTGAGTCAGTGACAACCATACAACAGATGTATCCATCGTATCGCCATCAATGATGGTGATACATGGCTGTGTACATAATGTATATACAACTCGTCTAAACATCAACCCAACAATGTTAGATCTGTTAATTTGCTTTCGCAAATTTTTGGTTCTTCCCTCGCCGGGATTCGAACCCATGCTACTGTGATATCGTGACACCAAATCGCCTGCACTGCAGCCGTCCCGCTAGACCACACGACCACCTGGGCTCTTAAAAATAGAACTTTCGCTGGCCGTGTGTTACCTTTCCACGTCAGTTTTAATCTAGCGGCGTACTGCAGTACATGATATATAAGGCATGAAGATGTTATTGTTACAGATCAGCTAAATTATCTATAGTAAAGGATCCTACAAATTAATGTAAGATACAGTCACAGAAAATAATTATATTTATAAGTACGTCTGAGTCAGTGACAACCCTACAACAGATGTATCCATCGGATCGCCATCAATGATGGTGATACATGGCTGTGTACATAATATATATACAACTCGTCTAAACATCAACCCAACAATGTTAGATCTGTAAATTTGCTTTCGCAAATTTTTGGTTCTTCCCTCGCCGGGATTCGAACCCATGCTACTGTGATATCGTGACACCAAATCGCCTGCACTGCAGCCGTCCCGCTAGACCACACGACCACCTGGGCTCTTAAAAATAGAGCTTTCGCTGGCCGTGTGTTACCTTTCCACGTCAGTTTTAATCTAGCGGCGTACTGCAGTACATGATATATAAGGCATGAAGATGTTATTGTTACAGATCAGCTAAATTATCTATAGTAAAGGATACAAATTAATGTAAGATACAGTGACAGAAAATAATTATATTTATAAGTACGTCTGAGTCAGTGACAACCCTACAACAGATGTATCCATCGGATCGCCATCAATGATGGTGATACATGACTGTGTACATAATGTATATACAACTCGTCTAAACATCAACCTAACAATGTTAGATCTGTAAATTTGCTTTCGCAAATTTTTGGTTCTTCCCTCGCTGGGATTCGAACCCATGCTACTGTGATATCGTGACACCAAATCGCCTGCACTGCAGCCGTCCCGCTAGACCACACGACCACCTGGGCTCTTAAAAATAGAACTTTCGCTGGCCGTGTGTTACCTTTCCATGTCAGTTTTAATCTAGCGGCGTACTGCAGTACATGATATATAAGGCATGAAGATGTTATTGTTACAGATCAGCTAAATTATCTATAGTAAAGGATCCTACAAATTAATGTAAGATACCGTCACAGAAAATAATTATATTTATAAGTACGTCTGAGTCAGTGACAACCCTACAACAGATGTATCCATCGGATCGCCATCAATGATGGTGATACATGGCTGTGTACATAATGTATATACAACTCGTCTAAACATCAACCCAACAATGTTAGATCTGTAAATTTGCTTTCGCAAATTTTTGGTTCTTCCCTCGCCGGGATTCGAACCCATGCTACTGTGATATCGTGACACCAAATCGCCTGCACTGCAGCCGTCCCGCTAGACCACACGACCACCTGGGCTCTTAAAAATAGAGCTTTCGCTGGCCGTGTGTTACCTTTCCACGTCAGTTTTAATCTAGCGGCGTACTGCAGTACATGATATATAAGGCATGAAGATGTTATTGTTACAGATCAGCTAAATTATCTATAGTAAAGGATCCTACAAATTAATGTAAGATACAGTCACAGAAAATAATTATATTTATAAGTACGTCTGAGTCAGTGACAACCCTACAACAGATGTATCCATCGGATCGCCATCAATGATGGTGATACATGACTGTGTACATAATGTATATATAACTCGTCTAAACATCAACCCAACAATGTTAGATCTGTAAATTTGCTTTCGCAAATTTTTGGTTCTTCCCCCGCCGGGATTCGAACCCATGCTACTGTGATATCGTGACACCAAATCGCCTGCACTGCAGCCGTCCCGCTAGACCACACGACCACCTAGGCTCTTAAAAATAGAGCTTTCGCTGGCCGTGTGTTACCTTTCCACGTCAGTTTTAATCTAGCGGCGTACTGCAGTACATGATATATAAGGCATGAAGATGTTATTGTTACAGATCAGCTAAATTATCTATAGTAAAGGATCCTACAAATTAATGTAAGATACAGTGACAGAAAATTATTATATTTATAAGTACGTCTGAGTCAGTGACAACCCTACAACAGTTGTATCCATCGGATCGCCATCAATGATGGTGATACATGGCTGTGTACATAATGTATATACAACTCGTCTAAACATCAACCCAACAATGTTAGATCTGTAAATACTGACGTGGAAAGGTAACACACGACCAGCGAAAGCTCTATTTTTAAGAGCCCAGGTGGTCGTGTGGTCTAGCGGGACGGCTGCAGTGCAGGCGATTTGGTGTCACGATATCACAGTAGCATGGGTTCGAATCCCGGCGAGGGAAGAACCAAAAATTTGCGAAAGCAAATTTACAGATCTAACATTGTTGGGTTGATGTTTAGACGAGTTGTATATACATTATGTACACAGCCATGTATCACCATCATTGATGGCGATCCGATGGATACATCTGTTGTAGGGTTGTCACTGACTCAGACGTACTTATAAATATAATTATTTTCTGTGACTGTATCTTACATTGATTTGTAGGATCCTTTACTATAGATAATTTAGCTGATCTGTAACAATAACATCTTCATGCCTTATATATCATGTACTGCAGTACGCCGCTAGATTAAAACTGACGTGGAAAGGTAACACACGGCCAGCGAAAGCTCTATTTTTAAGAGCCCAGGTGGTCGTGTGGTCTAGCGGGACGGCTGCAGTGCAGGCGATTTGGTGTCACGATATCACAGTAGCATGGGTTCGAATCCCGGCGAGGGAAGAAACAAAAATTTGCGAAAGCAAATTTACAGATCTAACATTGTTGGGTTGATGTTTAGACGAGTTGTATTGTATATACATTATGTACACAGCCATGTATCACCATCATTGATGGCGATCCGATGGATACATCTGTTGTAGGGTTGTCACTGACTCAGACGTACTTATAAATATAATTATTTTCTGTCACTGTATCTTACATTAATTTGTAGGATCCTTTACTATAGATAATTTAGCTGATCTGTAACAATAACATCTTCATGCCTTATATATCATGTACTGCAGTACGCCGCTAGATTAAAACTGACGTGGAAAGGTAACACACGGCCAGCGAAAGCTCTATTTTAAGAGCCCAGGTGGTCGTGTGGTCTAGCGGGACGGCTGCAGTGCAGGCGATTTGGTGTCACGATATCACAGTAGCATGGGTTCGAATCCCGGCGAGGGAAGAACCAAAAATTTGCGAAAGCAAATTTACAGATCTAACATTGTTGGGTTGATGTTTAGACGAGTTGTATATACATTATGTACACAGCCATGTATCACCATCATTGATGGCGATCCGATGGATACATCTGTTGTAGGGTTGTCACTGACTCAGACGTACTTATATATATATATATATATACGATTAAGACATTATTAATTTAATAATATATATATATATGTGCAAAACAGCAATTGTTATTAGCTGATAGTAACAACTTGTATTGAAATTGATAGGAACCACGACAACAATTGACCTGTTATATGGGAAAATGAAACATTTATAGATCACTTATGTAACAGCTATTGTCAGCCGTGAAAGGATGAATTATAAAGCGTAATGATTAGAACTAATATATCAAAGTATTATGTAACGATTGTCCACTTTATCATTTCACGCCGGTACACGATATGATGAGCAATGTAACAAACCATATTATCTGAGACGTGCCATAAGATGCAACTTAAAAGCTTTTTTTAATGCTATTATAGATCAGAAAAGACTAGTAATCATGATACATTATTATAAATGTATGATTATTAGTTATTTTTTATTATTAAATTCGAACGCAATGAAACTAAATTTACAGAAGGTTGTATTATCCTGGTCGGTTTCCCTTCTGATC
Organism: Mytilus galloprovincialis; assembly: GCF_965363235.1. Classification (NCBI taxonomy): domain Eukaryota; kingdom Metazoa; phylum Mollusca; class Bivalvia; order Mytilida; family Mytilidae; genus Mytilus; species Mytilus galloprovincialis. The sequence continues at coordinate 75,523,458 of NC_134847.1, read as the reverse complement.
ACATTTATAGGAAATAAGAATAAATATAATAACTTATCAAAGATGGAATCACAAATGGAAATTTCTCCAATTAATCAGGAGTAAAAAAACATTAGAATTAGGAAAAATAGCTAATAGGTTTTAAAAAAAGAGTCAAAGTCTATGTGAGTCGATATACAATTCCCGTGTAAAATGAGTAATACAGAACCAGCCTGTAATTAAAATAACACTTGTTTCTGAGACACTACCTTAAGTTGCTTATAAGACTAACAACAGCAAACCCCAAAAACAATATAGTTAATGTAAAACACAAGAACCAAGTATTTGAAATTTTCAGCTTTATTTTTATATTTGGCCTTACATTGACTTAAACATGTTAAAGGTACGGACATTGCTAGAATGGAAAGATACAGAAAACACAAGCAATTAGAATTTACTGAATTACTGTATATATCTGCAATATAGATTACTGATGATTGTCTGCAATTGTAATTAACATAATTTACTCACCACTAAGAGAATCTTGTACTGAAGAATATTGCCAATAATAGAACTAATGCGCAAATCATACTATTCCAAATTATTTAATGTTAAAAGAAGTATTTGATATAAAAAAAACACGATTATTAATTCAAGAATAAGAAATGAATTCCCTATGATAAGCTTACCATATAATAAGCAATTATCATTTTTAAGACTATGAGGTTTCCAGAGCAATGTTGCACAGAGGTATAATACTAAACAACTTTGTAATACATATAGAATAAGTGCATTTTTTATGATACTCATATTATCAGAAAAAGATTATCAAGTGAGCCTGCTACGACGATCTGACATTTGATCTTTTATAGTCAATAAAATTGAGAATGGAAATGGGGAATGTGTCAAAAAGACAACAACGCAGGCATAGAGCAGACTACAATCGAACGCCACCAATGGGTCTCCAATTCAGCTAGAAACTTCCGCACCGTAGAACTCCTTGAGCTGGCCCTAACCAAATGTATATAATGAACGTCATACTAAACTCCAAATTATATATAAGAAACTAAAATTAAAAATCATACAAGACTAACAAAGGTCAGAGGCTCCTGACTTGGGAAAGGCACAAAAATGCAGCGAGGTTAAATATGTTTTTTGAAATCTCAACCCTCCCTCTATAACTCTAGCTAACGAATCAACGAATAATGTCATTATTCTTTATCGTCCGCTTTTGTGTGTATCTTACGTTATGACTGTTATTCTGTTGTATGAATACAGTCACGTGCAGTTCACTAATGAATACACGCAGATGATCACGTACGTGCGACGTTATTTCAGTATTATTATACTTCCTGTAAGAATGTCCTTCTATAGTTAAATTACTCTATTTTTGCATAGTTTTTAAAAGAAATATATAGCGTTAACTGCACTATGCAAAAATAGTATGTCTTGCTGTTGTAAATGACTATTGATTTTAACGTCAATCATTGTTTGATTTCACGAGAGAAGGTGGAGCTTAGTCGCATTGACAGACAAGTGGGCTGGACTTATTAGCCTGATCATATGTGCGCTTAAAATAACGATGTTATAAACCACTAATTAAAGTCGCTTAATAACTGTACTGTCGTCTGCAAAAAAAACAAAACAAGCAAGATGTCGCGGTTTGGTCAAGACGACCCTACAACATTTAGAAAAGAGCACTTTAAGTCCAAGAAAACTGGTCAACAAACACATTTTGCTGTTAAAGTTTTGTCAGATTTCATTGTTGAAAGAGGTATGGAAATTGACATTTTGGAAGCCACAAAAGATGAAATCGCAAACTTATTGCAAGATTTTTATGCCAACATCCAGACATCCGAAATAAAAGTCAAGAATATTACAAGAAAAATACTCTTCTAGCCATACGACAGAGCATAAATAGATATCTGAAGGAGAACGACAGGTTTTTTGACATCATAACCGACCCCGAATTTACCCGAGCGAACGACAACTTTACTTCCCTACTCAGGAAAACGAGAGAAGAGGGAAAAGGAACTGTTACCCACCATGAGGCTATCTCCCTAGAGGATTTGAGAATGCTTTATGAACACCCACTAGTTTTTAACACGTCAACTCCCCAGGGCCTTCTAAATAAAACTATATTCGAGACAATCTTATATTTCTGCAGAAGGGGTCAAGAAAATCTCTCACAATTGAAGGTTGATGAATTTAAAGTTGACTCGGATCAAAAAGGGCAGATGTATGTCCGTAAACTTACAACAGAACTAACAAAAAACCACCAAGGTACTACAAATGAGCCAGAGGGTTCAGGGGGAATGATGTATGCTACTGGCACAGATAGATGTCCTGTTAAGTCTTTTGTAAAATATCTAAAGAAACACAATAATGCAAGCAATAGATTATTCTTGCATCCAAAGAATTCATTCAGTGAACAAAATGATATGTGGTTCAGAAATGAACCAATTGGACAGAACACCATAAAAGTGTTTATGAAGAATTTGTCGAAGTCAGCAAAATTATCTAGAGAATACACCAACCACTGTATCCGGTCAACATGCATAACCTTGCTGGACTATAGTGGCTTCCAATCCCGTCACATCAAGACTATCAGTGGACACAGAAATGAGGCATCTTTATCAAGCTATTGTTATGATACTTCAGGTAAATGCTATACACAAATATTTAATATTCATTGTGCAATTGCTAAAATTTTATTACAGTTATTTAAGGAATGACTAATATTTTTTCTGTCTATGAAGAAATAACATAAAAAATGTGGTATATTACAGTCATTTCTTATAATTTAATTCTAAATTTCATTTCAAACCGTAGAAAACCATGAAAAAAGGTTGACGTCACGGTCACATGACTAAATTATGTCTATGGGCTGATAACAAAATAACGTCAGCCAATCAGAAGATGCGTTACATCCAAAATTAAATTATATCTATATATATCTTATGCAGTACATCATTTGTACATATAATAACAAAAAAATACATTGAATTACAACAATATTGTAAGAATATTTCTGCTTTTAATATCATAATTGAGTTTATCCAAAATTTGTATGTAAAATCTCAAAAAGGTATTGGGTTTAATGTGTGAAATGACTGAGTACAATATTTATATATTCTTTATTCTAATGACTATTCTTGTACTTTTCTTTATTTTATTGTGCATGTTTATAAATTAATTTTACTGTCTGTCAATCATTTTCTGAACTCATATAAATGCTTTCATTGTTTTTTTATAAATACATTTCAGATAAACAGAAAAAGAGTATGTCTGATGCATTAAGTAAATGTACCTATGGCACATTACAACAGACAGAAAGTAGGAGTGTAACTAGTAAGTATAATCATGTAAACTATAAAATTAAACAAAATAATCAAAGAAATGCAAAGAAAAAATAACCTAGGAGAAATGCATGTATTTATCGTCTTGTTGGTACCATGAAATATAGCACACTACATTGTTGCATTGACTCCCCTCAAATATTATAGCACAATAAAATCACATTGAAAATTGTATTCTAATATTTGCCACTAAACTTGGGTTGTACTGTTTAAAGATACTGATAAGACAACTTTTCATATGGCTCCTAAGTCCTTTTGTACATATAGTCTATATAATATATAAATAGTTCTCCTTACATGCAAGATAGTGTAAAAACAAACTGAATTCTTTTTATTACAGTTAGCTTGTCCCAGGAAAAGACTGTTTCTACCTTCACGTCGGATGAGAATGAACAGCCAATACCTCTACCAGTAATAGAGACTGTTTCTGCTGTTAGAAATAGTAAGAGACAAGGTATTTTTTTTTTGTATTCAGGTACTATTGAAATAGTATTAACTATTCAACATATATTTTGGGTCAACAACATGAAATAAATGACAAAAGGTTTGTCACATAGTCTTCAACAATGAGATCTTCCTTAAAGTCACTCTCCTACATGTCCCGTTACATATAATGGAGTTCATGAACAAAATGGCATTCAGGTGAATTAATTGCATATTTAACACATGTAAATACATTTATGTCTCAACATTCTTCAGTACATTTTAAAAAAGAAAGTACGCTTTTACTTGTTTTTGATAGTACAAATGATGGTACCGCTGGATGTGTAAATATGGCCAAGAACTATTTGTGCAACTTTTTTTTATGTTCAACTAGAATAATTTGTTACCTAATAGTATTGGTACTTTGTTCACACTCAAAAGCTGACTTTATTTAAATTATTTCAGTTGAAACTGCACCATATGATCCAGATATCATTGACTTTTTGGGACTACCTGATGATGTTTTGGTACTAGTGTGGATCTAGCCGTCGATAGCAGCCGGCGTTAATATTCATGAGGCCAGCCTTCAATAATATTCATGAGCCGGCAATAATATTCATGAGATGACTTGCGTTCGAAGAAGTGTTGTTAGAAACTATGAACGATAACTATGATTAAATAACGTTCCTATTTATATGTGATATTACTTCAAACAGGCATGTCAATGGGTGTCTTCTTCGAGGTCCGCGTTTACTAAATTAACTTTTGGTCTTCTTCAAGGACTTCTAGGTCTGCGTCTTTAAATAACATTGTAAATGTAATAAAAACAATGCAAATGCTTTCATAAATATGAAACAAAGTAATGGTCTTTTAACATTCTGTGATAAGAGAAATAATGTAAACTGAAGCAATAACAAGTTGAAATAAATATAATTAAATATAGAAATTTAATGGGACATTACAACAAACAAATAAAGTAAAGAACAGTTCTTATTAAAATTTTGTGATTATTGAATTAATGTAAGCTACAATAAATAAAAAAAAATGATTGAATACTAGTATAGAAATTTAGGAATTACAGAGAATTGATGGTCATATGGGCATTCCATAATTTGTTCGTTGTTCGTTGTCTACAAATATAGTCCAATCATGAAACTAAAACATACAATACAGACAGTATTTTCTATTTAAACAGATCAGAAAAAATAGAAACATAGTTAATTGCAGAAATAAAAACAACAGAAAAATAAAAACTGTCAACTACTATTTCAATGACATATAATTCTTCAAAATTACGGAGACCAATCTCAGTCATTAATCTTAACATTAACAATTTATATCATTGCCTTTAAAATGGCCCATAGCACTTATGCCCTAAACCCGTACGAGTTAGTCAGGAAAGGATAAGGGGGGGGGGTACCCTGGTATATCACAAATTCGAAAATGAACTATTGCCGGCTGGCCAAACGAAGAGATTCTCCACGTGGGCAATAATACCAGAGGAAGAGGTACTTATTGCCTTTAAAATGGCTCTTAGCACTTGTACCCTAGACCCGTACGAGTTTGTCAGTAGAGGGTTAAAAGGGGGATATGGTATTCCGGTTTACAACGAATTCGAACTGAACTATTGCCGGCTGGCCAAACTAAGACATTCTCCACATCGACCATCATACCAGAGGTATAGGTTGGTATTGCCTATAAAATGCCCCAGAGCACTTATGCCCTAGACCCGTACGAGTAAGTCTGGAAAGGATAAGGGGGGTACCCTGGTATATCACAAATTCTGAAATGAACTATTGCCGGCTTGCCAAACGAAGAGATTCTCCACGTGGGCAATGATACCAGAGGAAGAGGTACTTTTTGTCTTTAAAATGGCCTATAGCACTTGTACCCTAGACCCGTACGAGTTTGTCAGTAGAAGGATAAAAGTGGGGATATGGTATTCCGGTTTACAACGAATCCGAACTAAACTATTGCCGACTGGCCAAACTAAGAGATTCTCCACATCGACCATCATACCAGAGGTATAGGTTGGTATTGCCTATAAAATGCCCCAGAGCACTTATGCCCTAGACCCGTACGAGTAAGTCTGGAAAGGATAAGGGGGGTACCCTGGTATATCACAAATTCTGAAATGAACTATTGCCGGCTGGCCAAACGAAGAGATTCTCCACGTGGGCAATGATACCAGAGGAAGAGGTACTTATTGTCTTTAAAATAGCCTATAGCACTTGTACCCTAGACCCGTACGAGTTTGTCAGTAGAAGGATAAAAGTGGGGATATGGTATTCCGGTTTACAACGAATTCGAACTGAACTATTGCCGGCTGGCCAAACTAAGAGATTCTCCACATCGACCATCATACCAGAGGTAGAGGTTGGTATTGCCTATAAAATGGCCCATAGCACTTATGCCCTAGACCCGTACGAGTTAGTCAGGAAAGGATAAGGGGGGTACCCTGGTATATCACAAATTCGAAAATGAACTATTGCCGGCTGGCCAAACGAAGAGATTCTCCACGTGGGCAATAATACCAGAGGAAGAGGTACTTATTGCCTTTAAAATGGCTCTTAGCACTTGTACCCTAGACCCGTACGAGTTTGTCAGTAGAGGGTTAAAAGGGGGGATATGGTATTCCGGTTTACAACGAATTCGAACTGAACTATTGCCGACTGGTCAAACTAAGAGATTCTCCACATCAACCATCATACCAGAGGTAGAGGTTGGTATTGCCTATAAACTGGCTCAGAGCACTTATGCCCTAGACCCGTACGAGTTAGTCAGGAAAGGATAAGGGGGGTACCCTGGTATATCACAAATTCGAAAATGAACTATTGCCGGCTGGCCAAACGAAGAGATTCTCCACGTGGGCAATAATACCAGAGGAAGAGGTACTTATTGCCTTTAAAATGGCACATAGCACTTGTACCCTAGACCCGTACGAGTTTGTCAGTAGAAGGTTAAAAGTGGGGATATGATATTCTGGTTTACAACGAATTCGAACTGAACTATTGCCGGCTGGCCAAACTAAGAGATTCTCCACATCGACCATCATACCAGAGGTAGAGGTTGGTATTGCCTATAAAATGTCCCAGAGCACTTATGCTCTAGACCCGTACGAGTTAGTCTGGAAAGGATAAGGGGGGTACCCTGGTATATCACAAATTCTAAAATGAACTATTGCCGCCTGGCCAAACGAAGAGATTCTCCACGTGGGCAATAATACCAGAGGAAGAGGTACTTATTGCCTTTAAAATGGCCCATAGCACTTGTACCCTAGACCCGTACGAGTTTGTCAGTAGAGGGTTAAAAGGGGGGATATGGTATTCCGGTTTACAACGAATTCGAACTGAACTATTGCCGGCTGGCCAAGCTAAGAGATTCTCCACATCAACCATCATACCAGAGGTAGAAGTTGGTATTGCCTATAAAATGGCCCATAGCACTTATGCCCTAGACCCGTAAGAGTTAGTCAGGAAAGGATAAGGGGGCTACCCGGGTATATCACAAATTCTAAAATGAACTATTGCCGGCTGGCCAAACGAAGAGATTCTCCACGTGGGCAATGATACCAGAGGAAGAGGTACTTATTGCCTTTAAAATGGCACATAGCACTTGTACCCTAGACCCGTACGAGTTTGTCAGTAGAGGGTTAAAAGGGGGGATATGGTATTCCGGTTTACAACGAATTCGAACTGAACTATTGCCGACTGGTCAAACTAAGAGATTCTCCACATCAACCATCATACCAGAGGTAGAGGTTGGTATTGCCTATAAACTGGCTCAGAGCACTTATGCCCTAGACCCGTACGAGTTAGTCAGGAAAGGATAAGGGGGGTACCCTGGTATATCACAAATTCGAAAATGAACTATTGCCGGCTGGCCAAACGAAGAGATTCTCCACGTGGGCAATGATACCAGAGGAAGAGGTACTTATTGCCTTTAAAATGGCCCATAGCACTTGTACCCTAGACCCGTACGAGTTTGTCAGTAGAAGGTTAAAAGTGGGGATATGGTATTCTGGTTTACAACGAATTCGAACTGAACTATTGCCGGCTGGCCAAACTAAGAGATTCTCCACATCGACCATCATACCAGAGGTAGAGGTTGGTATTGCCTATAAAATGGCCCAGAGCACTTATGCCCTAGACCCGTACGAACTAGTCTGGAAAGGATAAGGGGGGTACCCTGGTATATCACAAATTCTAAAATGAACTATTGCCGGCTGGCCAAACGAAGAGATTCTCCACGTGGGCAATGATACCAGAGGAAGACGTACTTATTGCCTTTAAAATGGCCCATAGCACTTGTACCCTAGACCCGTACGAGTTTGTCAGTAGAAGGTTAAAAGTGGGGATATGGTATTCTGGTTTACAACGAATTCGAACTGAACTATTGCCGGCTGGCCAAACTAAGAGATTCTCCACATCGACCATCATACCAGAAGTAGAGGTTGGTATTGCCTATAAAATGGCCCAGAACACTTATGCCCTAGACCCGTACGAACTAGTCTGGAAAGGATAAGGGGGATACCCTGGTATATCGCAAATTCTTAAATGAACTTTTGCCGGCTGGCCAAACGAAGAGATTCTCCACGTGGGCAATGATACCAGAGGAAGACGTACTTATTGCCTTTAAAATGGCCCATAGCACTTGTACCCTAGACCCATACGAGTTTGTCAGTAGAGGGTTAAAAGGGGGGATATGGTATTCCGGTTTACAACGAATTCGAACTGAACTATTGCCGGCTGGCCAAGCTAAGAGATTCTCCACATCAACCATCATACCAGAGGTAGAAGTTGGTATTGCCTATAAAATGGCCCATAGCACTTATGCCCTAGACCCGTACGAGTTAGTCAGGAAAGGATAAGGGGGCTACCCTGGTATATCACAAATTCTAAAATGAACTATTGCCGGCTGGCCAAACGAAGAGATTCTCCACGTGGGCAATAATACCAGAGGAAGAGGTACTTATTGCCTTTAAAATGGCTCTTAGCACTTGTACCCTAGACCCGTACGAGTTTGTCAGTAGAGGGTTAAAAGGGGGATATGGTATTCCGGTTTACAACGAATTCGAACTGAACTATTGCCGGCTGGCCAAACTAAGACATTCTCCACATCGACCATCATACCAGAGGTATAGGTTGGTATTGCCTATAAAATGCCCCAGAGCACTTATGCCCTAGACCCGTACGAGTAAGTCTGGAAAGGATAAGGGGGGTACCCTGGTATATCACAAATTCTGAAATGAACTATTGCCGGCTTGCCAAACGAAGAGATTCTCCACGTGGGCAATGATACCAGAGGAAGAGGTACTTTTTGTCTTTAAAATGGCCTATAGCACTTGTACCCTAGACCCGTACGAGTTTGTCAGTAGAAGGATAAAAGTGGGGATATGGTATTCCGGTTTACAACGAATCCGAACTAAACTATTGCCGACTGGCCAAACTAAGAGATTCTCCACATCGACCATCATACCAGAGGTATAGGTTGGTATTGCCTATAAAATGCCCCAGAGCACTTATGCCCTAGACCCGTACGAGTAAGTCTGGAAAGGATAAGGGGGGTACACTGGTATATCACAAATTCTGAAATGAACTATTGCCGGCTGGCCAAACGAAGAGATTCTCCACGTGGGCAATGATACCAGAGGAAGAGGTACTTATTGTCTTTAAAATAGCCTATAGCACTTGTACCCTAGACCCGTACGAGTTTGTCAGTAGAAGGATAAAAGTGGGGATATGGTATTCCGGTTTACAACGAATTCGAACTGAACTATTGCCGGCTGGCCAAACTAAGAGATTCTCCACATCGACCATCATACCAGAGGTAGAGGTTGGTATTGCCTATAAAATGGCCCATAGCACTTATGCCCTAGACCCGTACGAGTTAGTCAGGAAAGGATAAGGGGGGTACCCTGGTATATCACAAATTCGAAAATGAACTATTGCCGGCTGGCCAAACGAAGAGATTCTCCACGTGGGCAATAATACCAGAGGAAGAGGTACTTATTGCCTTTAAAATGGCTCTTAGCACTTGTACCCTAGACCCGTACGAGTTTGTCAGTAGAGGGTTAAAAGGGGGGATATGGTATTCCGGTTTACAACGAATTCGAACTGAACTATTGCCGACTGGTCAAACTAAGAGATTCTCCACATCAACCATCATACCAGAGGTAGAGGTGGGTATTGCCTATAAACTGGCTCAGAGCACTTATGCCCTAGACCCGTACGAGTTAGTCAGGAAAGGATAAGGGGGGTACCCTGGTATATCACAAATTCGAAAATGAACTATTGCCGGCTGGCCAAACGAAGAGATTCTCCACGTGGGCAATAATACCAGAGGAAGAGGTACTTATTGCCTTTAAAATGGCACATAGCACTTGTACCCTAGACCCGTACGAGTTTGTCAGTAGAAGGTTAAAAGTGGGGATATGATATTCTGGTTTACAACGAATTCGAACTGAACTATTGCCGGCTGGCCAAACTAAGAGATTCTCCACATCGACCATCATACCAGAGGTAGAGGTTGGTATTGCCTATAAAATGTCCCAGAGCACTTATGCTCTAGACCCGTACGAGTTAGTCTGGAAAGGATAAGGGGGGTACCCTGGTATATCACAAATTCTAAAATGAACTATTGCCGCCTGGCCAAACGAAGAGATTCTCCACGTGGGCAATAATACCAGAGGAAGAGGTACTTATTGCCTTTAAAATGGCCCATAGCACTTGTACCCTAGACCCGTACGAGTTTGTCAGTAGAGGGTTAAAAGGGGGGATATGGTATTCCGGTTTACAACGAATTCGAACTGAACTATTGCCGGCTGGCCAAGCTAAGAGATTCTCCACATCAACCATCATACCAGAGGTAGAAGTTGGTATTGCCTATAAAATGGCCCATAGCACTTATGCCCTAGACCCGTAAGAGTTAGTCAGGAAAGGATAAGGGGGCTACCCTGGTATATCACAAATTCTAAAATGAACTATTGCCGGCTGGCCAAACGAAGAGATTCTCCACGTGGGCAATGATACCAGAGGAAGAGGTACTTATTGCCTTTAAAATGGCACATAGCACTTGTACCCTAGACCCGTACGAGTTTGTCAGTAGAGGGTTAAAAGGGGGGATATGGTATTCCGGTTTACAACGAATTCGAACTGAACTATTGCCGACTGGTCAAACTAAGAGATTCTCCACATCAACCATCATACCAGAGGTAGAGGTTGGTATTGCCTATAAACTGGCTCAGAGCACTTATGCCCTAGACCCGTACGAGTTAGTCAGGAAAGGATAAGGGGGGTACCCTGGTATATCACAAATTCGAAAATGAACTATTGCCGGCTGGCCAAACGAAGAGATTCTCCACGTGGGCAATGATACCAGAGGAAGAGGTACTTATTGCCTTTAAAATGGCCCATAGCACTTGTACCCTAGACCCGTACGAGTTTGTCAGTAGAAGGTTAAAAGTGGGGATATGGTATTCTGGTTTACAACGAATTCGAACTGAACTATTGCCGGCTGGCCAAACTAAGAGATTCTCCACATCGACCATCATACCAGAGGTAGAGGTTGGTATTGCCTATAAAATGGCCCAGAGCACTTATGCCCTAGACCCGTACGAACTAGTCTGGAAAGGATAAGGGGGGTACCCTGGTATATCACAAATTCTAAAATGAACTATTGCCGGCTGGCCAAACGAAGAGATTCTCCACGTGGGCAATGATACCAGAGGAAGACGTACTTATTGCCTTTAAAATGGCCCATAGCACTTGTACCCTAGACCCGTACGAGTTTGTCAGTAGAAGGTTAAAAGTGGGGATATGGTATTCTGGTTTACAACGAATTCGAACTGAACTATTGCCGGCTGGCCAAACTAAGAGATTCTCCACATCGACCATCATACCAGAAGTAGAGGTTGGTATTGCCTATAAAATGGCCCAGAACACTTATGCCCTAGACCCGTACGAACTAGTCTGGAAAGGATAAGGGGGATACCCTGGTATATCGCAAATTCTTAAATGAACTTTTGCCGGCTGGCCAAACGAAGAGATTCTCCACGTGGGCAATGATACCAGAGGAAGACGTACTTATTGCCTTTAAAATGGCCCATAGCACTTGTACCCTAGACCCATACGAGTTTGTCAGTAGAGGGTTAAAAGGGGGGATATGGTATTCCGGTTTACAACGAATTCGAACTGAACTATTGCCGGCTGGCCAAGCTAAGAGATTCTCCACATCAACCATCATACCAGAGGTAGAAGTTGGTATTGCCTATAAAATGGCCCATAGCACTTATGCCCTAGACCCGTACGAGTTAGTCAGGAAAGGATAAGGGGGCTACCCTGGTATATCACAAATTCTAAAATGAACTATTGCCGGCTGGCCAAACGAAGAGATTCTCCACGTGGGCAATGATACCAGAGGAAGAGGTACTTATTGCCTTTAAAATGGCACATAGCACTTGTACCCTAGACCCGTACGAGTTTGTCAGTAGAGGGTTAAAAGGGGGGATATGGTATTCTGGTTTACAACGAATTCGAACTGAACTATTGCCGGCTGGCCAAACTAAGAGATTCTCCACATCGAACATCATACCAGAGGTAGAGGTTGGTATTGCCTATAAAATGGCCCAGAGCACTTATGCCCTAGACCCGTACGAGTTAGTCAGGAAAGGATAAGGGGGGTACCCTGGAATATCACAAATTCAAAAATGAACTATTGCCGGCTGGCCAAACGAAGAGATTCTCCACGTGGGCAATGATACCGGAGGAAGAGGTACTTATTGCCTTTAAAATGGCCCATAGCACTTGTACCTTAGACCCGTACGAGTTTGTCAGTAGAAGGTTAAAAGGGGGGATATGATAATCCGGTTAACAACGAATTCGAACTGAACTATTGCCGGCTGGCCAAACTAAAAGATTCTCCACATCGACCATTATACCAGAGGTAGAGGTTGGTACTGCCTCTAAAATGGCCGATAGCACTTATGCCCTAGACCCGTATGAGTTAGTCAGGAAAGGATAAGGAGGGGGTACCCAAGTATATCACAAATTCGAAATGAATTATTGCCGGCTGGCCAAACGAAGAGATTGTCCCCGTAGGCAATGATACCAGAGGAAGAGGTACTTATTGACTTTAAAATGACCCATAGCACTTATACCCTAGACCCGTATGAGTAAGTAAGTAGAGGGTTAAAAGTGGGGATATGGGATACCGGTTTACAACAAATTCGAACTGAACTATTGCCGGCTGGCCAAGCTAAGAGATTCTCAACATCGACAATTATACCAGAGGTAGAAGTTGATATTGACTCTAAAATGACCCATAACACTTATTCCCTAGACCCGTACGAGTCAGTCAACAAAGGGAATGGGGTTTATTGAACTGTTGCCGACTCGCAAAACTAAAAGATTCTCCACTAGGGCCACGATAACAGGGACAAAGGTAGTTATTACCTTTAAAAATGGATAAAAGCACTGATGCCTTAGACCCGTAAGATTTTTCAGAAGAGGGTTAAAAATGGAAATTAACTATTGTTGACTGGCCATACTAAGAGATTCTCCACGTTAGCCATTATTGGTTAACCTATCGCGGGAGCATAACGTCCGATTTATTGTACTTGTCCATTGTCGACGTCGTACTGTCAGTGACTTCGCCTTGGAATACGAATATGTATATTTAATGTACTGGCTGAACAGTTGTTGTAGTACATATTGCCTTAACTATCATCTTTATTTATGATACCGTGACCCGGATCTCGAAAAAATGAAATCAGTCAGATCGTAGAACAGAAGACAGAAGCGCTGTTACCAGACTATTCCGAAATAGAATTACCGGAGAAATAATATCTCGGAAATACGTTGTGTGTCGCTTTCTCAAAGTCGCTTGCTACAGTAATCCTTAGAGTTTTCCGAAACGTGTTTATCCCAATTCAATCCACTTTTCCATAGATCCTGTATGAGCTTCTTTTTTCGTATTGTGACCGGGCTAAGTATTCTAAGTGGATCGTATTTTTTCGAAGAATTTTCAAAATCTCACTTTTTGTTACAATGTCTAGTATTGGAATATCACATTTAGTCCGGCGGCCACAAGTATATTTCAGACGAGTTGTGCACATCCTGATATAAGCATGAACATTGGCATAGACCTTCCTGAAATATTACTCTTTTATTTCAGATAAGAAGGCATTTGAAAAAAATGTCTCACTGCCGGTTAAATAAAAAATAGCGGACATCATACTTTAATCGGCCCAATATAGAAGGCTAGTACTGTGGATTCATTTATTTTCGTGGGTACCAATTTTCGTGGATTCAGGGAAACTTACATATTCGTGGATATTTAACTTCGTGGTTTTACCGAATCATGCATACTAGTACAAGCCTTTGTAAAATTTGTCATTCGTTGAACATCAAATTTCGTGGTTTGCCTGTACCCACGAAATCCACGAAAAATTGGTATCCCACGAATAATAATGAATCCCCAGTGTGTGAAAAGGATCTATCAGCATGCTGCTATAATAATATTTGGTACAAACCTTTGTTATGTAATACTTTTGGATATATTATATAGATAAAATGTCTCTAAAAACCCTACTTGTAGAATCCAATATGGCGGACATTGCCTAAAATAAGCTAATTTTTAGGGAGGGGGATTGAAATGTGTTTTAACGTATTGTTACTATCATTAAATTGTACAGGAACATTTCTTTGATGCTTCCAAGGGATACAATGTATAAGATATATGTCTTAAAATCCTTTCTTCCGGTAATATTCAAAATGGAGGACATAAATATGTCATTTTTTTATTTTGATATTTATCTTTTTTTGCAAAATGTGAAGAAAGTGGTTTTTTTTTTTTGTGGTGGTCATCAACTTTAGGCTTTAATTTATCCTCTAAACCACTTATCATATTCTGTAGTTAATATCTAAATACAAAGTTAACACTTCCGGTAAAAAAAAAACAATATGGCGTAAATGTCAAAGATGAGTCCTCACTCCATATGTTCGATGTAGAGCTTTGGATAGATTGATTTAATCAAAATAAAATCACTTAAGTACTAAACCTTTTAAAAATTACCACTATTTGGCAAAAAAAAACTTGTAAATTCCCAGTTACCACCACATGCACACGACGCAGGGCACGGGAGACTTGATTTTCCTCATAAAAACAACCGCGACAACCTTTCTTACATCCACAATGTGCAAGCTTCTGACAACATGATGAGCCCTCAGAAAGAGTTTTTTAAAAGTGATCCTCTTTGTCCCGTCGTCATCCATTAGCGCCTGGACTTGGTAGCATACGAGCCAATTTCAGGCTCGTCCCCTAAACACGTGTCTTAGTATATTGTACATTTTGCATGCTGGAAAAGACTAGACTAAGTTGATAACCTCAATTAACCTACCCTTTTGCGTAAATAGATATTTCTTGCTTTGTTAACCATGCTAACGCCATATGATTATTTTTTGCTATCTTACAGTAAACACCGGTGATTTAGGCGGATCAATTATCATTCTTTAAGTTAAAGTCACATCTTCAAATGCTATCAATGTCTCCCAAACAGTCTTTTTCCCCCTTTTCAAGAAAACAGAGAACTGTATCACAACCGGAAAATGGATCACAATATTTGTGTGTGATCCCTAATCGCGAGTGCATTTGGAAGGTCATTTATATATATTTATCCAAAGCTTTTCCTCCTCTTAAACACAATCCATAGTTCGTCTACCCCTATGTCACGGAATAGCGAAACAGTAATGACAGCATCATCAGTAACGACTGTTCGAATAATGACTTGTTTAATTTCGTGTTTCACTGCATCAGACACATGCACCATGATTCTAGTGTCAGCCTTTTAATACATATGTATTAATATGGTGTTTAACTTGAAACGCATCACGGCGGTAAAGATAGAATATCCTGAACATGTGTTGCTACAACTGTCATATGCATCCAAGACTTTATCATAATAGTTTCATGCTTTTTAAGATAAGGGCATAATACCCTATCAGCATACTCGTTATGAAACAACTTGAAACTGTAACAGTGGATGAATGCATATATAGACAATACCGGTAGTTTGAATGCTGCCACAAGAAAAAAGAAATACACTTAGGGGTAAGAGAATACAAAGACGAATCCAGAGTCGAAACAAATCTCAAAATTGGTAAAGTTTTCTGAGAGATGACGACATTAAGAAAGAACTTTTTAGTTTTTATTCACAGGCGCTTGCTCAATAGATTTTGAGGAAGAGTTAGTTGTAGCAACAAATGCTCAGGATATTTTGTGTTATTCACCACATGATTGTGTTTCAAGTTTAGCCCCATGTTAAAATGAATAGGCTTATACTATAGAATCAATATACAAAAAAAACATGTGTCTGATGCAGTGATTCACAGACTTAACTGACTCATGACTTGAACAGTCGATACTGATGCTGCTGTCATTGCTGTGTCATTATTCCGTGACATGGGGGCAGATGAACTTTGGCTTGTATTTGGAAGTGGAAAAAGCCTTAGATATAATCTATCCGTGACCTTTCAAGTGCACGTTTACTTGAAAGGGAACTTCGTTGTTGACATAGATGGCGTTTGAAGATGTGACTTAATGATTTAGAATGATGATTGATCAGCCAACATCACCAGATATGGATTTGATAATGCCATTGATAAAACGATACGTGGTTTTGTAGTAAGATCGAACAAACTTATCAGATGGGGTTTACGAAGCAAGAAAACATGTTTTTGAAAGTGGAAAGACTTATTGGTGATATTTGAACGACTCGGTCTAATGTTTTTCATCATGTAAAACGTGCAATATACCATGGCGGGTGTGGATGAGTAACAAGCTTGAGATTTGGTTTCTATGCTTACTATTCCAGACGCTTATAATGGCGGGGAAAATATGAAACATTGGAACCCCTTTGGACAACTCTTTGTGAGGCCTCTTCACCTTATCAGGAGCTTGTACATTATTGATGTAAAAACCAATATCGCCGCTGTCTTAGTAAATGAGGAAAATCAGCTTTCCCATTGTGAATATTTGCGGCCATAAATGATCTGTTCGTTTAAAGATGTTTTAGTACTACAGTGATTTTATCTTATTTTCATCAATCTATCCAAATAAAACCTCTATTTCGAAGATATGGACTGAGGACTCATCTTTGAAATTTACTCCAAATTGGTTTTATATACCGGAAGTGTTAGCTTTGTATTTAATCATTATCTATAGAATACAATAGGTGGTTTAGAAGATAACTTAAAGCCAAAACCAAATGGTAACTGACCAGCACAAAAAAAAACCAGTTTCTTTACATTTTGAAATAAAGTTGAATATTAAAGTAAAATAATGATGTTTCATGTCCGCCAGTTTGACTATAACCGGAAGTAATGCTTTTAAAGACATATGTCTTATGTATTGTATCCATTAGCAGCATCAAAGAAAGGTTCCTGAACGATTTAATGATAGTAGCAATACCCTCCTTTAAAAATAATCTTATTTTAGTACAATGTCCGCCATGTCGGATTTTACCGAAAGTAGGGTTTTAAAAGACATCTAATCTATATAAAATATCCAAAAGTAGTACATAACAAAGGTTTGTTCCAAATATTATTATATCAGCATGATAAAAACCGCTTTTCACACACTTAGAATTTACACTAGCCTCTGATATTTGGATGATTTAAGTATGATGTCGGCCATTTAAGATTTTTACCGGATGTGAGACATTTTTTCAAATGCCTCCTTATCTTGAATAAAAGAGTAACAGCTGAGCTGAGTCTATGCCAAATTTTATTCCTGTAGCATGATTTGCACAATTTTTCACAAAGCGGCCGTATTAATTTCTGGTACATCAGATCATCGAATCAGCTATTCCATAACATACCAAGTACTTTTGTGTTTTGTCCGCATATAGTAGTACTTTTTCCGTTTTAGCTAGCTTACGTATATCCACACGGTTTGACGTCCAGGATCGTAGATAGAATCCAGTTTCCTCCATCATTGATCTCCCTTCCTTATAGTCAGCCCACCCTCGTTCTGTAAACTTAACAGAATGTTGTTCACATACAAATCAGTCATTCAAACTTTGCGAATTATGCGATGTCGACAAATGCAGTCGTAAACAATTTTGATAGGCATAGTGCTTGATTCCTTCTGTACAGGATGATAAGGAATGTAGTGATACTTTTCTTAAGTTCATCTGTTTCATCTACCTTCTCTATGAATCCTCTTCGTTCCTGTTCTTGTATAATGTTCCCGTACTTCTTTAACATATCTGAGTTTTGAGTAAGTCTTTGAAGGACGTTTTCTGTCCTTCTGTTCGTGACTGCTTAATTTATAGGCAATTCATCACGTTTTCAAGGTAACATAGCGGAATATTTGTTTTCTCAGAACTCAATTGATCTGTCCTGATAGACTTAAATATATGCATTGTCGTCTTCGTCTACCTCCCTACTATTTATTCCTATTGAATATAAATTCCAAAATCTCTCCAGATTGAATTTTGTAACTTTGTGTGATACTAGAACATTACACATACTAGTCTTCGACGTGTTTGTTTTCTTACCGTATGTAAGTACCGAAAGCATTTATCCGATATTGGATTTCACGGCGGTCGGATCGTTTACACGGACTATATAATCTTGAACAACGTCCCCGTAGTGATATGCGCCTACCAGCAACGATATCTCGAATGAATCGTGCTTTGTCACCGTGTGCGCTATCTTTAAACCACGCAAATAACCGTTCTGTGTATCAATATTACGTATGTGATTCTGTATAGGCATGTCGATCATCTGTACTATCAGTACGTTGATTGACAATACGTGTCCTACATCGGTTTTCAGATAGATTGTTGACTTTTCTATGTGTCTTACGTTTTTCTCTGCACCTCCAAATGCCGATTAATATATTATTTATTTTCCCGCTATCTGTAAATTTAGTTAAGTTTTGCGTTTCAAAAGATGTTTGCCCTCCTTCGTCAAAAAGAATATCCGTATCGATAAAGAACTGATTTGAGCCTACTTGTGCCACGGCAGTTTTCAAAAGTACATTCGATTGCAATTCTGTCCGTTGAGAATACAAAATAGTAGTATTATGTTCCGTATCATCAATGTCATTCACGAATTGAACGTTGGGTGAATTCGAAGATAGTGGGTTTAACGTGCATTACATTAGTTTGTGTGGTTTTTCTCATTACAATGTGCGTTTAGATTTACATTCGTTTAGTCTGTGTATACCAAGGTAGTTAAGGTGGATCCCTACAGATATAGCAAATTTTTTTTCACCATTGAATTTTTCTTAAAATTTGCATACATATACTATGCAATGGCCTCTATGAAAATTTGAGTTAAAAATAGTATGTCACCAGACTCGTTTCCATGGTAACGGTCACCAAAGTTGGTACATCACGTGTATGCATAAATACATACCTGATGTAGAAACTCTGGATTTTTTTCAAGCCTTTGAAAGTATTTTGAAGGGTTTGTTCTTCATTTATTACAAAATTATTATTTAAAATGTAAATAAAACACAAATAATGGCAGTTTTATTCATTTTCATTGATTTCGTCTCTAATTTCATCAACACTGCTCCACAAAAAAAAACACAGATTTTGTTAAAAATTTCTATTTTTCTTAAATTTCCAAAAAAATGGTCCAATGAATATTTTTTTAAATTTGACATAAGATGGTCATAACAATGAGCTTCAAAAAGAAATAAAAAAAAATATGGGTCACCAGACTATTTTTTGCACGAAAAATGTTTTTGTGACCCCTAACGAAACAGTGATCAACAGCAGTTTTTTGTATATCTTTCATCATTGGTGATCAAAGTGTGACATATGTTGTCATATCCTTTGTTAAACTAACACAGAATAATACAGTTTCACAAGGCAATCAAATGAGAACAATTTTTTGGTTTCTATGAACAACGGTTACCATGGCAACAGGACATGAAGTTGGAAAATTCAAGTTTTTGCATTGTTCTGATGTGCAAGATTAACAACCTAACAGACAATGGCAGATCAAATACCATGATTTCAGACCAACAACACATGGCTTCTATGTAAATGTAAACAAATATTATGATACATTGTAATGCAGCTTATATTAGCATTACTGTGGTCTTAAATGAGCAAAATAAATTACTCAGAAGTTAGCGAAAATCACCAAATATATTTTTTTTTAAATTATCGATTCATAGGTAACAGTCATGCAAGTAAATGGATTAAAAAAGACTTTGTCACCTTTTCCACAATTAATGATTTAAGTTTGATGAAGCATAATGATAATACATTATATATTTCAGTTGTCATAGTAACATAACCAAAAAATGATGAAATTATAACTTTTTCAAAGGTTTTTCAACTTTCTTTATTTTGTATGCCTCAATAATCAAGCAAACATATAACTGTTATATTTACAAATGTGTAAATAGTTTACTCCTCTGATTCAGTCAAGTACTTATTGATAGTCATAGCATTATTAGAGTTCACTGTGTTCTCAGTCAAAATTATCAATCCTTCCATATTGAATAGTACATGTTGCTCCCAGTCAGATATAGCATATTACTATTAGTGGCAATTCTTTTCTTTCAAAATCTTTGTTTTCTGGTTATCTGTTTGCCTCTCTAATTTCTTATTCATACTTTCCCAAATTTTCTACGTAAATTTTCCAGGGGAACATTCTGTTGCTGCATTTACCTGAAAGTTTAATTTATTTATTTGTAATGAGAAGGTGTAATATATACTAATAAACTACTAAATCTATATAATATTTCAGTGAGTGCAAAATTAATCCAATCATGCATTACAACATCAATTTAAAAAGGTTATATTATACCTGACTAACAAAGGTACTCATTAAGAGTTTTATAATATGATATATGGCCAGGTTTTTGAAGTGATTGCAATAATTAGGTCAGCTGATGGGTATGCATTTTATATTGCTTTTGCATATGATGGCCATCCTTTTTAGTGGTTTTTGTTTTGTGAACAATGGCAATTTGGAATGCAATAATTGACAATATAATGATATAGGGAGCATTATAGGGTCCAATGCAAATAAATTCAAGGTATACATGTATATTTAATAGGTGTGACCTTTACCATATATGTGTACCTAAATCAAAACAGTTGAACTGTTCTTTTTGGTAAAAATTTACATATATACAGCATGTGACCAAGTTTGAAATAAACATAAGTTATCTACATCACATAGTTATCTTCATTGTCAGAATTGTGGCACATAAGAATCAGTGGCAGTCTTGATAATATACTTTGTATTTAAATTATAAAATAAAGTACAAATCAATAGTGTAAAATGTGGATCACTGTGACCTTCTTTTGCCTGGAAGCTGAGTTACTTACTGAGACTCTGAGAGTGTATATATAAGTTTGCATGATCTGACACCTTTTAGTTGCTGAGATATACATTTGTTGTATATGAAATTGGATGTTTAATGTAACCAAAGTCAGTGAGAAGTGGAAAATGTAGGTCAGTGACATCTGTGTACAAGTTTACATGATCCTACATTTTATAGTTGAGTCTACTAAATATATTGTCCAAAAAGAAATGTTATAAATGCCTGCAAAACACCATTATCAGATTAAAAAGTCTCAAATGGAACCTAAGTTTTTTTTCAAAGGTAACTACATGTAATTATCCTAAAATGTATGTATTTACCATTGACAGTCATCCTTCATTTTTCTACATAACTGCTGCTAATAACCTGCTGTTAAATGATGACCATGAGACCTACAATTGATAACAAATATAACAAAAATTAAATAAGTAAATTAATATAATCAGATAATATAGGATTCATAAAAAGTGAGAGTTTTATATTACTTTTTATCAATGTTGGTTGTTCAATATCAAAATAGTGAAAATAATGATAAAAAAAGCCATATTCCATATAATAACAAGAGCATTGCTAAGTATGGCATCCTCTCACCATAGAAGACTGTTGCTTTCACATGGGTGTTTAGAATCTACAATGTCCACTTTCACCTTGACATTTGGGAATATCTTTTCTATTAATAAAGTTAAAGTCTAAATTCTTTAAATTTACCTGTATTACTTTCATAGTTTCAACCAGTACCAAACATTTGCAATTCTGCAACATAACTAGCTTCAACCTAATGAAAAAAAGTGATAACAAATATATATAAATGAAAGTGCATGCAGTGTTCAAATACTATAGCTAAAACATATAACATTTCAAATTAACTGGAAACTCAGGCTGTTAACAATGAAATTTGTAATAATAATATGTATAAAGGCTTTCAAAACCAAATAGGTTTCATTAAATTTGTTGAAATTATACATTAATATAGATTTCATTTAATAAATTATACATATGTAACTAATTCTAGTTCAATATTTTTGTTGAAACAAATTCTGTCATGTTCTATACATGAAAGTCTTCAAGTATATATAACAATGCTTTACCACAAAATTGATTTGAAATATTGACCCTAAACTTGAAATTATTACCAAGATCTGTTAATTCATTTTTATGACTGCTTAAGTGCAAATATGAATATAATTATGGTCCTCATTATACTTTATATCTACTTAGGAAAATTTATGAATTATATGACTAAAGGTTTAATTACCTTCCAATTATTCATTAAATTAACCATGTTTAAAACTGTTTCTTCTTTTGAATTTATTTACAGGATTCTTTTGCAACTGCAAATATTTTCTTTCCAGTTTAATTCTCCTTTTTCTTTAAGTATGGCTGATGAATTCACAGACAGTACATTCAATCCATTAAGGAAATTGTTCAAATGTGTGGCACAAATTCCTGCATGTATCATTCCTGAAAAATATGATATGAAATGTCAGTCTGCACATGTATTGGTTAATTAGATAAACTATAAACTATTTAGACTTGAGTTCATAATTTTATTTGGAATATACAATTGATTTTTTCAATTTATATTTATATAATATGATTGTGAATTCATGTTTACCTTTATTCTTATAGATCAGACTCACATTTATTTCTAATAATGTGGAATGAGGGTGGGTGCCCCCCTTCTTAATTTCCTTTTTTGCCTTCATGCATTATCCTGCATTCTACACATCATTCTAAATGACTAAATATGTAAGGTTTCCGACCACTTGGTCTCTGATCACATGCAAAAGATGACTTAATATGAAAATTCTGATCATAAAATAAAGAAAACTAATATTTTGAGTTTGTAAAACATTATTTTTGTGAATGAATCATTGTGACTGGAGGGCCCTCATGGGGTTTTTGATTATGTGATTACTTGGCCTTTTTTTTAATGATTATTTGATTATTAAGCCAAATATTTCATGATTATTTGATTACCTAGGACTGTATTTTTAGTTTATGATTATTTGATTACTAAAGATAAGCAAATATTTAATGATTATGTGATTATATTGGCAAAAAAATGGTGATTATGTGATTACTAGGACCCCCCCATGAGGGGCCTCTGACTGCAATTGTTTACTTTTTCAATTCTAATTTTATTTATGGTTATATAATTGCTACCAAATAAGTATTTACAAAATAATCCTCTCCTTTTGGATGCAAAACTAAAAAGCCCCTTATGTATAGATGTCTTTGTGTACATTGCAAAAATGATAAATAACTTCCAGGGGCAAAATTCCAGAAAAATTACTAAGTCCAGCTTCATAAAAAATTTGGGCAGCACTTCCCCTCAAAATAAAGCTTTTTACCCCCAAACCACATAAACCCCAGACCATAATAGAGGGGAATTAAAGAAAGAAAAAGAGAGGTGTGGGGCAGGTTCATTTATTCAAGACATGAAACCATACACCTTCTCCAACCAGTAAAATGTGTAAAGTCTAAAGAGAATATATAATAAAGAGAAAATTGAACTCTCTTACCATGTGCAGCTTTTGAATTGATAACAAATCCACCAGTCCCATTTTCCCCCTCGTTTCTACACTGTCACACATGATATGCAGGTTACATGCACTGCAGCTACAACGATATGGTATGGACAAAATGCTCCACGGCCTCCACCTCCTGGTCCAAGCCTTGAATGTCGTATTTCCGTTCACAGACAGTATCCGCAGGGGACAGTTTTGCATCTTAACAAACATATTCTGCGCTAGGTGATCATCAGAGCTAGCCGTCGACCTTCTTTCCAGGTTCCGTCAAACGAAACATCACTGTCTGTGATCGGACGCCGAATTTCTCCAACTCTCAAAAACTTATATCATATGATATTATAAGTTGAGAATCATTTAAGACTGTGTGAACTTTCAGGCTGAAGCTATTCATATTCTTTATTTTTAAAGAACGCATGCATTTATCCTTTATGATAAACCTTCCTTTCTTCTGAGCGATGAGCTGTAACTTGGAAGTTGTTTACACACGTTGACAACAGACGACATCGGAACTGTTACCGTGACCTAGATATACAGGCGATATATCCTAAATTTTTAAACGGGAACCAGTTTTACATAAGTAAAATGTTGTTATCTCCCTTAGTATCGGAAGTCACCTTAAAGATAACAAATTTGTTCATACGGCATTATGTGTCGGCTGTTTTACTGCAATGAGTTGGTGGATGTATTTCGTGACATTAAACGCTAGGTCTAGTCTCAATTTTCTTGTAAGATTTAGATTTCACCAATTTCGGTTGTCGACTCTTTTGTCCTGTGTCCGGTATAACGATATCGTCTAATATGCTTTCAGGGAGGTCCGTTATACCAACGTTTTTGTTCTATGTCCTCGCGCGAGATATTTTCTGACTTCAACGGGTAATTTGTTGACAATAATGGGAAGAAGTAGTGTGCCGTATGTTTCATGTGTCTTACCCAAAGTTTCTAGACCTTGACGCTACCTCCAATTTGATCGTAAAAAACTTCGTAAGCTTGTTTACTGATTTATAGGCGAAGGAATTTCTAAATCTAGTGCTTCGTGTTCTACTTCATGAGCTTTCAAGCAGTTACACTTTTGTATATTTGTAAGTAACTAGTTAAGATGTACGGACGACTCACATGAGTCCCAGAAGGTTTGCCATTCTGAAATCGTGCCTTCGAAAGTTGGAAGCGTAAGTTTTGGTACGTTACTCTGATTAAAAGTTGCAGGAAATGTACTTTATTGCGTGTTGATTGTGAGAATGGCTTGGGCAAACTGGTTTTCAAACGACAGTGCGTTGTGTAGGTTTGCTATTTTTTGCGTTGAAACAAATGGTATAGTTTTTGGATTTAAAGTGTGCGTTCTAGTACTTTAGTATTTGATTCAATGTGACGGGACTGCAGGATTTTGGACAATTGTATGAACTTACGTACGTGTCAAATCAAGGTTATCATATTAACCGAAAATTCATCTGAATGAAATAATCTAATTTACCACATCTTCCGGTTCCGTTAACTTTAGAATTTGTTCATTCAAGTCCTAAAACAATGTTTGTGTTTGCACAAGTTTTCCTAGTGTTGTAATGACTTCTACTTGATCGAATTTTGTATTCTCCTTTGTTTCATCTAATCTTCGGTATACCTTGAACTACACGTATTTTGCGACTGACTATCTGAACAACGGAACCGAAATTACGTTAGTGATTGCGAAAAGCAGATTAGCGTAAGTGAAAACCCTTACATAACCGCAACTAGAACTTTTGGCCCAGTTATTGGAACTAGACTAGCTTTTCATGTAAAATCGACCTTCTAATGTAAAAACGTGGCTTTCTGGTCGGATAGCTGTATAGTATTGCACTGGTTAAATCATCGAAACTGTTTAAACGATTTATTGTGAATCGAGCGCGAGGAATAACAAAAATCTACAAAATCAACATTAATGGAGATATTGCCCAAAAGAATGCAACCCAACCAATCTCTTAACACGAGGAATTGACGTCGATCAATACATCGATAGTGTCCTTTAAAAAAAGACAGAATTAGTTAACGGCATTGACAATTACAGAAAAAAACGAAGACGACGAATTTCTAAACAATGAAGTTCATACTGATCACTATGATATCAGTAACGTTATAGACAATTGGAAATATTGAAATTTTCAGGAAAGTGATTTGAGTAACTGCTTACGTTCAGCGGTTCATATTTAACTACCAATATACCGATATACCAAACATCTGAGATAAAAACACAAGGCAATATCCTAGCACTAGACAATTGTGACTCTTCATAGATGACGGTAGCTTTTTGAGATGCAATGGAAGGATTCACAGCGGAATAATTTTAGAGAATACCAAATTTCCGTATTTATTACCTGCGAATCATTTACTTACCAAACTGATAGTGACAGACGCACACGAGCGTTCACTTAATTCGGACTCAATGCTACGCTTACTTACGTATTACAATCGTATTGGGTACCGATACTTAGACAATATGTTAAGGAGTAATTGATCAAGTTTTCGCTGTTGTTAATCATTGTAATGTTACGTAAGTGTCACGTGTTGACATTAGAGTCAAAATAGATATACATACATTCTATTCGCTTTTGTTATTGTTAGCTATATAGTTGTCCGATGTAACCTCTTAACGATATTGGTGTCAAGTGACCAGGATGAATTTACAGCTGAAATCGATACTAGCAGGACATAGTAGTGCCGTCTCCGGAATATTCCAGAAATTCGACGAAAAATGGGGAGAGCGGCACAAAACTTGTTGATTCCAATAACCTTCGAAACAGAAATCGTTAACTCTGATGATTATTTATTTCATTTAGAAAAAAAATACAGCCAATAGCAAAATTTATCTAAGTACAAACATCAACGCTAAACACAAATGCCACAAGTTCGCAACATCACGCAAACGTACATGAATGCATAATTTTACATACCTTCTACAAGAGCTTACGTTATTTTTTACGACAAAATTGAAACATATGTACGTGGTTTAGAATCCCTTGGTCAGACAGAGAATACATATGACCCATTATTGGTCCCTATCATATTGAAAAAGTTACCGGGGACGTACGCATAAATCTTACAAGACACCATGAATCAAATAGTTGGCAATTAAATGAACTACTACATATACTATCTCAAGAACTCAACATTATGGAGAGAGGCAATTCCTCTGATCATACGGAAACTTAAACCACTACAGCAGCATTTCACACCAATGCAAAGGTACGTACAAAATAAATCAACACAAATAAACGTAAAATCATGTGTACTTTTGTAACGAATCACATGTTCCCGTTAATTGCACTAAGATAATTGATCAAACAGCAAATATTTCTGTTGTTAAACAGCATCGTTTATGTTTTAACTGTCTTTGACCCCCAATATAGCTGATTGCAAATCACACAAAAGTTGCAGGAAATGTAAAATAAAGCAGCATACTAGTTTATGCAAAGACAAGGTTAAAAAGATGAAAAACAGAGTAACACTAATGAATATATTACTAGTAACACAATTCAGTAAACACAACACAACGCGAAGAAAACGGGTACAGTTCTTCACTCACAGACACAGACTAAAAACTGTCGTAGCGCAAGTAAGTTCGGGCATTCAATGTACTTACACAAACACATTATTTGACAAGGGCGCACAGATGCCCTCATCACAGAAAAATAAGCTACAGAGCTTGATTTGACAATTACCAGACAGAAGACCATAAACTTGTCAGGATTTTGTGACACAAGTGATGGCACAGACAACGGCAAATTACCTATCAATGTTTTGATTGTACCAGAAATAGCTGTACCAATGAAGACTTATGTACGTAATATAACAAATTTAAAGTATTTGTTTGGCTTGAAATTAGACCATCCGGTCTCACATGACCCAATGGTTGAAGATTCTCTATTGAATTATATCTAATTCGATTATTACTGGTCAATTGTCGATGATAGAATAGTATGAGGAACAGGACCTACTACCGTAAAGTCGGAAATCCGTAACCTTCTGTCCGGCACCATCAATTGAATACCTGCAAATCCAGATCACACACTTACGTCAATGATGAACATATTAGTAGGTCACACAGTTGAAGAGTAGAACTTTTATAATGGAGAAATTTATGGAAGTTGAAGCTGCTAGTATAAATAATAGTGACAACAAATCTGAAAACAGACAATTCCAAGATGTATATAAATCAAATGGTAGAGGTTACCATATGGAAACATAAAGATATGTTGATAAGTTACCTTGTAAGGTGGAACACCACACCTTACTAGACAACAGAAGTATTGAATAACGGAGAACAGAAAATGTCATTAAGCGTCTTAATCGTGGACTTACACTTTTACAGAAAAACGGAAAAATTATTAATGAACAAGAAAAACGTAGATTTATCGAGAGAGTTGATGAACGATCAGCCAAAACAATTGTTCATTCCATACCGCACCATCATTTCCGTAAAAAGTCGTCAACCACGCCAATCAGAATTGTATTTGACTGTAGCTGCAAACCTTCGCCTATTAATCTAAGCTTAAATGATTGTTTGATGGATCTTTGGCCAAACTTTAATGATTTAACCGGAATTTTTCTCCGATTTAGAATGCACAAATACGCCGTCTCGACAGGTATAGAAAAAAGCCTTACTTATTATGGGCTGGATGAAGAGGATCGTGATGTTACCAGATTCTCTTATGCGTAGTAACCCGGATGACCCAAATAGTCAACTAACCGCAAACAGATTCAAGTCAGTATAATTTGGAGCAACTTTCTCTCCGTTTATCCTAAATGCTGTTATACGTAAACATTTGACTGCAATTCAACAGACTGGACAGCAATGTTAAAGAAATACTTTTATGTTGACAATATTATATCGAGCTTTAATTAACAAAGAGCTTTGTTAGACTTCTTCCATGCATCACGTTTAGTATTTGTAAATGATTTGTATGATGCGAGAGCATAAGAAATTGAACATTTATCAAAATCATCATGTAACCGAGAAGCTTAATCCTTATGGAACAATTTTGTTCGGTGGATGGTGGGAGAGATTGAGAGGAATAACGAAAAACTGCATTAAACGAGCACATATGGACAATAAAACACTCAACACGATAATGACTGAAGTAGAACGTTTACTCAGTGATCGCCCACTAACATACGTTTCATCGGATCAAACGCGGACGACGAAAACCTTACTCCGTCACATTTATTATATTGAAAACGGACCAAGACGCTACCGTATAACGGCCTTAAAGACTGTAGTTTACAACCAGGAACCAAAGACACTACGCATGAACCAGTAACTGGCTAGACAATCGAAGTTTCTTTCATTAATTCTTAAAAACTACATAAAAAGATGGAAGCAGGAATACATAAATTCGCTTAGGAAATATTACCGATACACAGATCGAAACACATAGAACATTAACATCGGAAATATGTAGTTCAGATTCAGGACTATGTATCTAGAGTAAATTGGACTTTGGCGATCATTGACAAATTATTTTACGGCAAAGATGGACTTACACGATCAGCCATAATTCGAACAAAAACTGGTTTGATATCTAGACCAATCATCAAACTTGAATTCTTTGGAACTTGAAAATATAGCAGCTCAGAGTGAGGAAAAGACGAAAATAAAAACATAGACTAACATGTGTTAAATATAAATCGTGAAAAGTAAAATGATAACGT
Organism: Mytilus galloprovincialis; assembly: GCF_965363235.1. NCBI lineage: Eukaryota > Metazoa > Mollusca > Bivalvia > Mytilida > Mytilidae > Mytilus > Mytilus galloprovincialis. The sequence continues at coordinate 75,494,150 of NC_134847.1, read as the reverse complement.
GTGATTAGCATATGGACATTAAAATGAATTTAAACCTTGGGCTGTTAAATATTTTACATATAAACTTTAAAATTTTACTAGTAATTTATTTTATTAGAACTTTATATTAATAATTAATGTTGTGATCACTTTCATTTATTTTAAAGTAATTTATGTGCGGCCCAAGTATGTTAACAGCAAAATCACAAACGCAACGTTCTCGCTGCCCATATTCATTGTAACATGTGTGACATGTTGACATTAGAGCTTGAATAGAAAGAATTATTCACACGAGTCATTATATCAGAGGGAGAGGTATCCATTGCCTCAAAAATGACAAAAATCTTTAATGCCCTAGACTCGTACGACTTAGCCAGGAAAGGATAAGGTTGGTACCTTTATATATCACAAAGTCGAAATGAACTATTGCCAGCTGGCCAAACCAAGACATTTTCCACATGGGTCATGACACAAGAGGTATATGTAGTAGTTGTATAATGGCCCATATTACTTATGTCCTAGACCCGTACGAGTTTGTCAGGAGGGGATAACAAGGGTTGTGGTACTCCGATTCATCACGAAGTAGAAAAAAACTATTGCCGGATGGCCAAATTAAGAAATTCTCCACGTGGGTCATTATATCAGAGGAAGAAATAGGAATTGCCTCTAAAATGACCCATACTACTATACCCTAGACCGTACGACCTAGTCAGCAAAGAGAAAGATGGGCACCTTTATATATCTCAAAGTCGAATTGAACTATTGACGACTTGTCAAACTAAAAGATTCTCCTCGTGGACCATGATACAGAGGTTAAGGTACTAATTACCTTTAAAATGACCAGCAAGTAAAAGTATGTTTGAATATTTTGATATACAAGAGTACTTCCCTTACCCTTTTCCTACCAATACGTACGGATCTATGATATACGATACATGGGCCTTTTTAGAGAAAACACCTACGCTAATCTTTTTGTTAGCCCACAAGGAGAAACTCTTAGTTTGGTCTTTGTGATATACAAGAGTACTTCCCTTTGCTGTTCAACAGGTACGGGTCTAGGACATAAGAACCATGGGTAATTTTCGAGGCAACATTATTCCATACATCTGATATGTTTGACAACGCAATCAGGGTTAGTGATATGGCCTATCTTAAAGGCAATGGCTACCTCTACCTCTGCTAATATGGTCCACGTTTAGATTATCTTAGTCGGTCAGCTGGCAATATTTCATTTTGACTTCGTTGTACACCGGGATACTATATCCCCCTTTAAACCGTCTGCTGACAAATTTGCACAGGTCTATGGCATGATTGTTATGGGCCATTTTAGAGGAAATGCCTACCTCTACCACTGGTATAATGGCCCACGTGGAGAATCTCATAGTTTGGCCAGCCGGCAATAATTCAGATCGAATTCGTTGTATACCGTGACACCATATCCCCCCTATTAACCCTTTACTGACAAAATCGTAAGGGTCTAGGGTATAAATGCTATGGGCCATTTTAAAGGCAATAAGTATTTCTTCCTCTGGTATCATTGCCCACGTGGAGAATCTCTTCGTTTGGCCAGCCGGCAATAGTTCATTTTCGAATTTGTGATATACCAGGGTACCCCCCCCCCTTATCCTTTTCTGACTAACTCGTACGGGTCTAGGGCATAAGTGCTCTGGGCCATTTTAGAGGCAATACCAACCTCTACCTCTGGTATAATGGTCGATGTGGAGAATCTCTTAGTTTGGCCAGCCGGCAATAGTTCAGTTCGAATTCGTTGTATCCGGGATACCATATCCCCCCTTTGAACCCTCTACTGACAAACTCGTACGGGTCTAGGGTATAAGTGCTATGGGCCATTTTAAAGGCAATAAGTATCTCTTCCTCTGGTATCATTGCCCACGTGGAGAATCTCTTCGTTTGGCCAGCCGGCAATAGTTCATTTTCGAATTTGTGATATACCAGGGTACTCCCCCTTATCTTTTTCTGACTAACTCGTACGGGTCTAGGGCATAAGTGCTATGGGCCATTTTAGAGGCAATACCAACCTCTACCTCTGGTATAATGGTCGATGTGGAGAATCTCTTAGTTTGGCCAGCCGGCAATAGTTCAGTTCGAATTCGTTGTATCCGGGATACCATATCCCCCCTTTGAACCCTCTACTGACAAACTCGTACGGGTCTAGGGTATAACTGCTATGGGCCATTTTAAAGGCAATAAGTATCTCTTCCTCTGGTATCATTGCCCACGTGGAGAATCTCTTCGTTTGGCCAGCCGGCAATAGTTCATTTTCGAATTTGTGATATACCAGGGTACCCCCACCCCCCCTTATCCTTTTCTGACTAACTCGTACGGGTCTAGGGCATAAGTGCTATGGGCCATTTTAGAGGCAATACCAACCTCTACCTCTGGTATAATGGTCGATGTGGAGAATCTCTTAGTTTGGCCAGCCGGCAATAGTTCAGTTCGAATTCGTTGTATCCGGGATACCATATCCCCCCTTTGAACCCTCTACTGACAAACTCGTACGGGTCTAGGGTATAAGTGCTATGGGCCATTTTAAAGGCAATAAGTATCTCTTCCTCTGGTATCATTGCCCACGTGGAGAATCTCTTCGTTTGGCCAGCCGGCAATAGTTCATTTTCGAATTTGTGATATACCAGGGTACCCCCCTTATCCTTTTCTGACTAACTCGTACGGGTCTAGGGCATAAGTGCTATGGGCCATTTTAGAGGCAATACCAACCTCTACCTCTGGTATAATGGTCGATGTGGAGAATCTCTTAGTTTGGCCAGCCGGCAATAGTTCAGTTCGAATTCGTTGTATCCGGGATACCATATCCCCCCTTTGAACCCTCTACTGACAAACTCGTAAGGGTCTAGGGTATAAGTGCTATGGGCCATTTTAAAGGCAATAAGTATCTCTTCCTCTGGTATCATTGCCCACGTGAAGAATCTCTTCGTTTGGCCAGCCGGCAATAGTTCATTTTCGAATTTGTGATATACCAGGGTACCCCCCCCCCCTTATCCTTTTCTGACTAACTCGTACGGGTCTAGGGCATAAGTGCTATGGGCCATTTTAGAGGCAATACCAACCTCTACCTCTGGTATAATGGTCGATGTGGAGAATCTCTTAGTTTGGCCAGCCGGCAATAGTTCAGTTCGAATTCGTTGTATCCGGGATACCATATCCCCCCTTTGAACCCTCTACTGACAAACTCGTACGGGTCTAGGGTATAAGTGCTATGGGCCATTTTAAAGGCAATAAGTATCTCTTCCTCTGGTATCATTGCCCACGTGGAGAATCTCTTCGTTTGGCCAGCCGGCAATAGTTCATTTTCGAATTTGTGATATACCAGGGTACCCCCCTTATCCTTTTCTGACTAACTCGTACGGGTCTAGGGCATAAGTGCTATGGGCCATTTTAGAGGCAATACCAACCTCTACCTCTGGTATAATGGTCGATGTGGAGAATCTCTTAGTTTGGCCAGCCGGCAATAGTTCAGTTCGAATTCGTTGTATCCGGGATACCATATCCCCCCTTTGAACCCTCTACTGACAAACTCGTACGGGTCTAGGGTATAAGTGCTATGGGCCATTTTAAAGGCAATAAATATCTCTTCCTCTGGTATCATTGCCCACGTGGAGAATCTCTTCGTTTGGCCAGCCGGCAATAGTTCATTTTCGAATTTGTGATATACCAGGGTACCCCCCTTATCCTTTTCTGACTAACTCGTACGGGTCTAGGGCATAAGTGCTATGGGCCATTTTAGAGGCAATACCAACCTCTACCTCTGGTATAATGGTCGATGTGGAGAATCTCTTAGTTTGGCCAGCCGGCAATAGTTCAGTTCGAATTCGTTGTATCCGGGATACCATATCCCCCTTTGAACCCTCTACTGACAAACTCGTACGGGTCTAGGGTATAAGTGCTATGGGCCATTTTAAAGGCAATAAGTATCTCTTCCTCTGGTATCATTGCCCACGTGGAGAATCTCTTCGTTTGGCCAGCCGGCAATAGTTCATTTTCGAATTTGTGATATACCAGGGTACCCCCCCCCTTATCCTTTTCTGACTAACTCGTACGGGTCTAGGGCATAAGTGCTATGGGCCATTTTAGAGGCAATACCAACCTCTACCTCTGGTATAATTGTCGATGTGGAGAATCTCTTAGTTTGGCCAGCCGGCAATAGTTCAGTTCGAATTCGTTGTATCCGGGATACCATATCCCCCCTTTGAACCCTCTACTGACAAACTCGTACGGGTCTAGGGTATAAGTGCTATGGGCCATTTTAAAGGCAATAAGTATCTCTTCCTCTGGTATCATTGCCCACGTGGAGAATCTCTTCGTTTGGCCAGCCGGCAATAGTTCATTTTCGAATTTGTGATATACCAGGGTACCCCCCTTATCCTTTTCTGACTAACTCGTACGGGTCTAGGGCATAAGTGCTATGGGCCATTTTAGAGGCAATACCAACCTCTACCTCTGGTATAATGGTCGATGTGGAGAATCTCTTAGTTTGGCCAGCCGGCAATAGTTCAGTTCGAATTCGTTGTATCCGGGATACCATATCCCCCCTTTGAACCCTCTACTGACAAACTCGTACGGGTCTAGGGTATAAGTGCTATGGGCCATTTTAAAGGCAATAAATATCTCTTCCTCTGGTATCATTGCCCACGTGGAGAATCTCTTCGTTTGGCCAGCCGGCAATAGTTCATTTTCGAATTTGTGATATACCAGGGTACCCCCCTTATCCTTTTCTGACTAACTCGTACGGGTCTTGGGCATAAGTGCTATGGGCCATTTTAGAGGCAATACCAACCTCTACCTCTGGTATAATGGTCGATGTGGAGAATCTCTTAGTTTGGCCAGCCGGCAATAGTTCAGTTCGAATTCGTTGTATCCGGGATACCATATCCCCCTTTGAACCCTCTACTGACAAACTCGTACGGGTCTAGGGTATAAGTGCTATGGGCCATTTTAAAGGCAATAAGTATCTCTTCCTCTGGTATCATTGCCCACGTGGAGAATCTCTTCGTTTGGCCAGCCGGCAATAGTTCATTTTCGAATTTGTGATATACCAGGGTACCCCCCCCCCTTATCCTTTTCTGACTAACTCGTACGGGTCTAGGGCATAAGTGCTATGGGCCATTTTAGAGGCAATACCAACCTCTACCTCTGGTATAATTGTCGATGTGGAGAATCTCTTAGTTTGGCCAGCCGGCAATAGTTCAGTTCGAATTCGTTGTATCCGGGATACCATATCCCCCCTTTGAACCCTCTACTGACAAACTCGTACGGGTCTAGGGTATAAGTGCTATGGGCCATTTTAAAGGCAATAAATATCTCTTCCTTTGGTATCATTGCCCACGTGGAGAATCTCTTCGTTTGGCCAGCCGGCAATAGTTCATTTTCGAATTTGTGATATACCAGGGTACCCCCCTTTATCCTTTTCTGACTAACTCGTACGGGTCTAGGGCATAAGTGCTATGGGCCATTTTAGAGGCAATACCAACCTCTACCTCTGGTATAATGGTCGATGTGGAGAATCTCTTAGTTTGGCCAGCCGGCAATAGTTCAGTTCGAATTCGTTGTATCCGGGATACCATATCCCCCCTTTGAACCCTCTACTGACAAACTCGTACGGGTCTAGGGTATAAGTGCTATGGGCCATTTTAAAGGCAATAAGTATCTCTTCCTCTGGTATCATTGCCCACGTGAAGAATCTCTTCGTTTGGCCAGCCGGCAATAGTTCATTTTCGAATTTGTGATATACCAGGGTACCCCCCCCCCCTTATCCTTTTCTGACTAACTCGTACGGGTCTAGGGCATAAGTGCTATGGGCCATTTTAGAGGCAATACCAACCTCTACCTCTGGTATAATGGTCGATGTGGAGAATCTCTTAGTTTGGCCAGCCGGCAATAGTTCAGTTCGAATTCGTTGTATCCGGGATACCATATCCCCCCTTTGAACCCTCTACTGACAAACTCGTACGGGTCTAGGGTATAAGTGCTATGGGCCATTTTAAAGGCAATAAGTATCTCTTCCTCTGGTATCATTGCCCACGTGGAGAATCTCTTCGTTTGGCCAGCCGGCAATAGTTCATTTTCGAATTTGTGATATACCAGGGTACCCCCCTTATCCTTTTCTGACTAACTCGTACGGGTCTAGGGCATAAGTGCTATGGGCCATTTTAGAGGCAATACCAACCTCTACCTCTGGTATAATGGTCGATGTGGAGAATCTCTTAGTTTGGCCAGCCGGCAATAGTTCAGTTCGAATTCGTTGTATCCGGGATACCATATCCCCCCTTTGAACCCTCTACTGACAAACTCGTACGGGTCTAGGGTATAAGTGCTATGGGCCATTTTAAAGGCAATAAGTATCTCTTCCTCTGGTATCATTGCCCACGTGGAGAATCTCTTCGTTTGGCCAGCCGGCAATAGTTCATTTTCGAATTTGTGATATACCAGGGTACCCCCCTTATCCTTTTCTGACTAACTCGTACGTGTCTAGGGCATAAGTGCTATGGGCCATTTTAGAGGCAATACCAACCTCTACCTCTGGTATAATGGTCGATGTGGAGAATCTCTTAGTTTGGCCAGCCGGCAATAGTTCAGTTCGAATTCGTTGTATCCGGGATACCATATCCCCCCTTTGAACCCTCTACTGACAAACTCGTACGGGTCTAGGGTATAAGTGCTATGGGCCATTTTAAAGGCAATAAGTATCTCTTCCTCTGGTATCATTGCCCACGTGAAGAATCTCTTCGTTTGGCCAGCCGGCAATAGTTCATTTTCGAATTTGTGATATACCAGGGTACCCCCCCCCCCCCTTATCCTTTTCTGACTAACTCGTACGGGTCTAGGGCATAAGTGCTATGGGCCATTTTAGAGGCAATACCAACCTCTACCTCTGGTATAATGGTCGATGTGGAGAATCTCTTAGTTTGGCCAGCCGGCAATAGTTCAGTTCGAATTCGTTGTATCCGGGATACCATATCCCCCCTTTGAACCCTCTACTGACAAACTCGTACGGGTCTAGGGTATAAGTGCTATGGGCCATTTTAAAGGCAATAAGTATCTCTTCCTCTGGTATCATTGCCCACGTGGAGAATCTCTTCGTTTGGCCAGCCGGCAATAGTTCATTTTCGAATTTGTGATATACCAGGGTACCCCCCCTTATCCTTTTCTGACTAACTCGTACGGGTCTAGGGCATAAGTGCTATGGGCCATTTTAGAGGCAATTAAATGGACTGGTAATGTTGAGATTAAAGACTCTTATTGATCTCCGTAATTTTAAAGAATTATGTCATTGAAATAGTAATTGACAGTTTCTATTTTTCTGTTTATTATATTCCTTCAATAAACTATGTTTCTTGTTTTTCTGATCTTTTTAATTGTGTGATACTATCGTATGTATTGTATATTTTAGTTTTAGAATTGGACTATATTTGTAGACAACGAACAGATTATGGAATGCCCATATGACAATTAATTCCATTTAATTACCCTATATTTAATCATCTTGTTTTAATTACTATAGTTTACATTGATTCAATAATAACAACATTTTAATGTTCATAATTGTTTTGTGTTGTGTGAGGCAATGCAATTAAACTTTTCATTTACTTTCATTTTAAATGACGCGGACCTTGTAGAAGACACCTATTGGCTTACTATTTCCTAATTACTTTATATTGCTATAAATAGCATAACCATAATGGATATTAACAGCAAAAGTTATTTTATTGTCACAATCTAATAACTACCCAAAACATTTCATCGAACGCGGTTTTGATCTCATGAATATTATTGACGGCTAGCCTCATGAATATTAACGCCGGCTAGATCCACACTAGTTGTTTTGGTGGACTATTGCCAATCAGTCGAGAATTCTGACCACCAAATAAGTGCCCCAAAGCAAATGAAGATGATGCCATTGATGAATATTTCAAATTGTACTGTTAATATCAACTATTACAATAATTGAATTTGAACAATAATGGAAAATACATTGTACTAGATATTACTTGAATTATAAGGACATTTAAGAGACTTTAAGATACCGTAGTTTCTGTTAAAACTTTATTTTATATTTGTTAACATACGTTTACTGCTATTGAAACCAAAATAGTCATTTGTTACAGATAAATTGTAATAAATGACATTAACTGTTACTATTACTTGTTTTTTTTTTAAGTTATAGAGTACTGTGAAGAAGGTTAATAAATGAAATGGAAGAGGTTTGGAGTACACCTTCTTGAGAAAAATCCAAAATAATACAGAGACAAATCTAGGACATAATGCTTTAATTGTACTTCTTCATCTTGAAGTGAACATGAGTTTAAGCTTTCAACAATGAGCAAACCGCTGGAACCTGTTTTCTGTTTGTCTTTTTTCATTTTTAGCCATGGCGTTGTCAGTTTGTTTTAGATTTATGAGTTTGACTATCCCTTTGGTATCTTCCGTCCCTCTTTTATAGCAAGTTTAACACAACTTCTAGCACCAGGCCAACCAGTATTCTATTGTATGTCAGTAATGATTTATATTCAGATACAGAGTTAAAATCAATCATTTCACCTCAAAACATACTATTGAATCAATCCCTTTGATAATCTTTCTTGCAGCTATAAAGACAAAGTCAAAGTCTTTTTAAGAGAGCAAATATATGTTGATAAGATTACATAAAAGGCATATTTTGTATATTGAAATACACTATTGTCACTATTCAAAATAGTACACAGTCAGTATAATAATGATATTAATGTTGTGTTTAACATTGACTATGGAAAATAGTAGCCAGGGTTTGAGACAATAGTGCACTCCCCTTCGGGTCGTGCACTATTGTCTCTCACCCTGGCTACTATTTTCGCATAGTCAATGTTAAACACAACATTATTATATAAATAAATGACGGCACTGACTTATAATTTCCAGCATCAAGTTATGCCCATAATTCTAAGAACTATCAGGCAATACGACCAAGGGAAAATGTATAAATTTACAGTAAGCGTATACTGTTTATTTTACCATCTATAATCTTCACAAATGTGGCTTACAAATGAATGCCATGCAATAAACAATAATTACTGACTGATATAATATTTACATTTTACTACCTACCTTATTTCGTCTAATCAAAACTTATAAAAGAGTGGCGAAAGATACCAGATGGAAAGTCAAACTAATAGATCAAAATTAAACTGACAAGCCCATGGCTAAGTGGCACTCAATACGATTAGCGATTCAAATTAATTACGAATATTCAAAACGAACCAACAAAGAAAAAAACAAAATCAAAATCAAAATCAAACAAACATTATGCCACAATTAGCATAACGTTTTTGGAATTTTGGATCCTTAATGCTCTTCAAATTTGCACTTGTTTGGGTTTATAAATATTTTGATATGAGCGTCACTGATGAGTCTTCTGTAGACGAAACGCGCATCTGGCGTACTAAATTATAATCCTGGTACCTTTGATAACTATTAGCGAAAGTATAATTTGACAACATACTAGTACTTCCAGTAACGCTAAAAACACTGTTTCTGCACAAAACATTTTAATCTGCTGAACGCTTTAAAGAAACAGAACAATTTCAGTACAAAAATCATAAACATTATATTACGATATAATTTGTATAGCATCCTGTTACCATGTATAATAGAGGATTTCTAGTAACTAAGATTCAAAGCTCCAAGATTTTCTTTTCAAAACGTAACGTTATTTATATGACATCACACGAATTCGAAGTACTATCGAACTCTATGCATTGAAATACCCTCGTGTGTATTTTTTTAATAGTGGAAAGAGACTTTTTGAAACAACCTTATTCCATTATGTAGTTTTGAATTACATAAAATATATTCAATAAATTAATTCATCTCAGGTGCTCGTTTTTTTCATATTGTCAATGTATTTTTCCTACAATCGGATTACATTAAGAAGGTTTTTTTTTTTTTTCAACTTGTCGTGTCGTGACAAAATTATGTAACTGTATTACCATGTACATCGTGTTCTTGATCATCTAGTTCCGCTAATGTATTTACATTTCCTTTTATATCAATTTTATCGGATCTGCACCATTATACTGCTCATGAAACAGTGAAGTTTAATTGTAAAATCAAATTTAATAGAATTCATTTCCAACCGAGCTGACAACTAATGAAATGATTGGTAACGGAAAAGCTGAAATCTGAAAAAGTGCTCATGTTCTGCTAAAAGGAAGACACACATATTAAAATTTAGATTTACTATCATCCTTAGCATTGAATCGGTTTAATTTGATTTTTTAATTTTAAAGCAGAAAATTACAATAACTATGATTTAAATTGTCATTTTGCCTTCTCAGTTAATTGGATCTGCCATTGGTTGTGTCTGGTTGCTTTATCGACTACTAGTTTACATGTCGGCGATAGAACGCACCGTCCCTTGGAGCTGGCTTGTAAAGTAAAGCTGCTATTGTTGCAGGGTAATTTCGACGATTAAACGTTCTTAATGAAAGAAATCCAGAAAATCGCCATGGACGCACTAAATAAACAAAGTATTAGGCCGTGTTCACATTGACCTAAACTCGGTGTTCTGTTAGTGTAACTCACACATAAACTAAACATAATTGCGTTCCCATTGATAAAACTCAATGTTTACATGTAGTTTAAATCATGTTTTGTCTACATGCAGTCGATAGTCGATGTAGGCTTTGTGTAGGTTAAGTGTACACAAAACTAGGCATTCAGAACTTTAATTTTCCCATGTATATTTAAAAAAAAAACAATTTTTATATAAAATTGATACTTATAACACTTATTAGAAAGTTCTTTACAGAAATATTTGTCTAAACTTGATATATTTATTTGTTATAAAAACACTTTACGTAGCCTTATTAACCCCTAATCAAGACTCATCCATCATCATTGTCGAACACATATTTCATTGGCGGATCCAGGGGGGGGGGGTCCGGGGGTTGAAACCCCCCTTTTTTGGCCGATCAATGCATTTGAATGGGGACATATAGTTGGAACCCCCCCTCCTTTTTTTAAAAAGACTGGATCCGCCCCTGTATTTCATTTGAAAAAGGTCTTCCCGAATCGATTACACACTGACAGAAAAATTTGCCACTGGTCTTTATACTCAAACAACGATTCACTTATAAATGCATTACTGAAAAAGGGTTAGGTTAATTGTTTGTTTGCGTAGTATCCGAGACCCGTTAAAATACAATTAGAAATAAAATAAAAAACATTAACCCCTCCCTTTGCCAAATACTGCTTGAAGAAAAATAGCATTTGAAACAAACAGAAGAGATAGAAATGTAGTGATCCTTAACATTGCAATTCTTTTTCTTCGTAGATGTTAGCACGCTGATGGCGATCCTACGTTTTTAGTGCGTAATCGAGACATCTTTAAATTACTGCAAATCATCCAAAATGACTTTCTTAAAGGAGCAACCACTTTACTTAAAAACAAAGGGGGGAGGGGGGTTCTGAGTCAAAAAAATGTCTCGCGCGAAAGTTTATAATTAGTTTTTTTTTCGATGGTACCAATTCAATATTTAACACTATAAAGTATGGGGAAACTTTGGATTCATAATATTTGTTCATTCTATAATATCTGAATGGCCCGATTTTTTTTTAAATCAAATTGTGGAAAAATCCCCCCCCCTTTTTTTTTAAAGTAAAATGGTCGTTTCCTAACTGCTAGAAAAGTTGCTCGAAAATTTGAATTCGGTTCTACATAATGAACATTTAAATGACATATAGTTTACTACGGAGCCCCTTAAGTGCCAAAGATGAAATTTAAAATATTTGTATGCGCAACTTTAAAACTTGTGCGCACACTTTAAATCTTGTGCGCACAACTTTTAATCTTGTGCGCACAACTTTAAATCTTGTGCGCACAACTTTTAATCTTGTGCTTACAACTTTTAATCTTGTGAGCACTACTTTATCAAACTTGTGTGCACAACTTTATTAAACCTGTGCGAAAAACTTTTAAACTTGTGCGCACAACTTTTAATCTTGTGTGCACTACTTTTAATCTTGTGCGCACAACTTTAAATTTGTGCACACAACTTTAAATCTTGTGCCCACAAATCTTGTGCGTAGAACTTTTTTAAACTTGTACACACAATTTTAAATATTGTGCGAACAACTTTTTAACTTGTGCGCACAACTTTTAATCTTGTGTGCACTACTTTTAATCTTATGCGAACAACTTTTAATCTTGTGCGCACAACTTTTAATCTTGTGTGCACTACTTTTAATCTTATGCGAACAACTTTTAATATTGTGCGCATAACTTTTTTAAACTTGTGCGCACAATTTTTTAAAACACGTTTAAATTTGAACGCACAACGTTTATAGAAGACTTGAACGTGCGACTGTTTAAACTGTCCACAAAATTATAAGTCATATATGTCTATAAACTTGTTTTCATTTGCTAATTAATCAAGCAAGGATGGACCTGACTTTAAATCTTGTGCGCACAACTTTTAATCTTGTGCTTACAACTTTTAATCTTGTGCGCACTACTTTATAAAACTCGTGTGCACAATTTTTAATCTTGTGCGCACAACTTTATTAAACTTGTGCGAACAACTTTTAAACTTGTGCGCACAACTTTTAATCTTGTGTGCACTACTTTTAATCTTGTGCGTACAACTTTAAATTTGTGCACACAACTTTAAATCTTGTGCCCACAAATCTTGTGCGTACAACTTTTTTAAACTTGTGCACACAATTTTTAATCTTGTGCGAACAACTTTTAAACTTGTGCGCACAACTTTTAATCTTGTGTGCACTACTTTTAATCTTGTGCGCACAACTTTAAATCTTGTGCGCACAACTTTTAATCTTGTGCTTACAACTTTTAATCTTGTGAGCACTACTTTAAATCTTGTGCGCACAACTTTTAATCTTGTGCTTACAACTTTTAATCTTGTGCGCACTACTTTATCAAACTTATGTGCACAATTTTTAATCTTGTGCGCACAACTTTATTAAACTTGTGCGAACAACTTTTAATCTTGTGTGCACTACTTTTAATTTTGTGCGTACAACTTTAAATTTGTGCACACAACTTTAAATCTTGTGCCCACAAATCTTGTGCGTACAACTTTTTAAAACTTGTGCACACAATTTTTAATCTTGTGCAAACAACTTTTAAACTTGTGCGCACAACTTTTAATCTTGTGTGCACTACTTTTAATCTTGTGAGCACAACTTTAAATCTTGTGCCCACAACTTTTAATCTTGTGCTTACAATTTTTAATCTTGTGCGCACTACTTTATCAAACTTGTGTGCACAATTTTTAATCTTGTGCACACAACTTTTAATCTTGTGCGCACAACTTTTAATTTTGTGCACACAACTTTAAATCTTGTGCGCACAAATCTTGTGCGTACAACTTTTATTCTTGTGCGCACTACTTTTTTAAACTTGTGCACACAATTTTTAATCTTGTGTTTACAATTTTTAATCTTGTGCGCACTACTTTATCAAACTTGTGTGCACAATTTTTAATCTTGTGCGCACAACTTTATTAAACTTGCGTGAACAACTTTTAAACTTGTGCGCACAACTTTTAATCTTGTGTGCACTACTTTTAATCTTGTGCGCACAACTTTTAATTTTGTGCACACAACTTTAAATCTTGTGCCCACAAATCTTGTGCGTACAACTTTTTTAAACTTGTGCGCACAACTTTTAATCTTGTGTGCACTACTTTTAATCTTGTGCACACAACTTTAAATCTTGTGTGCACAACTTTTAATCTTGTGCTTACAACTTTTAATCTTGTGCGCACTACTTTAAATCTTGTGCGCACAACTTTTAATCTTGTGCTTACAACTTTTAATCTTGTGCGCACTACTTTATCAAACTTGTGTGCACAATTTTTAATCTTGTGCGCACAACTTTATTAAACTTGTGCGAACAACTTTTAAACTTGTGCGCACAACTTTTAATCTTGTGTGCACTACTTTTAATCTTGTGCGCACAACTTAAAATTTGTGCACACAACTTTAAATCTTGTGCCCACAAATCTTGTGCGTACAACTTTGTTAAACTTGTGCACACAATTTTTAATCTTGTGCGAACATCTTTTAAACTTGTGCGCACAACTTTTAATCTTGTGTGCACTACTTTTAATCTTGTGCGCACAACTTTAAATCTTGTGCGCACAACCTTTAATCTTGTGCTTACAATTTTTAATCTTGTGCGCACTACTTTATCAAACTTGTGTGCACAATTTTTAATCTTGTGCGCACAACTTTATTAAACTTGCGTGAACAACTTTTAAACTTGTGCGTACAACTTTTAATCTTGTGTGCACTACTTTTAATCTTGTGCGTACAACTCTTAATTTTGTGCACACAACTTTAAATCTTGTGTGCACAAATCTTGTGCGTACAACTTTTATTCTTGTGCGCACTACTTTTTCAAACTTGTGCACACAATTTTTAATCTTGTGCGAACAACTTTTTAACTTGTGCGCACATCTTTTAATCTTGTGTGCACTACTTTTAATCTTATGCGAACAACTTTTAATCTTGTGCGAACAACTTTTAAACTTGTGCGCACAACTTTTAATCTTGTGTGCACTACTTTTAATCTTGTGTGCACAACTTTAAATCTTGTGTGCACAACTTTTAATCTTGTGCTTACAACTTTTAATCTTGTGCGCACTACTTTAAATCTTGTGCGCACAACTTTTAATCTTGTGCTTACAACTTTTAATCTTGTGCGCACTACTTTATCAAACTTGTGTGCACAATTTTTAATCTTGTGCGCACAACTTTATTAAACTTGTGCGAACAACTTTTAAACTTGTGCGCACAACTTTCAATCTTGTGTGCACTACTTTTAATCTTGTGCGCACAACTTTAAATTTGTGCACACAACTTTAAATCTTGTGCCCACAAATCTTGTGCGTACAACTTTGTTAAACTTGTGCACACAATTTTTAATCTTGTGCGAACATCTTTTAAACTTGTGCGCACAACTTTTAATCTTGTGTGCACTACTTTTAATCGTGTGCGCACAACTTTAAATCTTGTGCGCACAACCTTTAATCTTGTGCTTACAATTTTTAATCTTGTGCGCACTACTTTATCAAACTTGTGTGCACAATTTTTAATCTTGTGCGCACAACTTTATTAAACTTGCGTGAACAACTTTTAAACTTGTGCGCACAACTTTTAATCTTGTGTACACTACTTTTAATCTTGTGCGTACAACTTTTAATTTTGTGCACACAACTTTAAATCTTGTGTGCACAAATCTTGTGCGTACAACTTTTATTCTTGTGCGCACTACTTTTTTAAACTTGTGCACACAATTTTTAATCTTGTGCGAACAACTTTTTAACTTGTGCGCAAAACTTTTAATCTTGTGTGCACTACTTTTAATCTTATGCGAACAACTTTTAATCTTGTGCGAACAAATTTTAAACTTGTGCGCACAACTTTTAATCTTGTGTGCACTACTTTTAATCTTGTGCGCACAACTTTAAATCTTGTGCGCACAACTTTTAATCTTGTGCTTACAACTTTTAATCTTGTGCGCACTACTTTAAATCTTGTGCGCACAACTTTTAATCTTGTGCTTACAACTTTTAATCTTGGGCGCACTACTTTATCAAACTTGTGTGCACAACTTTTAAACTTGTGCGCACAACTTTTAATCTTGTGTGCACTACTTTTAATCTTGTGCGCACAACTTTAAATTTGTGCACACAACTTTAAATCTTGTGCCCACAAATCTTGTGCGTACAACTTTGTTAAACTTGTGCACACAATTTTTAATCTTGTGCGAACATCTTTTAAACTTGTGCGCACAACTTTTAATCTTGTGTGCACTACTTTTAATCTTGTGTGCACAACTTTAAATCTTGTGCGCACAACCTTTAATCTTGTGCTTACAATTTTTAATCTTGTGCGCACTACTTTATCAAACTTGTGTGCACAATTTTTAATCTTGTGCGCACAACTTTATTAAACTTGCGTGAACAACTTTTAAACTTGTGCGCACAACTTTTAATCTTGTGTGCACTACTTTTAATCTTGTGCGTACAACTTTTAATTTTGTGCACACAACTTTAAATCTTGTGTGCACAAATCTTGTGCGTACAACTTTTATTCTTGTGCGCACTACTTTTTTAAACTTGTGCACACAATTTTTAATCTTGTGCGAACAACTTTTTAACTTGTGCGCACAACTTTTAATCTTGTGTGCACTACTTTTAATCTTATGCGAACAACTTTTAATCTTGTGCGCACAACTTTTAATCTTGTGTGCACTACTTTTAATCTTATGCGAACAACTTTTAATATTGTGCGCATAACTTTTTTAAACTTGTGCGCACAATTTTTTAAAACACGTTTAAATTTGAACGCACAACGTTTATAGAAGACTTGAACGTGCGACTGTTTAAACTGTCCACAAAATTATAAGTCATATATGTCTATAAACTTGTTTTCATTTACTAATTAATCAAGCAAGGATGGACCTGACTTTTACGTGTATAATTTTGTGAATAAATCATAAGGATATACATATACTGCATTGTCTTGCATCGTAGCTAAATCGAATAGTTTAGCAGTTATCAGAAGGACCATGTGAGCTAGTGTCATCAATAAGCCCCAGTCATGTTTTGATCATCAATGCCCAGTGATCTTTGGGTACCAGCATTTATAAGGACAAAGCTTAAAAAAGTGATCAATATACAAACGTTTTAAACATATTCTCTAGAAATTAGAATTAACAATGATAATGCAGTCATATCTTAAATGAAGCACATGTAAAATATATAGGTCTAGCACAAGGTCATGTTTCTCTCATTGGCAACCATACCCATCTTCTTTATATCTAATTGGAGAAAATATGGATCTATCCGATACAAAGTCAATGTTTGCCTGCTTTTATTTCATCGTTGAAAATATCTAGATCTGGTAAACATCGAGTGCACAACAAACACAACTTCATATTTAGAAGAAATGTGTATTAGGGAATTATAACGGCAATGTAACATGATAAAATATTTAGTTGTTGTGTGCATGTGTTTTATACTTTGATGGTATGTTTATATGTTTGTAACAAAGTTCATTCTTATCGCCCCTTCTCCTCTACACAGATGTAGATATATCGAGTCCTTGTTTAGGGGGTGGGATGCAAGTAATCATGTTATCACTTATTGCTGTGCTTTGATAATCCCATACAAATGAAATTTTATATTGGGTAGTCATTAAACCATTTCCTTCAGTAATGAAATCATATCATACCAATGAAATAACGCAACTAAGTAATCATTAAAAACAACACATTGTGATCAGTAAATAAGCCTCAAAACACTCTGGTAATCATGCAATCAAAAACCCTAACATATATATAGTTTTAAAAAGTTGTGCGCACAAGTTCAAAAAAGTTGTTCGCACAAGATTAAAAATTGTGCGCACAAGCTCAAAAATTGTGCGCACAACTTTAAATCTTGTGCGCACAACTTTTAATCTTGTGCGCACAAGATTTAAAGTTGTTCGCACAAGATTTAAAGTCGCGCGTACAAATATTTAAAATTTCATCTTTGGCACTTAAGGGGCTCCGTAGTTTACAAATGTGAACAAATCTTATGTACAGGTAACTAAACAAGGTGTATAGATGTGAACAAATTTAATGTGAAACTAGTGTACATCACATTAAACCAAATGTAAACATGTTTACTGTACAGGGCGTTTGGTGTGAACACGGCCTCAGTTTCAATCACTATTACTGGGTCGAAAACGCTGTTGATTAACTAGTAGTCAACGAGTATATCATCAGATAAGGTTATTCATTGATTCGGTACTTACATAGTGTATCAAATGTAATCATTTTAAAATTCTTCATTTATAATACAACTTATGTACTCCAAGCAAAGTTTATCGTATATAAAAGATTAGTTACTCCTTCAAATGTATAGCACTCGTCGTGTTATGTTTACACTCTAAAGGTATACACGACAACACGGATTAACCAAGGCGATTTTATGTACACTTATTGAAATTAAAACTAATGTGAAGGATAACAAAGTAGCTTTAAATAGCACGTAAGGAGGCTCAAGGGTACAAAAATTTCAGAAAAATTTTAACCATTTGTTTTATTTATTACAAAATTAATTGTTACTTTATGATACGGTACAAAAATCAACCAAAAAAATCAACGGGTTATCTTATAGTTTAAACATCTTTACCATCTCCTCTCCGCATTTACAGGTATTTGTATTAAGTTAGATTAATAGTTTTCAACAGCTACAGTACTAGGAAACTTAAATCAATGGATCCCAAGAGGATCAAAGGTATTAAATTGTCATGGTAACCTACATACATTGACAATTCTTATATATTATCGTCTGCTCCTATGCTTCCGCAGATTTATTTGCTATAAAAGTCAAAATAATTGCGATAATGGATAATGTAATAAAATTAATAAGTTGAGAGTTATTGGTAATGCAACGAAAGGTAATCCTTCCCAGTCTCGCTGTTATTAATGTAGTTTACACCTTGTTACATTAAGACAACACTATTTGTTTTTCTTGCGTTAAAACGTATCATCAGCACCAGTTCCAAGTGGTGAATTTGGAATCATTCCTTCGTATTGTCTGGACGCTATCACCAATTGGTTGACCGTTATGAAATAAACGTTTCACAGGTTATACTCGGTTTGTGCCAATTGTCGTAACTACAATCATGGGCCTCGTTTCCCAAATATAACCTTCTGAATAAGACATGTTCCCTGATTTTGCTAAAATAAGAAACACGACAGGTGTCATTTATTTAGCAGGATCTGCTAACCCGTCCGGAGCACATAAGATAACCCCCAGTTTTTGGTTTGGCTCGTGTTGTTTAGTCTTTAGTTTTCTGTGTTGTGTTTTGTGTATTGCTGTTTGTCTTTGGTCTGTACTTTTTTTGTCATGGGGTTGTCAATTTACTCGACTTATGTTTTTTTAATGTCTCTTTATTATCTTTCGACTTTCTATTACTTAATTTGTTTACATATATAGAACTAGCTTGGCTGTATAATACTATCTGTAGGAATGTAATAAAAAATAGTACTTCAAATCCAGAGTTTAACGATGTCATTAAAAATCTACAATGTTTGCGAATGGTTATACACAAAATAATCGGAAAATATCAAAGGGACATTCAAAACTCATAGGTATAAACAAAAAACTTGTCAACGACATGGGAACAAATTAAAACCAAAATTAACAATTCCACAGAACACCACACAAAATAAGAAGAACCAGGCAACATGAACCCCATAAAAACCGGGATTAACTCAGGTGCAACGGAAAAATAATTAGTTACTCCTTCAAAACGGATGAGTATCATTCGGTGAAAAAAAAAAATTGTGGTTACATGTAACAGGAACAAATAATCAATTGAAAAATTTTAATATTTATTTAGCGTTAAATATTGATAAATATTATAACTATAGTGTTGTTGTGAACTAACTGCGTCTTAAATTTCGAAGAATGATCGTGAATTCCATGATTTATAGTTCAAAGAAAAAACTCAAATATTCCTTTATATATTTCAGTATAGAAAATCTGTTCAGCTTTGTTCTGAATATTTCATCAGCTATTGTTTCATATACTGTTGATTACGTTGTTGTGTAAAATATGTCATGCAATACAACCACTAGACAGTATAAAAGTATAAAGTAGTTTGATTTCATATCAAAAAGTATTATACGAATTCCTCCATACGATATTTGTTATAACAGCTTTGTTTGAATTTGTAATGTTTTATTTATTATACTATTATTCTATAGCCGTCTTGTACTGATTTCTGTTTGTGTGTTGGTTTAAGGTTGGATCTTGTGTTGATTGTAGATCTTTGGACGTCGTTGTACAATACATTAACAACGTTTTAATTATGCTCATTTTGAGATTGACGTATCGTTATGACACAAGCCTATGTTCAAGACCGTATGTGGAATTCTTAATTTTTACAACTTCTGGATGTAGTCGCATATGGCGTTTTTCGCATACTGACTTAATTTATAGTATAATGAAATATTAAATGATAATAAATGTGTGATGATTATTATGATAAACTATATTTCTCAATGGATAAATGTTATAAAAGCGCACCAATATCATCCAAGTATGAAAAACACTTGATTGATTGATCATTGTATTGCCTAATATCAAGTATCAAATTCTTTACGAATAATCAAGGGTGACTTGTCTTTTTGGCGTCTTTTAACTTGTATTTAAGTACATATATTAAGGACAAATATCCAATAAATATCCTTCATTTTACCAACAACTGATATATGTTGATGTGTCCATATTTTTACCAACTGAAATAGTACCGTATTTTTCTGTCTAAAGTTTAGAATAACACTAACTAAAGTTTCCACGTAAAACGTAACATCCCTTTTATGTAAATATAATTTCCTGATTTTCTGGTAACTGCTTATTGTTGTTTCCGATCACATATAAAAGTTAAATGGATCATCAGCGCTAAAACAAAATTATATTAAATCAATATCATTTTTCACACAACTAAAATTAAGGTTGATTTGAGCAGTGTTTTTACTACTCAACCTTTAAACAAACATAAAATAAATGCACTAAAATATAATTATTCAATGGTATGTCCTCAAACATAAAAAAACACAGGTTCGTATCATGTGAAAGATCTAGAGTTAGGCTTATTATGAAAAAGGTTCAACATTTGATTAATTTACTAATATTGAAGAACCAATGTAAAGCTCATAATATATTGCAGAAGAATCCTAAGTTTGGCTTATCTGTTTACGATTTTTCGTAAAAGGCAATATAAGTACATATTCA
Organism: Mytilus galloprovincialis; assembly: GCF_965363235.1. Classification (NCBI taxonomy): domain Eukaryota; kingdom Metazoa; phylum Mollusca; class Bivalvia; order Mytilida; family Mytilidae; genus Mytilus; species Mytilus galloprovincialis. Next base: position 75,473,340 of record NC_134847.1, on the reverse strand, counting down.
AAAATACAACTCATCTCTCAATAACATTTATTTAATTGATTCTAAGGTAGTCTTTGTGTCTGTAAAAATGTACTTGTAATATTCCTTAAGTTGTCACATATACACAAACACAAAATCGGACTGTTTTAATAGCATGCTTATGAGGTGGCTTCACTGTATACCGTTATCTTGATTGTACAATAGCAGTACTTAATCGGTCTAGTTATTAAAATGCAAATTTCGATACAGATTTGTAACTTATCCCAATAAGACTGTTTGTTCTGTATAAAGAAAAATAATTTATTTGGTACATTATCCAATATGTTTAAACATATACCAAATATTTGAGGTTTTGACCTTTTTTCAACTTCGTTATAAAAGTAAGTTCAACTCTTATGGTAAAAGGTTTATAATTGAGTGATAGTGAAATGTTATTTTTTTGCTTGTGACAAGAAAAAAGGTTCGGGTCCCCATTTTTTCTTTATGCCCGCGTCACACTGTCCCGATTTTTACGCCGATGGCAACACGATTATGGAAATTTTCAAAATCGGGACTGATCGTATTCAGATCGGGCTATTCGTAGTGCCATCTTTAACCATCTTTAACCATCGGTCACATTTTCTAGCCTTCGGGGACAACTTCGGGAAGGGTTCTAAATTTTTTAACATGTTAAAAAATCCCCGAAGGTGCGTCCGATGTTGAGGGTTCGTATTGAGTTCGTATCACCATCCTCACCATCGTAATGTCACCGGGAATGCATCTTTGAACATCGTATTGCATTCGTGTTTCCATCGTTTCCATCGGGCAGTTTTGACATTACGATGTCTACACGAATGAATCACGAAGCTACCCGAAGGTCTTACGATGGCAACACGACTTCGTGAAGACTTCGTAATCCCGTCGTGTTGCCATCGAATAAAAGTACGAAGGCGACAAGATGGAAGTACGACGGCAATAAATCCAGCTAAATGTAAAGTTAATTTTTGCGCTAAAATACATTTAAAGTGCCATGCGCGATATGCACTGGTCAGTCTAATATGACAATTAAGAATCCCGTTCACAAAACATGGAGCTCATATCATATGATTCTATGAGAACAAGAAAGGCGACAGCGCGTTGTTTCTATTAATTCAAATGGAACACAAAGAGTAGCTATTACAGGCTCAGGATTTACTTTTACAAGTAAAATATTATTTTTTGTCAATTTTTTATATCAAGTAACATAATGAAATCATAAACGCGCATTGTACACCAACACTGCAGGTACACGTATATAGGGAAACCAACTTTTTCTTCATTATTCTGATTTTTTATGTATTGTCCGAGTTGTTGTCACACGAATGTATCCATAACCATTTCGTTTTCTATATGTCATATTTTGCCGCATTTGTTGCTTTCCCCACATCCTTCCTTTTGTCTATATTATTATGATATTCTTCTGGAAAGAGCTCTTTTTGAATAAAAGGGATCAACGAACCCATTACCTTACCTTTAAGATAGATCAGTAAACATGGGCATAATTATGGGTGATTATTCAGACTAGTGCACACATTTTACAGTTCAAACTAGGCAATGCCGAGCGTGGCATCCCCTCGTATGTAACATATTGGGGACAAATATGGACACTATATTTGTATATGACACATGCAGAAAATGGTAAATTGAATATGCATATTTGATACATAAACTTTTTTTTTAGAAATCAACCAAAACATTCAGTAACTGGAAATACCTTTAATATTGTCTTAAGAACCAGCAGGTTAAAAACCAGCACACATTGCCTAGTTTGAACTGTAAAATGTGTGTAAAATGTTAAGAACCAGCAGGTTAAAAAGAGCAACCAATTGCCTGTGTATTAGCTATTTCAAGGAGAAAAAACAAGTCCATCTGCATGACCTTGACCTTTGGCCTTGAACGTAAAAAATTTCAGATCATTACAAGGAGGAACAATATACCAAACGTGGTTAAAATCTTTTGAAGCATATTGGTTTTAGAGTGTCCACACGGGTGATATTGCCTTGTATTACAACTGCCACTGTGACCTTGCATCGTAAGCTGTACACGACGTCGTTTAGACATCGTATGGTCATCCCGCCATCATCGTAATCCACCGTGTAGCCTTCGTAATCCATCGTGTAGCCTTCGTGATCAATCGTATAGGCTTCGGCTGAGATATGAAGCTTAAATACCGGTCTTCGGTTAACCTTCGTGTGTCCATCTTTTGCTATCGTATATATTTTCAGCACCATCGTATAGACTTCGTTATTCATCGTACTTGCTTCGGTCACTTTTAAGTATTTAAACGAGATCGGGACCAACTTCGTACGAACTTACAATTTTCGCATTCGGTTGTCAATCGTATATAAAAATCGTGACAGTGTGACGCGGGCATTATAATGCATATTACAGAACCTATCTTCGCATATTTTATAAACTACTTTAATGTAAAAACATTATAATTAAATAGTGCAAAACACAATATGTGTTTTGATAAGTCTTTATAAATGGTGCTAAAATGTATACTTACATTCTGTTTGCCTGACATTCCATAGTACTTTTTGTGTAAGTCTCTAAGACCTATCCATGACGACGACTTCTCAGAACAATTCGGACCATCTTGGTGGCTCTTTTGTTTCTGATATATTGCCGTTCTAATGACTCTCTTTATCCATGTATGGGGTTTTCTTCCTTGATTCTTTTTAGTTTTTAAGTAATATTTTATATTTGGTCTTTGACAAAGCATTTCATAATGCTTGCAACAAAGATTCAATATTTCGGTCTATAGTGTTTTTGAAAGTTGTTTTGATAATGGATTCGTTTCAAAATGTTTTGTTTTGCTGCTTTATATGCATAGACACGTTATATAACTAATGACTGTGGTTAATACGTTAAATCTCGTAGTGTCATATCTATTGTAACCAGTGATAGTATTTAAGAGATGTGCATCAAAGTTCAAAACCTGGGTAATAGATTAGCACTAGATTGAGGGTGTCTTCTTTACGTGTTGTAGAGTCAACAATTTGTTCTAGTCAACTCTCTGGTACATTCCCCAAAAACGTTTGGTTGGTTCTAAACGCATATACCATCCACTAATGATGGCTTGTTCTGGTCAATATACATCAATCCAAATTAAAAAAATGAACATACACTTCGTTTGAGTGATATTTATGTTGTTCTCCGTTTTGTTCCGATAAGTATCGTCTGTGAATCAAGTTAATCTGATAATCGATTAAAAGAAGCTATGATAATTTCTTTTTCGAAACTAGCTTTATTATAAAAGTTAAAAGTTCTGTCTCTTTGTTTGTTTTTGTAATGTTGTCCAGGTGATCGATATTATAGCTGCTATCATTACTAACTCCATGATTGCCTTTTGGGTGATCTCTACGTTCCTTGTCACTGAAAGTAATCTGTAATGATCACGCTTCGTTTGATTTGAAACAACCAATGTGTTTAATGTGGAATTACTATTTGGTTAAGTTGAACAAAAAACTGCTTCCAATTATTTACATTTTCAATGTCTTAAACTAAAAAACAGTTGAGTAGCCTTATTTTGATTCTAGTTCATTATTAGTTTTTGTTTTGTGATGGTATCATGAACGGTATGTCTGCCCTAAAAGATGTGAAATCAATTGGCGGGGAATTTATGCTTGATATTAATGTTGACGATATAGATTTTCTGATATATTACTAGCCATTAACTTATTGGATAATATATTGAAATTTAAATACATCTATGTGTTATCACTACTTGATTTGAATCATAAATGTATTGAAGAAATGTTATACTTGATACTTTATATATGTTATTGACCATCTATTCAGTTTATGTTTGTCCTCCTGCCACAGCAATCGCAAGCTATAGATTATACTTTGGGTGTGTTTAGGTAAAATGCTAAGGAAAATTGTGGTCGTCAAATACTTGGATTGGTTTTTTTAAAATATCGGTAGGTGAAAATAAATACTCCTTTCTGTGTAGATTGCATATCATGGAAAATCATTAAATATATTTTCAACTTATCCGTAGAAGGTTGTTTAGGTTAATGTTAGTTGGTTACCGGGTTTTCAGTAAAAACATGTATTTGTTAGAATACAGACTGAATGAATGTGTTGAACAATGAAATTGTGTCTTGTCCAAAAAAATGATTAAAAGCATGACCATAATATAAACACCATCGGCGTTTAGCATTCATAAAGAAGAACAATCTAGATAAGAGCTTCGTACGCATGTAATCGTTAACGTGTTCCCGTGTTAAACGTTACCGGTATGAAACTAAATGACGAATGTTTTATTGTATTATCATGTAACATCTCAAATAGTTATCAAAGGTACCAGGATTATAATTTAGTACGCCAGACGCGCGTTTCGTCTACATAGGACTCATCAGTGACGCTCATATCAAAATATTTATAAAGCTAAACAAGTTAAAAGTTGAAGAGCAATGAGGATCCAAAATGTCCACGACTGGAAAAGGAAACAGAGAATTACTTGTGTAGTATAAACCTCATATCATCACTGTTAAACTTTTACAACTCATCGATCGTGTCCTTGTTCAGTGTATGAAAACAAGCACATGACATTTTTTTCTGTTTGTTTGTTCTTTCATTTTCAAACTATCAATTGATAACAGTCTTTTAAAAAGCTAGTTATTTTGAAACAGAGTAGAGGTTATCATAAACGGAGGTTTTTCGTTTTGTGTATTTTTTACCTTTGAACATGGTCTCGTTTTTCGTTACAACTTATGTCCCCATCAAAAAGCGTCAAAGTAAAATTTTCACGGTCCGTGGTGTAATTCCAATAAACCATATTATCTTCCGTAACAACATAATATTCTATGAGACATAAATCAGATTACGAATATATTAATTTTACCAAAGTGCATATATGATAAAGCATTTGTTATCAACTGAAAATAACAATTTGTATTCCGATAGAAAGAAACCGTGAAAATTGATCTGTTATATCAGAAAATGAAACGTTTATAGATAAATAATTTAACAGACATTGTCAGCCGTGTAAGAATGAATTACAAAACGTAATGATTATAATTAAAATATCATAGTATTATGTCTACTTTATCCATACACTTTGGTACACGATATGATGAGCAATATAACAAAGTTTATTGTCTAAGACGTTCCATTAGATGCAACTTAAACGGTTTTTTTTTATCTTATTATAGAATATTATTAGTTATCTTGGTGTAATCAGGGGTGTACAGAATTTTACACCGTTGTTGAAAATTCATACACCCTGAGGCGAAGCCGAATGGGTGTATGAATTTTCAACAACGGTGTAAAATTCCGTACACCCCTGATTACACCAAGATAACGAATTTATTTCTTTTGAAATATTCCTTTCCTTATTTTCATACTAAGTTGTAAAATTCTGATGAAAATTTTACACGACAAAAGCAAAGTGTGTCTCACATCATTTTTGTTTATAGACGATGTAAGCAAAGTGTGCCGCAAAAATTAAAAGACCATTTAAGATAATAAATAGAAGACGAAAGCAAAGTAATATTTTGCACCTTTTAACCATTTTAACCTACAGATGACGAAAGCAAAGTGTGCGACCATGACTATTTGACTTGAGGCAATTTTAGGTTACAGACGACGAATGCAAAGTGTGCAGTAAAGATCATTTCAGGTTACAGACGACGAATGCAAAGTGTGCAGTAAAGACCATTTCAGGTTACAGACGACGAATGCAAAGTGTGCAGTAAAGATCATTTCAGGTTACAGACCACGAATGCAAAGTGTGCAGTCAAGACCATTTAAGATATTAGGTGTGCATCCAACACTGTTTTTTTTAATAAACATACATGTTCAAACATATAAATTTTTATTTTTATTTTAACTTAACAATTAACATGATAAAAAGTCATGTATAACATTTTGAAAGGTTCATAATTTGTCTATAAACATCTGATGACGTGTTTTAATGCTTGAAAACTATTTCCACTTTTCCGATATTACAGTTACTGAATATTGGTCCCAATGGCTTGTTAGAAGTTTTAGTAATTGTCAAATTTTGACTGCACTCAACTTGACGATCTCCAATTTCTGAGAAACATTCATTTGAGAATAGCTGATTTATGTCAAAATCATTTAAATTGTTAATTTCATCCAAATTACATGTAGGAGCTGGTACTAGTTCATTTGAAAAGTTTTGATTGGGAATTGGAGGAAATGTTAACATTCCGTGTGCTTTTGGAGCAGTTAACATTTTGTGTGCATTCGGAGCAGGTAACTGCAGTTGAGGTGTAGTCGTGGTAGCTGAAGGCTGTATCAACTTTTGAATGGCTTGGCCCATTTCTTCTTTTTCTTGGTCCGACACACGATGATAAACAGCTAAAGAGTTGACAGATTTGTGGCCTGTCACAGCCATAATTTGTGAATCTGCAAAATTGTTCTTGAATAAGGCTGTTGTACCGGTGGCCCTTATTGAGTGATTAGTATAAATCTTGGATAAATTGCAAGCTTTACTCAGTTTTGTCATGAAAGAACTTATAGAGTCTCTACCGAGCCCCTGTTTTGTAAACCACACACTGTCATTGTCTGAAAAAGGTATCTTTGGGACGCTGCCAAAGTCGATTATTATCAGGGTGCAGTTTGGAAAGAAGCTTTTCAAAAGAAGTTACAGGACACAGGGGCGAGTCCTTGTTTTCTGTCATAAAACCACCAAAATTCTCCTTTTCATTGTATCTTCTATTTTTAACTAACTCATCCCTTGATTTTTTAACAAATTTTACTCCTGTATTTGGATTTACATCAACGATAAATGTGTCCTTTGTCATTTCTGGTATGTTTTCAAACCCTCTTCGGCAAAAATACAGACGAATGTCCATTTGTACCTTGTTCAGCAACCCACATGGTGTGGCAGTTGACATATGGATACTCGAATACAGTTTGTGTATGTCACACTCCTCAATCGCAGGGTAGTGCTGTACATCTCCCTTTCCAAGTGTTTTGAGCTCAGACATTGCTGTCTTAAAGATTTCATTTGACGACAAAAATTCTGTGTCCTTTATTATATCAAAAGTTTTTAAGTGCGGCGGAGCCTTCAGGTGCCTATTTAGACCATATCTAAAATTTTCAAGAGATGAGGTTTTATACATGTGTCCATCAGACGTACGGGTGTCCAAATAAAAACTACTCAAAACAACATTCAGTTCACTCGGTGAGTAATTTTCGAACTGCGGATCTTCTTCTTTTTCTGTTAGGTACGCCCTAAGCATGTTTGCACTCTTTTTGTTTGATTTTGCAGTGTTTTTTGGCACAACATTTGCCCTTTTAACCAAAATTTCCGCTTCAGTATGACAGGCAAATCTTTTCGTCGCCATTGAAGCAGACGTAAACAAATAGTTACTTCCCCTTTACTGCTTACGCAAGCGAAACAGTGCATTGAAATTAATTCGGAATAACAATTGTGATTACTTTTTCGAATAGAAAAGGTAATAAATAACACATTTTATAATGTTTTTCAAAGGAAATTTATGTAACTCTATTATTTATTACTGCAGCGCGTAGTTAAATATTATTTTTTTTTATCCCGGGTGAACAAGGGTGGGGTATTATTTACACCCGGGTAGTTAACCAATCAGATTTCAAGATTATTCCTTCATAAGAAATAAAGAGATTTATCCATACTCCGATACATGATGAGATACGAAATACAAAAAAGTAATCCTCTATATTCTTAGACTTACCATCATCACCATTAGATGTAACTTAAACGATTTGTGTTCGTATTATAGATTATAGAGCTTTGTCTTTACTCCGACACACGATACGATAGGAAATACAAAAACGAATGTAATTCTTTATTATCTTAGATGTGTCATCAGATGCAAATTTAACGTTGTTTTCTATATCTTATTATAGATTTGAAAGAGAATAAAATGATATATATTCCTAACAATCATTCAAATCAGTTATATAATTAAAGCTGACTGGAATTAAACTTTATTTACAGACGTTTATGCTTATTAAGTAAAAAGATTTGGTATGGGTGCAGCGGTTTATATTTGTCATTTTTGGTTCTGACTATGCGGTATGGGCTTTGTTCATTGATAAAGGCCGTACGGTGACCTATAATTGTTTATTTTTGTGTCATTTGGTCTCTAGTGGAGAGTTGTCTCATTGTCCATAATACCACCTCTTCTTTTTTATATCTCCATCCAAGTCAAAATTTGTAAAAGAAAAACCATTATAGGTTAAGTACGGTCTTCAACACGAAGCCTTGTCTTACACCGCACAGTAGAGAAAACAACACAAGCGACATAAGTATCTACTTTATACATTAAATGTAACTTAACAATGGTATTTGTACGTATGAAGCGTCAACCTCATGTTATTTATACCTTTCAAGCGTCATTGTAACATACATTGTACGTATGAAAGTGAAAATTATTAATTTGGATTGTCTTTCTTTTCCCAAAATCATTTCTAGACCGTTTCAAAGGTGAAAACTTATGTATTACAAACTTAATCACTGACTGCATACGTAAGATGGTAAGTCGGTGATTGTTTTTACAGATATATATATTTATTTGACAGTAAGCTAAGAAAAAATACGATTTTTATTGATAAAATGAAATTTATCAGTATCTTTTAATTTAAGTTGCATATGTTATGACGTTACGCGCGATGTTCGTACCTCATTGGAAATACGGTGTAGTTGGCAAGATGTAAGTCCAAAATATATAATTTTGTGATATCATATTCATTGCTATTGTACGTATTTTGAAAAATAACGATTTTTAAAATAAAAACGAAAAAAATAATTGTTGAAAATATGTTTTATGCTGCATGCGAGAAGCTTCATTTAAAAAATACGGCGATTTTTAGGTTTTCCCGCGTAACATATTTCATTTATTGTAACCACTAAACTATGATTTTTGTCAAAACTATTTAATATTTTGAAAAACGTTTTTTTCCATTATTAAACAGAATGGTTCATTTAGTCTTTGATGCATTTTTTATGACGTTATGATGATGTCATAGAAAAAAAAACGCGTTTCATACTACAAGGGCAAATCTGTCCCACGGTGAAAAAGAAATTGGATTCCAGATTTGAGAATCAAAAAACATTTATCTAAAATGAAAAAAGTTTAGTATTTGTATTTACTACATCAATGTTAATTTGCTTAATTTTATGAATTTAAAGACAAATATCATGAAAAATGATATATGGTAATTCATGAGCGATTTTTCAAAGGCTTACAAGGTTGTCGCACCGCCATTTTTTGACGTAAAAACGAACTCAACTCAAATTTACGTCAATTGTTTGCTTATCACTGCTCTTATAATGGTAGACAGTGCTTGTCGTTTGTTGGTACTATGTGTGATAAATCACAGTAGAGCCTTCATCAATGAGCAAAGCCCATACCGTATAGTCAGCTATAGAAGGCCCCGAAATGACAAATGTAAAACGTTTTACAATTCAAACGAAAAAACTAACGTCCTAATTAATGTACAAAAAAAATGAACGAGAAACAAATATGTAACACGGCACCAAACGACAACCACTGAATTACAGGATCTAGACTTGGGACAGGCACATATGTACGCAATGTGGCGGTGTCCCAACCCTCCCCTAACCTGGAACAGTGGTTTTATAGTACAACAAAAGAACGAACTGTAAAAATCATTTGAAAAAGGCTTATCTGTAGATATTCGGTCTCAACAGTATTTCATGTACATTGTAGAAACCCGCAAATATATTTGCTCCTGTCTTTATTTCATAGCAACGTTATGTTACATATTTATATATGACTTTTTAAGCCAAGACGCAAAGATATGCTGATTTAGTTTAAATTTGGTTAAGTTTAATTGGTAATTAAACTAAATTGATTTGTGTGGGACTAGTGCCTAATTAGCGATAAAACCTTTTTGTTGATTGATATAGATCGTTAATCATTTAGTGTAAACTAGATATATAAGTCCCTGACCTGTGAAGTGGAGCTGTAGGAGACTTTATTATATTTGTTTGTCTATCTGTCTTGTAGTCTTTTTTGTCTGTCTGTCTGGTGGTCTTGTTTGTCTTGTCTGTCTGGTGGTCTTCTCTGTATATCTGTCTGGTGGTCTTGTGTGTCTGTCTGTTTGGTGGTCTAGTCTAGTTGTCTTGTATATCTGTTTGTCTGGTGTTCTTGTCTGTCTGTCTGTTTATCTGGTGTTCTTGTCTGTCTGCCTGTTTATCTGGTATGTCTGTCTGACTGGTGGTCTTGTCTGTCTGTCTGTCTGTCTGTCTGTCTGTCTGTCTGTCTGTCTGTCTGTCTGTCTGTCTGTCTGTCTGTCTGTCTGTCTGTCTGGTGGTCTTTTCTGTCTATCTGGCGGTCTGGTCTTGCTGTCTGTCTGTCTGGTTGTCTTGTCTGGCTTGCTGTCTGTCTTATTGTCTTGTCTGTCTGTGCCTGTTTGGTAGTTCTTTGTGTGTCTGTCTGGTGGTCTTTTTTGTGTGTATGTCTTGTGGTCTTGTTTTTGTGACTGTCTGGGGGTCTTGCCTGTCGGTCTGTCTATCTGATGGTCTTGTCGGTGTGGTGGTCCTATTTGTCTGTATATCTGTCTTTCTGGTGGTCTGATCTGTCTGTTTATCTGTCTTTCTGGTGGTCTTTTCTGTCTATCTGGTGGTCTGGTCTTGCTGTCTGTCTGTCTGGTTGTCTTGTCTGGCTTGCTGTCTGTCTGATTGTCTTGTCTGTCTGTGCCTGTTTGGTAGTCTTGTTTGTGTGTCTGTCTGGTGTTTTTTTTGTGTGTATGTCTTGTGGTCTTGTTTTTGTGACTGTCTGGGGGTCTTGCCTGTCGGTCTGTCTATCTGATGGTCTTGTCGGTGTGGTGGTCCTATTTGTCTGTATATCTGTCTTTCTGGTGGTCTGATCTGTCTGTTTATCTGTCTTTCTGGTGGTCTTTTCTGTCTATCTGGTGGTCTGGTCTTGCTGTCTGTCTGTCTGGTTGTCTTGTCTGGCTTGCTGTCTGTCTGATTGTCTTGTCTGTCTGTGCCTGTTTGGTAGTCTTGTTTGTGTGTCTGTCTGGTGTTTTTTTTTTGTGTGTATGTCTTGTGGTCTTGTTTTTGTGACTGTCTGGGGGTCTTGCCTGTCGGTCTGTCTGTCTGATGGTCTTGTCGGTGTGGTGGTCCTATTTGTCTGTATATCTGTCTTTCTGGTGGTCTGATCTGTCTGTTTATCTGTCTTTCTGGTGGTCTATCTGGTGGTATCGTCTGGCTGGCAAATGTCCATGATAAAATCCAGATCAAGTTCGAATTTATTTCGGTCTTATGAGTTTGACCGAGTAATTCTCTTATATGCTGGATACTGTCCACGCTAGTCTGTGTCCACACTTGTTTCATTCGATATTTCGTATAAAGAAATTCTTCCCAAAAAATAACTTTGTTATTTATATGTTCAACCTTACTGTGGATACTCGTTTAAAGAGATGTTTGGTAGAATATGGCAAGGAGATAGCAACTCAGATGTTCCGTTATTTGTCTTTCTAATGTTAACATCATAGAAGGAACGAACCATCTTTTTATGTGTTTAAATATTTGGTGCGGAGGGGCATTTTATTTCGTACAGACAATTTGATGAAGTATATATATGAAGCCAAAAAAAATAAGCTTTAAAAAAAAATCCTTTGTTCAACCACAAAAGATGAATCGTCGATATCTAACAGTATTAACAATCAGATAGCTAACTACCAGGGGGAATAATGTTGATTTTTAGCAACTATTGGTTACCGTATGGCCTTCGTTTTTTAGCTTTAGTCCAGACCCAGGGCTCAATTTCAGATTGCCTTCATTATGTACTGACGACAATAAACAAACAAGAACTATCTTGATACAAGATATACGACACATTTATGTGTTGGCGTGAAGTTTTGTATCAACCATAAACATTTATCTTTTGATTTTTTATAATTTCACACATATGTTGATTCTGACTTGACTATAAGGTGTATTTGAAGGTTTTTTTCCGGAGAAAAAAAACCCTTAAAAATACTAGTTAGTATAACTATACGTCAAACACAACTTTAAGTTAGAGATACAACCTATTTTGGTTTGAAAATCGTGAATTGACGGTAAAGAAAGTGAGATGATATTTGTATTTTGAGATTTTTTATTTCAATTATAATAGTTTAATGATAATATGCTTTGACTTAATAATTAACCCTTGGCATTTTAAACAAAGTACAACAGATGTATAGCAGTGTCTCCAGTTATTGAATCCTAAACTGGATATCAGCTATTTATACCTTCCTTTGCTTCCATTAATTACGAGTATTTTTCTTAAGGTTTAATGGTCAATAATGTTAAGTTACCAGAAACACTATAAATACTAAAAAATCGAAACTGCTTTTTCAAGTTGAAGACGTGCATGTACGCTTAAAGATCGATTAATTATGCACTGACAAAATCTCTATTTTGGAAAGGGAAAGGCAAGGGAATTAAAACGAGAAAGCAAACATGTGCGAACCAAAAACAAATATTATAAACAGCAACAAAGTTAAGCACTGAGTAGCATATGACCGAGCATAACTTATGGCGGTGGACAAAAAAGTTTACCGACTCAAAATGCTCTCCTAAGTTTAGAAAGTGATGCAACAGCAGTCGGTAAAAATCAATTTAAAAAGACAGTTGCAACAATTTACACTAAATAACTCGTAAGAAATAGTCTAAGCTAGGACATAGATTAACGATCTGAGATATTAAAGCCCGGGATGAAGAAGTATGAAAAAAATGAAAGACGAAAACATTCCAAAAAGACCACACCAGACCATAAAGCATAAAACAGTCCATTAATGGCATTGGGCTGTATCTGGTTTTTGATCGGTTTGTTTCTTATAAACAAAAAGACTTACACGTACAAAATGTACAGTATCAAGATTGTTTTAATTGTCCAATGTATTCATGATTCCCTAACTGAAAATTAACGTTTTCCCTATGTACAACAATGTTGTCTTAATTCAAATATCCTAGTAATTAGATTAAGAAAAATATGAAGATAATGGCGAAATTATAGCTGAATGCATTTTGCTTTTACTTGCATGGAGTTTAGGATAAAGAAATACCGGCTCTGTAATTTTGCTTAAATAATTTGAGTAATTTATAAAGTTTGACTGTGCTAACATTTTTTCAAACTGAGGATATATATACAATATTAGGTCAATGTCAAAGCAATATTAACTTCTTTTTTTTTGTACGAGGCTAAGAAACAGCTGTTTTTTTTTTTTTTTTGGAAAAAGGGAGACAATTCAATCTCAAATATAGTCTTAATTGTGATTTCTTACGTATACTTTATGTATGACGTTAGTAAAGTCAGATATCGAGAATTCTCTAGTACTAAGCGTTAAAGGACACTAAAATAACTAGTGTAAAACAACACAAACGGGAAAATCAACGGTCTTATCTATATAAAAAAACACTAGAAACACTTATGAACCACATCAACAAACGACCACAACTAAACATCAGGTTCAAACAAATGCAGCGGGTTTAAGCGTTTAAATAAGTATCAGCTTTCACACTGAAACAATAGTGTAACAGTGCAACATAGAACGACACACTATTATTATCAATTGGAATGACGTAACTCAATCGAAGGATACATAAACACAAGGGAACAGCGCACATAATAACAAAAGTATAAAGATTTCTTCTAGAAGACATATTAATTGGAAAAATATTCGTCTAATCAAAATTGAAAAAGCATTTACATTAATAATATTTTCAGCAAAAAAGCTTAAAGGATTTTACGAATAGTCTAAGGCTGTGCAATTCGATACCTATACATTTATATCACTAGTTTTCCAGACATTACTTTTAATGCTTAAAGTTGAAGAGAATAAGAAAAGACAAAAATAAAAGCAAAACAATGCATATAATGAAATAAGAACTAAAAGAAAAAATAAATTTTAAAACATAATTGATATAATCCTTAGGTCTGCCTGTGATTTCAAACAGTAGTCATTGTTTTCGGGTGATTCATTTTGCGCCAATGCATGTGTAATCGATGTTTTATCTTGTTTATCTGTACTCTTCAAACGAAGTTTGAAATTTATTTTTCATACAAGTTCAGAGACACACCATCAGTAAGAAACACACATAAACGTTTTGAAAAATTGCATGGGACGTCGACCAGGCCTCCCTAAAAATGACTGCAGTGAGCCATTAGAATGGTTGATGCCGGAATAAGTGTTGCATACGTCGCGGATCGATTAAATGTGCATAGGTCAATAGTGTTGGGATGTAGGTAAACTGGAACTCACAGAATAGGACTCGATCTGGTAGACCAAAAAACAAGTGAAGAGCACTATCTATTGTTATGTCAACACGTGACACATTCATTCCGGCCACACGAGTAGTGCATAGACTAGTGCATATTTCGGCTCAGACATTGCCTTTACAGATTATACATGCACGAAGACCAGAGAAAAGGATGGAGCTGACATTGAACCGTCAAGATCAAAGGCTAATCAGTACAAACCGCCATTTACATTGGCTTAATAGGAACTGGCGAATATGTGATGTTTACAGATGAATCCCGCTTTAATTTGAAGTTTGCCGATGGTCGCATACTGGTATGGCGTCAGAACAATCAACGATATCATGTAAGCACTGTTGTGCAGAAGGATCAGATTGGAGATGGTAGTTTAATGGTTTGAGGAGGAATCCATTATGTTTGTAAAACAAATTTAATGATCTTTCGTGGGACTTTGCATGCCAGTAGTTATTGTGACAACATCTTGATTTCCGTTGTTAGTCCCTTCCTTGTCCAGCGTAATCATAATCTATTATTAAAAGGACAATGCAATACCACATATTCCTCGCCTGATGATGAATCTGTTCCAAACGAACAACATAAACATTCTTGATTCCCAGACATCAATCCGATCGAGTATGTATGGGATTTGATGAACCGACGCATCCCTTAAAATCACGGTGACTTCCAAACTTTACAACGGCAAGTTCAGAAGACACTAAATGAAATGCAAAACTTTGTCATTAATTCATTTTGTTATTATTACAATCATTTGTTATCAAGTTAACATGTAATAAAACAAAAATATATCATTTTCTTGCAAAACATTTGGCTCAGTTTATAATGTGGGATATGGCAATACTTTTAGTAATTAGTTGCCTATATTTAAATACTATGTAAAGATAAATTCGTTTAGGAATCATTTGAAATATTTACAAGTGTCATTAAAAATATGAACATGACAGTATTAGCTAAAATAATGCAAATAAACCTTTGGAAATACTATTAAATTGTAATCTTTCCAAGGATTGCCAGTAAATGCGTATCCGTTGATTTACAATGCGTTAGAAGTTCTTGTTTGACACCTTTTTTCTTGGACCACATTTTTAAATGAATCGAATAATTCTGTATTGGCCGATTTGAAGTTTGTTTAAATTTCCGTAGTACACAGACATCCCAGGATAATGTCCTTTATATTTTCCGTTATGATAGGCAATTTTTTTTATGCAGGACTATAATGTTTACATTGAAAAGAGGTTCAGAGAAATGATGTTCAACTCAGATATAATACACTGATATATTGTTTCTCTCTCTTAATATAAAACCATGCAATTAATATCCCCCATTGGTTTCATGTTCGAAGGCTCTTTAATTATATCATGGAAATTGAATAAATTCTCACGAGTTGTTGAATCTATTTCTCTTATGGTAAACATTAGCATTGTGTTGAATTAAATTTATGCGAATCCTTAATCTAGTCTTTCGCGTACCAGTATAATGTCATGTTCCGATTAAAAATTAACAAAAAAGATCATTATCAACGGGCATATGTGATTTCATCAATGTTATACAAAACACTTTTCACCTGATAATCTTCTTTTTGTTAAATTTTACTATTTTCTGAACGTACAAAAAGTCTTAAAATGTCTGATGTTAAAGTTTGACACCGGAAAATGACTTGTAATTTTATACTGGAATTAGCAAAAGATTAGTTCATCTATTCGCTGAGTTTTTAATTTAATACAATGAGAGTGTTGACATAAGAAAAATATGTTTAAAAACTTATGAGAATGGCACATCGCTTGATATCATCTCTCGTTATTTTATTTAAGTTGTTTTATTAATAAACGCGTTTATTATCATACTGGGATTAAATATCGAGTTGATATGAAGCGATATCATATTCTCACTCGTTATGAAAGCTATAAATCTCTTCGTGCAAGAAATTTATATATATAAAAGAGAAAACATATTATCTTCTACTTCAGACGAATATTTCGTCCACATAAAACTAATAACTTGCACTCGAATCAAAACGAACAGAAAATCAAATCAATAACAAATGTTATAAGGATTGGTGTGTCATAAATAAAAAAAAACAAAATAAAAAGTGTGCTACATCTGGGTAAAGTCTTGAATTGACTTACTAGTATTTGCAACAACGCAAAAGAAAACCTTGGTATTTACACAAACCATCTAAATCTACATAAGAAGTGAAATGTGATAACAAACCCGAGATATTTGAATACCCACGAGTGTTTTTATTTAACTGTGCGTTGATATTCTTTGAAACAACCTTTCTCCATCATTCATATTTGAATAATGAAAAGATCTGCATTAAGAAGTTCATCTCAAATGCTCTTTTATATAATTTCTAGCTTGCCAGCTTTATCGATCTTTAATCTGATTACTTAACTATGTGTCGTGTCTTGACACAATTATGTAACATTATTAATATGTAAATCTAATTCCTCTTATGTATTTACATTTAATTTTTATTAAGATATTATCGGATTTGAACCATTCTACTGCTAATCAAACAGTGAATTTAAATTGTAAACATCAAAGTTAATAGAATTTTGCATTCCAACTGAACTTAATACTAAAAAAATGATTGGTAAAAAAAAACTTAAATCTGACAAAGTACACATGTTCTGTTAATTAAAGGAAGACATGCATATACAAATTTTAAATGATATGATCTTTGTAATTGATTCTGTTATTTTGTTTATGGCTTAAAATGACGATATCCACGTGGACGATTTAAATAACAATTTTGCTCTATCTGGTATTTGGATCTGCCAATGGTACCGTGGCTGTGGCTGATTGCGTTTTCAACAACCAGATCACAAAGTGGTAGAACTATCCGTCCTTGAAAATAGCATGCAGAGCATATTCCCTACGTTGCAGTGTAATTTCTCATATTCAAATATACTTGATGAAGGTAACGTGTAGTTAGGGTCTAAATTTTGGAAGTAATGGAGTTTTAAAAGTTGAGTGATAATGTCAAAAAAAAGGCATTTCATCTTTAATACAAATGTGTTTCAGACAAAGTCTTCAATTTAAAATGATTATCAATTGCGTTATATTGACTATGAAGGACCAACAACTGATAAAGAAAAACTATCAAACAACAGCAGTAAACATGAGAAATTATGTTCTAATTCGCCAAGCTTAACCGAACATAAATTATTTAGTCAATAAAACTCAACACATGTATACAATAGGAATGAGCTCTCCTTGTGAGTAGCACACTAAGACTTTATTTTTTCTTTTTCTTCAAACATCACAACCATTTCATATATATATTCATATTTCAATAGTCATTTAAACGTCCATCTGCATCAAATTACTCATCCAAGCAAATCACACAATTTTCTCAATACAACATAACACCGTATCGGGACTCCATCCCACTAAAAATCAAAATCAACAACAATCTACAAAACACAATAAATACATTATTATTACAATTTATCTTGTCACATCATTAAACTGTCTAACTCAAATCTATCAAAATGGGTGGAGTGGGTGGGGGGTATGTAAAACGAAACGGAAGGTATGCTACTCGGTAAAGGCAGAACGTCGAATAACTGGTTATAAAAATATCTGATATTTATAATGAGATTCTGCACGAGAATTACGATCCTACCCTCGTACAAACGGGTAGAATACCTGCATTGCGACATACAATAGCCAATCAAATCATACAATATCAAACCAGGTATGCAACCATGTGCTAATCAACACGTGTTTAACATAAACAAACACGGACATGTGCTTCCGATACTATTAATAAATATATTAACCAAACAAACAAAAACTAAAACTTTTTTTTTATGTAGATTAAAAAGTTGTTTTTCCCGTTTGAATGGTTTTACACTTGTAATTGTGGGACCCTTTATAGCTTGTTATTCGGTGTGACCCAAAGCTCCGTGTTGAAGGCCGTAACTTGACCTATAATTGTTTACTTTCATAAATTGTTATTTGGATGGAGAGTTGTCTCATTGGCACTCATACCACATCTTCCTATACGTATTAGCAGCTAATTTTTTTTCTTTAAAATTCAGGGAAAAAATGTGTGGTAATCATTCGGAAAGTGTTCTTCCAACTTTTATAGGACACAATTGTAACAGGACAAATAATTATAAAAATGATTTTTTTTTTAACAAATGCAATTTCAACATCATACGGTAAATCTGATAGTTTATACATCGATACTAGCTCCCAGTCTTTTAAAAATATTTTGTTTTAAGGGAAATAAATAGTTTACAGCGGCTGCTATATAAGAAAGCTGTAACCAATGTATCCAAAGACTATCAAATGCATAATACTATCATTGTAACCACATACATTAACATTTGACTATTCTCGTATATTTGTGTCAGCTCATATGCTTTCTCGAACATTTTGTTTTTATGAAAGACACAATTATAGCAAAATGGATCATGCTATTGGAAGCTTTGATGGCACAACGAAAGATAATCCTTTCTAGCCAGTCTGCTATTGATTTTGTTTGGAACTTATTTCATTAGTGTCACACTAGTTTTTCATAGATTAATTTCTTTGTCATCACATATCTCTTAACACAGTACCAATATTGATTTATTTTCACCAAATATATGGAAATTTATTGAACCTTGCAAACAATTTAATACAGAGTGGTAGTGGTACTTCACATCATTTATAAACTTAACAAATTTATGATTTGTTATTTTGAAAAGAGAAAGAAGATACCAATTCAAGGGAGCATAAAAAACTCAAAGCAAAGAACAACTAACAACGCCGAGGAAAAAAACCGAAAAATGAAAAACAAAACAACGCCATAAAACAGCATCCAAAAAAACTAATTACTGAGGAAAATGAACCCCATGAAATACATTAAATAACTCAGATGCACGCAAAGGAAAGTAATCACTTCTACAAATGTGTCACCCATCTTGTTGCTCCTGCAAGTGATAAGTCTGATTAAGTGATACAAAGAGGATTGGATTGTGGTAACGACAATTAAAATAATTTAAACATATCCAGCTGAAAATGTTATAATGTTGTTGTTAACCAATTGCGTCTAGAATGATTCTGATCTCACAACGTTTTATTTTGACTGAAAACTCAAATGGTTTTTTTGGTGTTTAGCATTGAAGTACAGTACAGTTTTCTCTGGGCATTCCACAAGGTGATGTTTTTCGTTACTGTTAATTGTGTTTAATTAATAAATTATATAATACAGCAACCAATAATATAAGTGTGTAAAATAGCGTGACTTATTATCAATGCGTTATGTATTTGCTGTTCTTCAACAAGAGAAGCAAACAATTCAAAATATACATCAACATCAGGGTATTCAAAACAAATATTTAAACTTTACTCATATCTATGGGACAAAATAGTTCACAGATTAACAGCTGTGTCAACCAAAACATTCTAATTTTACTGCCATGTCACCTTAACGTCAGCAGAACAGTTA
Organism: Mytilus galloprovincialis; assembly: GCF_965363235.1. NCBI lineage: Eukaryota > Metazoa > Mollusca > Bivalvia > Mytilida > Mytilidae > Mytilus > Mytilus galloprovincialis. The sequence continues at coordinate 75,453,645 of NC_134847.1, read as the reverse complement.
GTATTCAGACAGAAATGCATACCAGAAAAATACAAGAAGATAACAAAAAGTGGACATGTACACTGGCTGCAATCATTATAGTATGTAGTACTGAAAATGGAATCTTACTGATAAAGATAAACATTTTTTTTTCTGAACGATGCACTATCCTGTTTGTGTTGTAAAGGATACAGGAAAGTTTAACCATTCTATTGGAGTTACATAAGTAGGTTTTAAGTGTCTGATTTATCAGGTAAATCAATATCCTATTTAAATTGAATTCTGTCAACAACGGTGACATAATGATGATACACCAACTGCACAAAGCTCTCAAAGACAATGAATTATTTGGGAAATAAAGATAGAACCCTAAAAATGCAGAATGGATAAAAAAAAAAAAGACACAGAAATGGATTAATGATAATCAACGCAATACAGATTATTTCTAAACAAAATTCTATAAAAGTATTTTTTTATAATGTAGGTGTTGATTTAGATCAATTGCGAACTAGGCCTTCATAAACAATGTTATCCGCGTAATATTCACCATCAATAATGAAATCTGCTGAAGGCAAAATGGCGATTGCGTTGAAATATCCCACCCTAAAAAGCACAACATATATAGTTATTCATGAGAAAATACAGATTAAGCACGTCATTATCTCTTTGCGGTGTAAATCAATATTCGTGTTTTTTATATGAAAGAAGAAAACGCGACATCCAATGTCAACTCTATTACAATGTAATTTAGTAATATAGAAAGATAAACAGATTATCTCTTGTAAATGTACACGAATTTAATAACATGTCATCTATCTACATGGCTTATTAAGAGACATGTTAAAAAGTAGTCCTTGTTTGGTCGCATTAACTTATTATTTTCTGTGTGGTGAATATAACTAAATATGATAAATATCTCCAAACAAACCAAAATTAGTCATTATAAACTAAATGTATACAATGTACTGTAAATAATATTATGGCATGCAGAAGGTAGTATATTGATTGTGGACACCTCGATATATACGTGTATACTATACAAGTATCGGACATATATAGATGACTCAAGAACCCACCCGTTATAGCACTAAATAAATATCCATGCAGTTAACTCACAGACTTGTAATTAGATACTAACAGAACTCTTTTTTCCCAAAAACTGCAGATAAAAAATAGAATAGTGAAAATCCAAGTGTATACCGGAATAGAAATGAATTGTATGATTCCCTACTGCAGTTATTTTTAGATATGACGTCTTGTTCTACTAAACGTTGTTTAGGATATTTATCAATTTATTGTCAATTATTAGTTGTATATGTCTACGTATTTATATAGCACACACTTTCTTACCTTGCAACAATGGTTAAATGTTGAAAGTATTTAACGATTTAACTATTTAAGTTACTTTGAAAAAATAAAACGACACTAGACTTCAGCCAATTTGTTCATTGTTTCGGAGAATAATAAACCAACCGGGAATTTGATTAGATCAATGTGAAGTTTCATACAAACAAAAAATCAAGATATTTTACTGTATTGAAGGAAGTAAGTATACTTTTTGATTTATGTGTTTATACCTATATGGTTTTCCTCAGTATAAACATTATAAATTACCTATTTTGTGAATGTGGTCGAACGATTGATTGAAAAGAAACGAAACAGCTACATACGTGCAGGGTATCAGCCAGTCACAGGTCTTGATTTGTACAATCAAAAGTTGCAATGGCCTAAACGAAAACGTGAGATTTTATTTATAAGTAGAATCGTATAAGATAATTGGATATAAGGTAATCATAATTATTTATGAATATTCACTGAATTAAATAACTATAACTGCGAACGGCGATAAGGAAGGTAAATTGAAAATAAAACGTATCGACTAATCTACCCACATCTGATTTTAGTCTTAACTTGTCGATAACTATAACCCTATAGTTAGATATAAAAGCAACAGTATTCATCTCATAAATATGTTTATGTATGTATGTTAAGATAGTCGGTAAGATAAAACACGTAACACAGTGTGCTAGTGACCTAAAAAAGTAATAGAACGATACATATGAAGTTATTAAATTCAATCTGAGGAGTGGAGTAAGCTTTACCTTATTTGGAATTTACAGACCCAATAAACATGATATATATCTTATTAGGTCACTATCCACAAACACACTATGTGTCTAATATTATCTTACCTCCTATGGAATTATAGGGATGTGATTGGTTAAAGGACGTTGTGATTATGTATAATTCTCCTGCTATACATGCTTAATCACGTGACTTCATCGTGATCAGTTTCACGGAAAAATGGAGCCCGCGCAAGTCTTTATATTTCATCGTGTTCATACATAGGACCCGCTCATTGTATGCATCGTTTCCTTCCGAATATTTCAATGCCCATAAAGTTATAGTTAACTGCTGGTTAAACAGACACTAATTCATAAAATATTCCAGACCTGCTTAAGAATGTTTGAGATTTTGTACACAACATTACGGTCAAGTCAAAGTGAAATCCTTCGTGTGCTTTATTTTCACCAATTGTGTACAGAAACTTACACATATTAACCTATTCATTCATACAAAAACTAGCGTCAATGTATAATTTAGATGTTATTGCGAGCTGAACGCAATAATAGTTGTTTTGGTCAATAAATTATCAGTGTTCACGATAAGAGTTTAAACGATCAGTTCCACTATTTAATTCTGAATCAATATGATAAGATCACATTAAATGTCTGTGGTTGTACTTTTGTTGGACTGTTGGGTGCTTGTTTTGTCTTTCGTTTTTGTATTTCCTTTTTTATATAGGTGAAGGAGAATATTTTACTTAAAACAAACATTTGGTTGCACTAAATAGTGAGCGCTTTGTGTGCTATTGTACTTTATTGTGTATGGCGGTTTTTATAATATCCTCTTTATTTTTCTGTCTGTATTGTTGATATTGTCTTTTTAGTGAACTCTAGCTGCCTGGCAGTGAAGGTGTCAGACCATCAATTAGCTACTCTAAAACAAAATAGTACTGTTGATGTCATTGGTTTACCTAAACAAACTAACCAACCAATTTGCAGAAATCAAACTTTTGGTGAACCAGAAATATATTTAGACTATACTAAGCAAAATCCTTCTGGTCTATGAGTTTACATTTAAAATTCAGGATTAATGCGCTCCATAATAAACTAATTCAAGACCTCCAGGAAATCAGGGGTTATGTTTGGTAGTACCTGTGTTCCGAAGGTCAACTATATATTATAAGACTTCTGAGGTATTTTTAAATTGGCATGCAGAAAGGTGATATAAGTGGGACGAAAGATACCAAAGGGACAGTGAGTGTTCCCTGCTTTCTATAAAGATAAAGGTAAACTTAAAGGGACACTAGCTGTGAAATTGGTGTTCACCATTTTGACTCATATTTAATTTATAACTATGTAAAACATTTATCCAAATCATACAATGTCGCAAATAAACAATTTACAGTGTATGGGCTTGATAATATGTATATTCGTGTTGTGGGTATTTTAGTCTTGACGCCTTCTAATTAACTATGTTGCTGACCCCCGACGACCTCCGATAGGCATACGAACAATGAAAGCATACATATAGATATAAATAGAAAAATAACTGGTTTTATTGTATAATCGTAGGTCTGTTTTTGTTATAGATTGGAAATATTTGTTAATCATCGTTTTACCAGTATAAGAATGATTTTTTTTGTGGATTGAATCAGTCAATCAAATGGTTTACCTTTGTTTTACTTTCAATGTTGACATTATTTTCCTTGAAATAACCAAACACACACAATGCATGCGTTATTCATATAACACAAAGGGGTTTAATTGAAGTTCACATGAAAACGGATTCAATGATGGCCAAAATTTCATTTGTAAATGAATAATTCATCATCAATATTTTTTAGCTTAATTTGACAAAATTGAACAATACTGGCTGCAAAAGTGAGTTGTTATTTCATTATTTCACTTTTAATAAGAGCACCCTAAAATGTGTTATCAAGCTTTTTGACAGCAGGGTAACGCTATATCGGGTGACACGATTACAAAAATATCAAATGTCATCATGGTCAATTGAATATATGTATGTTGTTATTATTATTAAAACATCATGGCTATATATGCACATCTCATAGTATTTTACTAAAATAAACTACCGTTAAAAGCTTCCTGAAAATTGTTACCAGGGTTACATTTAGCTTATTTTACAGTCTGACGCGGTTTCAGAATATTCGCAAATCATCTTGAAGGTAATGCCTGTATTTACTTTATATTTAAATATTGTACCAAAACATACAGGCCATGCATGTAATTGTTGTTACAATTGATAGAGAACAACGTTAACCAGCTAGAGCTACTTGAAATTTGTTGTGAGACTACACAATTATTGATAAAAGAAAGACACTGTTTGTCCATATATCTGTTCAAAAGCAGTAGAGAAACAAGAGTCCACTAAAGAATATGATTCGATGCGATGTTTCTATATTTGATTATTTATAAGGCTCAGAAAGCCTTGTGTTTTAAATTTCAAAACATGTATGGAATGTGGAAACATTGTATCTCACTCTAATCTATAAATACACGAACTATTCAATCGACCCGCGAATAACTATATCTCTGAAATTATTTTCAACTGAGTGGCTCTCGTATAATATGTGTATTTTGGAAATTCACTTTAACCTAATGCTTAATTATTTTGCAGATATGTGATGCATGGCCATGACAACTAACACGATATTTATTACTCCGGACGCTGATGATGATATAGAATTGGAGTTAAAGGCGGAAATAACAGAAATATGCACAGCTAGTGTAAACACACCAGGTTGGCAAAACTATATTCCATATCACGACCATTAATATCTCAACTCATCTGTAGTTGACTGTTTTTTTACATTCAAATTTGAGTTAAATCGTGTGTTTTAATTATTTCAGTATTTTTCGCAATGGTCTAGATAATGAAGAACATTATATATGTATCAGTTTAAGTTTATTATATGACAGTATTTCTTAAATAGTGTTATATGAAATTTGGCATAAATTTTCAAAATTTAGAACGATTTCGAGCTTGTCTTTCACTAGCAAAATTAAATCTTATTCACGATTGCGTTGTAAAGTAAACCACTGATTGATGATTAAGTCTTAAAAGCGTGATCTTTTTTATTATTATTATTAACTATGAACTAGCTGTCAGTTGCTGTGAATACTCTCAGAACAGTACTCTCTTGTTTTTGTTGTAGGGATGTACATGTACCAAATCACGTCCACTCTTTGGTTTTGTTAGATGTATTTCTATTTGTATCCATCTGATGAGTTAAACCTTTTCAACTGATTTTTACAGTTTGTTCGTATGTTGTACTGTTACACCTCTGTCCCAAGTTAGGGGAGAGGATTGGGCGGCCTCTGACATGTTTGACCCCGCCACACTCTATATCTGCCTGTTTCAAGTGAGGGCCCTGTAATGCACATATTATTGTTGCTTACGAATAAATGTATTGTTTGTTTATTTTTTTGTACAGTTATTGTATTGCTCTGTACGCTTTACTAGGTTATTGGGGGGGGGGGGTTTATGCACCCACTAACATGTTTGACTCCGCCACATTATGTATGTACCTGTCCTTCCCAAGTCAGGCCACCGTTTCTCTAAAGGTCGTAAATTCTGATAGGTCGCCTATAGTTTTATTTGTCGTTTGTTGCTGTGTTACATATTTATGTTTCATTTATTATTTTGAAGATAAATTAGATCTTTTGTATTCTCGTTTCGATTGTTGTATTTTGTCATTTCGGCGCATCCTATAGCTGACAATGCTGTATTGGCTTTGGTCATTGTTAAATCCGGTACGTCGACCTATAGATGTTATTAATATCTGTGTTATTTTGTCTTCTGTGAACTATTGTCTCTTTGGCAATCTTACCACAGCTTCTTTTTTATAAGAGTTGTATAATAAGACGAAACAGAAAAAGCAAGCTAGAAATGGAATAAAAATACCGTGAGAAAGAAAGAAAAAACGACGACACGTCTATCAAAAGTCCACAAAATTAAAATGAAAGTCCAACTAGTGTGTCAACAGTAAACAGTTCATCCTTTAATTTCGTTGCTACATTGAAAGATCTTGAAACCCGTAATACGTTTAATGTTGAGTTAAGCAAGTATTTCACTTTATTACAGTTATAAAGGTCGACCTGGAAGATAACCAGAAAAGATGGCTTCTTATTGGAATTTGCCTGCAGAATATTTTATCGCCTACCCTCCGAAACTATGTAGAACCAGTAGTGCAGAGCCACTACAATGCCATGACATACTCTCACAGAATTCATACACAAAAATATCCTAATTATCAGAAAAAAGATCTTACGTCAGGAACTAAACTTAACTATGAAGCTATTAACAAGAACAATTCTATACCAAAAATCGGTTGGAAACAAGACTTAGTCAACTACGACTACAGTGTCAGGAATCATGTAGAGTTTTCAAAATTGTTCATGAAGACATATATGGCTCAGTATTCCGCTTTTGACCAAACATGTGATCTTTCTGCACTCCTTAGTTTGATTGTCAAAATCGATAAATTTCCTCAGCCCGCAAGGAATGTTGCAACGACGGTATGTTATACAATTATTTATAGATGTTTATCAATAGTTTTAATGATTTAATTTTTAAGCGATCCCGATTTACACTTGGAAGCATTTAAAAACTATAAACACAGCCATTTTTTGTTGAATTACAAGACGTCGATACAAATACATGGGAAATTGTGGACAAAAATTAAACATGACCTTGTCCCAGTTGTTATAGAATAGTACCGATTCATTTTTATCGGACAGAAAATCGCTCAACCTCACACAAGTATTCTTTTGAAATAAAACCGAAGGTTTGCAATGCTCCTTGTAAAGTGTTCTTCCTATAAAACATATACTTATGAAACATGAGGACAGTAAAGGTATATAGATTCTTGGTTCAACATAAATGTACTGCTAGTAAATAGTTTTAATCTCCATAGATTCTTTATTCTAATTTACTACGCTAACATGTTCTTTCAGCTCCGTTCAGATGTACGAAATCCATGGGCACATTGTAACTTTGACGAATGGGATACTATAAAGTATCAGACGTCATTTCAATTAATGCATCAACTCATTAAATGTCTCAATTTGAACACTCCAGACGAGACAAAAGTATTAGCAGATATAACTAAATGGGAACAGAATGGTAAGTATGTCAATAATAATATACTACTATTCTTTGATTTTTTTTCTAAGTGAATAACAAATTTATTCATTTATAGTGGTTATATCATATCTAATTTTAGAGAACCATTTTTGTTGTTTTCATCACTTGTTCATGAACAGAAATTGAGTAATTAATAGGTTTATCAATGATTGTCTATGTTCAACATAATCAAATGATTTTGTTTTTACGACCGCAAAAAAATAATATGTCGTAAAAACAAGGTTGATATCTCACAAACATGTTTAACCCCGCCGCATTTTTGCGCCTGTCCCAAGTCAGGAGCCTCTGGCCTTTGTTAGTTTTGTATTATTTTAATTTTAGTTTCTTGTGTACAATTTGGAAATTAGTATGCGTTCATTATCACTGAACTAGTATATATTTGTTTAGGGGCCAGCTGAAGGATCCTCCGGGTGCGGGAATTTCTCGCTACATTGAAGACCTGTTGGTGATCTTCTGCTGTTGTTTTTTCTATGGTCGGGTTGTTGTCTCTTTGACACATTCCCCATTTCCATTCTCAATTTTATTTCTGGTCAATGGACAACTAAGAAAATTTAACAGTAGTGTAACATTTAATATACAATGTTGGGTATGTTCGGATTTACCTCCCTTACACTACTTGAATATTATTTATAAAGAAATAATTGGACTAATTGCAAAAAAGGGGGATGGTAGTTGTTTTCAATTATTTTTTTCAAATTTCTCAAATTCTAAATTTTTGAAAAGTTAAAAGAAGAAATCTTTAATTGCACATTATTGCACAATAGATTTGTAAGATCTTGACATTTGTTTTGTGTCAGAAACTCATATTATGTCAAAAAATTTGGTCGCAATCCAAATTCAGAGCTGTATCAAGCTTGAATGTTGTGTCCATACTTGCCTCAACTGTAAAGGGTGTGACTTCTGTGGTCGTATAAAGCTGCGCCCTGCGGAGCACCTGGTTGTCATAAGTTGTCAAAATACTTCTTTGATTTTTTTTAAGTCATGTGTGTTATGAAGGTATATGTCACAGTTGTTATGAAGGTATATGTCACAGTTGTTATGAAGGTATATGTCACAGTTGTTATGACGGTATATGTCACAGTTGTTATGAAGGTAGATGTCACAGTTGTTATGTGGTATTTTTTTTTTATTATGTGTGTTAATGTTTGGTTTTTACTTGACCCTCTAGATTTGAAAATATCACATTCATTATTAAGTACTTCTCTTTTTGGTTTTTGTTCTTATTTTAAACACAACGAGTATGTCCTATTTTACTTTTTTGGATTCGAGCGTCACTGATGAGTTTTTTGTACACGAAACGCGCGTCTAGCGTATATATAAAATTTAGTCCTGGTATCTATGATGATTTTATTTACTACCACTGGGTCGATGCCACTGCTGGTTGAGATTTGTTTCCCCGAGGGTATCACCATCCCAGTAGTCAGCACTTTTGTGCTGACATGAAACATCATTGATATGGTTATATTTATGAATTTACTGTTCACAAAATTTAGAATTTTTGGAATACTATGGCTCTACTACCTCAGGCAGAGATTACCTTAGCGGTAATTGACAAAACATTTAGGAATTTTGGTCCTCAATGCTCTTTAACTTCGTACTTTATTTGGCTTTTTTATTTTTTTTTGGATTCGAGCGATGAGTCTTTTGTAGACGAAACGCGCGTCTGGCGTATATACAAAATTTAGTCCTGGTATCTATGATGAGTTTTTTTACTACCACTGGGTCGATGCCACTGCTCGTGGAGATTTATTTCCCCGTGGGTTTCACCAGCCCAGTAGTCAGCACATGTAAGCTGACATGAATTATCAATGATATGGTTGTATTTATAAATTTACTGTTCACAAAATTTTGAATTTTGAAATACTAAGGCTTTTCTACTTCAGGCAGAGATTACCTTAGCTGTATTTGGCAAATCTTTTAGAAATTTATGTCCTCAATGCTCGTCAACTTCGTACTTTATTTGGACTTTTTAACTTTTGTTGATTCGATCGTCACTGATGAGTCTATTGTAGACGAAACGCGCGTCTGGCGTATATACAAAATTTAGTCCTGGTATCTATGATGAGTTTATTTGAGATTTTAGGGCCTGCGATCTTCAATAACAGGAGGTGATTGATTTTTTTAAGTAAAAGTCATTTTCAATAAAACGCCAACGCTTGCGGACAGTAAATGAAATATTTGTAAAACCAAAAGTTTGTTTTCACCTTTCACATAAGAAAGTTACAACTTCTAAACTGTCACAGCCTGCCTTAATGTCTTTTGAAAATATTTGAATAACTTAATTTTTGTTTCATTTCAGGATTTATGTTTTTGCAAGGCTATTCGGTTAATCAAACTGTTTTGAATGAATTCAGGCATCAAACACGCGTTCTAGCAGAATATGCGTTGATACTGAAATCTGGTAGGGATACATCTTTCACGAAGATACATGAGGCTATGTTACAGATAAATGGTGAAATGGACCGTGTTTGTAAGCGTATTGATACTATTGAGAACGTCCAGACTGAAAATAGGCAGCATATTGATGGAGCGATTGCAGATATTGAGGAGAATACACAAAATGTTAAAAGCCTCAAAACTGAAAATACATCAACCATCAACAGAGTTAAAACTCTTGAATATGAAGCCAAATCGACAACTGAAGAAGTATCAAATATCAAGAAGGACATAACTCAGATGAAAGAGAGTATTGGAGATTTCAAAAACTACATGTGTGGATCTATACCTACCGGTAAAATCTTCTTCTTCCCACCAAATCGCTCAGAATCGTTTGTTGCACGAGGAAATGAAATAAACAAGATAAAAAACAGCTTTGTAGACAAAAATACCGAGCACCATACACTGGTTATATCTGGTCTAGGTGGATGTGGCAAGACTACTCTTGCAACGGAATTTGCTTGGAGATATCATGAATTTTACCAAGGTGGTGTATTTTGGATGTCTGCCGAATCTGAAAGTTCTTTAGTGGATTCTATAACAACGTTAGCTATTGATGTCAGTACAACTGGAAAGGACTTCAGAGAAACTTTTAGGAGAACATTGAAATGGTTTTCCAATTTAACTGAAAGGTGGCTCTTAGTGGTTGACAATACAGATGAGGAATATCTTTCTGATTATACTAAAGAATTATTGGTTGGGTCATGGAAAAGGAATACTGGCGGACACATCATCGTTACAACGAGACGAGATTTAAACGAGATTGAAGAGTCTATGAATGTTAAACTAGAGAATTGCATTAGTCTTGGTGTATTTGAAACAACAGAGGCTTTAGCATTTGTAAAGCAGAGAACTGGTAGAGTTGACAGTTCTGAAGACCATGCAATATTAACACTTATTGAAGAACTTGGTAGCTTACCATTAGCACTAGAACAAGCAGCTGCTCATGTCAAGAGTATACAATGTTCATTTGATGATTATGTCAAACGATTTGAGAAAAAAAGGCTAAAGCTGCTCAGAACAGCTCCATCTCCAAGAAAAGTAGGCAAGGATAGGCTTACAGTTGCAACCACTTGGCAACTTAACATTGTATATATATCCAGAGAGTCGGAAAAGGAAAATTTAGGCACAGCTGCAATAACAGTCATGGAAATAGCGTCTTTCTTATTTGCTGATAAAATACCTAAAGAAATTATTAATGTTGGAAACCCTGTCATCGAAGACACCGATCTCACCGAAGCACTCGATGATGATGTTGGACGCAGTCAGATAATTGAAATTTTATCTAGATTTTCATTGTTCCAGTTCATGAAAGATAAGTGTCTTTCTGTACATAGACTTGTTCAAGAGGTAATAAGGGACAACATGGTTAGCGATCGTCGTTATTGTATTCTTCAATCTGCATTGTGTATGGTAAAAAATGCTTTAGACTCATGCGTAACCCCAAATGATGTGATCCAAGTGGATCATGGCAACGAAACTGCACGAGGTTCTTTGTGTATCTGGGGTAAGTTAGCTGCCAATGCTAATACATTGAAAGGACATTTACTACAGTTTGTGAAAAACGACGAATCTAAACAGAATATTTGCCTTAATGACCAAATGTTAAAAATATTACAGACAACAGCTGTATATCATAGTATAAATCAACGACAAGCGTTAGCACTTGCTGATCAAGAACAAATGGTTCAAATAATTCCCACATTGCAAGTTCATACCAAGTACTACCATGAGCTTACAAGCATTACAATTCCTTTATTACAGAAAGATCGAGAGACAATTCTTGAGTGTCTGGCGTCTGTTATACCCAACGACAGTAAAGATATGGGTGCTACTACACTTGTAATCCCTTACAATTCAGAATCTTTAAGAGAGATGGGAAATAAAGCGTATAAGGAGCAAAGATATCATGATGCTATCCAGTGTTATTCTGAGGGAATAAGGTCTTGTCCTATAGATAATATTGACAGCAGATTTTACTCCAATAGAAGCTTAGCATACATCAAAATATGTGACTACGAACATGCGTTGAACGACGCCGGTAGTTGTATTCAAATTGCATCTGATAAGTGCAAGGGATACTACTTAAAAGCCTATTCTGTTTCTAAATTGATAGAGACTGGATCACTTTCATCGAATATGGAAGCTTTCGGTTACGCAGCTGCTTCCATTGCAGCATACAAAGATGAACGATGTCTTCGAGAATATGGGATAGCAGTATGTTATCCAAGACTAAGTTACAAAATGATTGAGGTGCCAGAACTTTTACGTCAGGAAATTATGCTGTTAACAGATAGATCATTTACAACACTCATGTTGCGGAAAGGGTGTTATATTATTCGAGAACCACTAGTCACAACCAAAAGCATTCAAGTCGTTGGCATTGAAGAAGGGGTCGAAATCGATACAGGACCAATATTTCAAGTTTGTGTAGCACATAAAGTTCACACTATAGAAGATACTCAACCCGGAAATTCTATTCATGCGCATTTTGAAAATATTAATTTTCTGAAAGGAGGATGTCAAATCTCAGTAACAAATAATTCTGTGGCAACATTTTACAAGTGTAAATTTTCAAACGGACTGATTGGTTGCGAGTATTTTCCCAAGTGCAAAGGGGACGAGGGATGTATCAATCCATTGAAATGCAAGGTTAATCATCACACTAGTCTTTCAAAGTCATTTGGTAATAAAAGTATAGGTGAAGTTGGGTTTGCAGGGGTTTGTGTATCTAATGGAGGAACTGCATACGTGGATTCGTGTCAGTTTGACAGATGTGGTGGCGGTGGTGTTCTGTCAATTGGAAACGGTTCCTTAATTGAAATCAGAAATTGCACAATATCCAATATGAGACAAATGGGAGTTGAAGCAAGAGAAGGAGGTGCTATTAAAGCTATTAATAATACAATTAACAGAAATCAATCTCATGGTGTTAATATTGGACCGAATGGATATGGGTATATAAGTGGTAATATCATCGAGGAAAACGGCGCAGAAGGAGTGTGGTGTGGAGGAAATGTAGATCTCCTCGGAAATAATGACATAGTCGAGGGAGGTGCTTCAAGAGCTGTTCTAATTGATAACATAATCAGACAAAATGGTTTATCCGGCATTTCATTTGATGGAGGTTTCTATGAAGTGAAAGGAAATCTTATACATTCTAATTGGCTCTGGGGTATAATGGTTAAGTCGAGATCTTACACCTACATTCAAAATAACGAGATTTGTGAAAACAAATGCGGTGGGATAAGAATTGGACACAACTATACAGCAGCAGTTTTTATTGATGGGAACACTATCAGAGACCATACCGGTCCACGCATTTACACAGTAAATTCTATACACAATTTATTTAGAAAAGATCAAAAGAAGAAAACACTAATGGGAAAAATTAAAAAGATCCCAATTGCAGATGGGGAGCTGCTTGAAGAGTCAAGAACACCTTTTATATCTAGTTTAAATGTGTTCCACAACAACGAACGAAGCATTCAGCATCCAACAGATATATTTCGTTCTATTGTAGCATGTTGCTTTTGTCATCAAATATCACAGCAAGCAAAGTCTTGCTCTAAATGTATGAAGGCTAAATATTGTTCCAAAGATTGCCAAACTAAGCATTGGTTGAAACATAAACACATGTGCAAGCTTTTGACTGAGTCATATGTAGTTGAAATTCAGATGTGTGATACAGAACCAAATAGCTTTGGACAACCTCCAGAAAGCCGAGAAGCATTTATTTTAAACCTAAGATCGTTTCATCCAAAATTGGTTGGAATACGACAAGGAACACCTCCGGACAAAAGCAGCTCTAAAAAGTTTATAGTAAAAATTCAAACCGGCAGAGAATATGGATATTATGATCCATTCAAAAAGCTTTCAGTGTATGATCAAACTGTAACGTTTGATATACAATTTTCAAATCCTAAACTGTACCACCTTTGCAACGAGTGTGGAGTTCTAGCTGGGCAGAAATTAACTGTAAAGAAAATATTTTGCTGGGCATCGTTCAAAAATAATGGAAAAACAATTTGTTTTCATACAGAAAATCTTCCTGCTTTTCAAAAATGGTAAAACTATACCACAAAAAAATACCAGACTTATAATTTTGGACGCCAGACGAAAGATTTCGTCTACAAATGACTCATTAGTGATGCTCAGCTCGAAAGTCAAAAATGTAAGATCAAGTAAGAGGTTTTGGAACAGTGAAAAAACAACATAAGAATGGTTTTACCAAATACAGCGTAAGTTGTATATTTCTGGAGTAGAAACTCCTCGGAATATCGAACAATTCAAAGTGTTTTTAACAGTTAATTTATAAAGGATAACATCAATTCCGAAACAAATGAAGATGTCGTTGAAGTGTGTTAGAGATCGCCAGTTCATTGTACCTGGGTTACCGCAGAATTTTAGATTACGTTCAATTAGTGCTTGGCAATTTTGTGATCCTCATCTGAGTAGGTTTTTGTTGATATTTATTAATGTCTTTTTTAACTCATATTCTAAGCTGCACAAAAATAAATTTGATATGTAAGGTAATATACCAAATACACTCAACATCACATAATAAACAGAAACGTGTCGTATGTGTCAATACGACGCCAACAAAACGACAGTACTTACTACCAAAAGACAATAAGAGGGATGCATATAGTCTCAAATTATAAAAACATACAATATGCTTATCTCTGTATCTTCCCATAGTCTTAAAGTTGTACATACAATGTATTTGATTTGATTTGATTTGATTTTAAACATATTTTATTCATTAAGATATGAAAAGGATTGAGCAACAGGCACAGCCTATAAAAGCTCTCTCCATATTACATGTTCTAGGTATAATTCAATTATAACAACTGTATTAAAATAATGCAATATACATGTAGTGGAACATGCATGCTACTTATGAGCACACACGAGCAAATATATGTTTACAGTGTTACTTACTAAATGCAAAGTATATTTAAGTATATAGGCAATTACTCATCATGTATTTAAGAACCTTGAAACATGTAAATATCCTTTATAAGTCATTAGAAATATATATATATATATATGGCTTGAAAGAGACACTAAGCTTGCTTAGTGGATTAAATGAATTAATGTTTAAGTGGAGGAAAAAAAAATAAAAAATGAAACTAAATGAAACAAAAAATAAGTTAGTTTCAAACAAAACGTTGAGTGTCACTGATATATTTATGAACAGATTTAAAAATAGCAATATTCATATCATATGAAAATAATCTGTTTCCAAAAAGTAATAATTCAATATTTATATCAACATTATCAGCAATGGAGTTAATGGAATCAAGAAGGATCTGTCTTACATCATTGTACTTAGGGCAAATGAAAAAGAAATGTTTGTTATCCTCAACAGGGTGATTACAGTTTGCACAAAAAGTGTTCTCGGATAAGAATTGATTAAACAGATGAGATTTTAGGTTGCTAGCATTATTTCTGAGTTGACAATGACTTATATTAAGTTTCCTTATCCCATAGTTGAAGGGTTTAAATATATCATCAGTCCTATAAAATTGTTCCAGTCCACTTCTAAATATACCCAAACTTGGGGATTTTTGTAAACTCAAAGGAAGACTGTTCCAAAGTCTTATAGTGGAAGGAATGAAACTATTGAAATAAGAGCTAGTTCTAGCAAGAGGCGGATGAAAAGTGTTATTTTCATTCCTCAAAGTATAAGGGGTTTGTCTGGGAAGATATGGCTGGACTAACTCATATAAGTATGCAGGTGTCATCCCATTTAATATTTTATAGAATAGTACAAGCTTATGTTTATTACGTCTATTCTCCAGAGTTTCTAAACCTAATTCAATATAAAGTTTTTGTCTGGAGGAATTACGTCGTAAACCTGTAATTATTCTAGCGGCTTCTATCTGAATATTTTCAAGAAGCTCAGACTCGTGCTGGGAGCAATTGCCCCATACAACATCCCCATACTCTAATATAGGTCTAACAAAAGCATAATAAATACGTATAAGTGAACTCCTATCTAATAAATGCTTAACTTGACGAAGCACGGATAGACGAGAGCATGCTTTTTTATAAATAATATCAATATGTGAGTTCCATGAAGCTGATGACTGAAATGTTATCCCAAGATGACAGTGAAAATTTATTTTCTCTACCTCTTCCCCATTTATCCCAAAAAATACAGGTGGGTGTTCCCTTTCCCTTCTTGTAAATACAATATTTTTGGTTTTCTTAGAGTTAAATTGAACAGCCCATGATTTTGCCCAATTTGAGATAACATCCAAGTCATCAGTCAAAGAAGCAGCCGCTACAGCAGGATCATCATCTACTATAACAAATAAAGAGGTGTCATCTGCAAAAAGTCTAATATCATTAGAAATGTCATTTACTATATCATTTATATAAATAAGAAACAGAAAGGGTCCTAAAACTGATCCCTGGGGGACACCTGCATGTATACTTTTTAGAGTTGACGAAAAACCTTCTGAAACGACCTTTTGTTGACGATCTGAAAGATAGCTTTCTATCCAAGATAAGAGCTGATCATTTATGCCAGATTGTTTAAGTTTAAATAAAAGTCCTTTATGCCAAACTTTATCGAAAGCTCTAGATACATCACAAAATACAAACCTTACATCCCTCCCACTATCCATATTACTTATAATTTTATGATATATTTCAATTAACTGATTAACAGTAGAGTCACCTGGCTGGAATCCAGATTGAAACTTTGACAAAAGGTTGTTACTTCTCATATAATTATATAAATGTTTAAATAGAACTTTTTCCATAATCTTACAAACAATACTAGTAACAGATATTGGAAGATAGTTTAGAGCTGAATGTGGACTACCTTTTCCTTTAAAAATAGGATTAACATGTGCAATTTTCCATAACAGTGGAACCTGTTTGACTGATAGAGACATATTAAATAACTTAGTTAATGGTTTAGAAATAAAGCTAGCAACCTCTTTTAAAATTCTAGGACTGATACCGTCAGGTCCAGCTGGTTTGTTAACATTCAAGATTTTTAACTGATCTAAAATTTCTTTCTCAGTGATGACAAATTTATTTAAATGACATGGAGGAGGCTCGTTATTATCCAGAATTTCTGGTTCTGTATCAATATTAGCTATATTAGCAAAATGATTGTTCAGGATCTCTGATTTGTCCAATGGATGAATAAAAATTTGGCCATCATGTTCCAAAAAAGGGGGGGGACTCTCTATTTTTAGTAAAATTTGATACAGACTTGGCAATGCGCCACCATTTACCAGGAGGAATATTTTTGTCAATAAGTTGAGATGTCAGTTTGCACTTATAATCTTCTTTTGCCTTTCTAACTAAGCTGATAATTTCATTACGAATTTCTCTAAATTTTTTCCAGTGATCTGGATTATTTGAAGTTTTAGCTTTGTGGTGAATTCTATTACGATGTCTTATCTTGTTTCTTATTAAGTTGTTCATAAAAGGTTTATCATTTGGTCTTACTGTAATAGTTTTAGTAGGTATATATCTATTTACAGTACTTTCTAATGTTCTGACAAAGTTCATATAAACATCATTTATATTATTTGAATTAAAAACAACATCATCCCAGTCAGTATCATTCAACTGGTTTTTAAGACCTTCATAATCTGCACGCTTAAAATCACGAATTTGTCTTTTAAACGAGTGTTGTTTAAAAGTTTTAAATGAAATTTCGACTGAAACAGGAGAATGAGAACTGCATATCGGTGTAAGAACAGTTACTGATTTAATTAAGTTCTTGCGATTAGTCACACATAAATCAATACAAGTTCCAGTTTGGGTTGTAAAGTTGGTAGGCTCCCAAACAACATTTTCTAAGTTTAAACGGTTAAGTAACTTTTTAAAAGAGTTACTTGTGTTTGACATCATATCACAATTGAAATCACCACAAATGAAAATTGGCAAATTACAATCAAGTGCTTTATCTACTGACTCATTAAATAAGTCCCATATATTAGAATTAGAGTTAGGAGGCCGGTATAAAACACCAACTAAAAATTTTTCATTACTATAATTCCTCACTTCAACCCAAAGCAACTCAAGATTGCTTACAGATATGTCATTCTGTATAATAAAATGTAGACTATTTTTCACATAAATGGTCACACCTCCACCATGTCTATTTCTATCTAACCTAATAGGCTTATGAAACCCATTTAATTTAATTTGGTCATCGGTAATTGACTTGTCAAGATGAGATTCTGATATACAAATAATGTCATACTCATGTAGTTCATTGTTAATGAGATCTAACTTAGGAAGTAAGCTACACACATTATTGTGTACTATTTTCAAATTCTTTTTGTTACTCTGATCTGGACCTGGATTTTGCTCAATTCCAGCAACCAGTAACAAAAACTGTATAATATTACTGAGGAAAAAAACATTTTTTTTATGATTATAGGGAGGATTATTTTGTGATTAATATTATAGTTTACAAATTTACAGATTAATGTTAAAAACATTGATCAGTCAAAACTATCAAAACTTATAATGAATATGTAGTGAAACATAAGCACATGATGTACACTTTGGACAGACCTTCGAAACCAAAAGCTGGCATATGCATTGATTAACAGGACACTCAAAACTAGACGAGATAAAGTACAACACAAAACATACATGTACATAACATATATACAATAGGAAAACATTGATAAATAACAAATGTTAACGATATCAATTATCACTTATATTGTGATACTGTTGATTTTTTTTAGCAAGGTCTGTGTTCATGCAATAATCTTTGTTTTACAGTTACAAAGATGTGGGCAGTAATTGTAAATTGTGAGACTGTGAAATGTAGAAAACAAAACAAAACAAAACAAAAATAAATAAGTAAAAGTAGGATACTATTTAGCTTGCATTTCAGACAAAAAATGAATAATGCGCAGTGATATTGACTAGACTAATCTATAGAATATGCTAGACAGAAATTTGTAAACTCGACTTAAATTTCAATTTACGAGTGTAGAAGTGAGAAACATATTTATATTCTCTATGTTTTAGATTCTGGTAATACTATAGTTATGATAATAAATGTATGGGACACCCTTTACTATTGCAACCATTTGTCAGTTGTTTTTGTGTAAATCTCATGTGTAAAACTAGTTACCTATGGATATAAATAATAAAAATTTTATGTTTACAAATCTGCAAGCAAACCGGAAATATGAGTTTTCAAAAATTAAACCAAATACGTAGGAAACGTATATTTTCCGGAAAATAAGTATGAAATAAAAATACTTTTGAGTGGTATGAGAGACAGAGACAGAATGTCAACCCAAGGTTCACATTTGTGATATAAACAAAAAATAATGATAAATGAACAGGAATTATATAAAAACACATATTTGAAACAAATATTGAAAGCATGTTATTGATCAAAGTGATTTACACACATTTTATTTTTTCAGTTTTTTGGCTATGTCGTCAAATATTTCGAACCGATGTCTAGTTCCGTCCTCGTCTATTCCATATACATGACCATTAAAATACCACGAGCTTATAATATTTTCATGTTGGTACAGTCTATTTAGGAGACCCTGGTTGAGTTTTGTAATATCATCACCAATTCTAACTTTGAGTGCTTCGTTTATACTCTTTTTTTTACGCAGAAGTGTAATTTTGGTATCCATTCTAAGAAATTTTATGAGAATTGGTCTTGGACTCCCTTCTTTCCCTGGTATTCTGTGCATTGCAACTATTTCTGACGGGTTGATATCTAATTTGACTTTGTTCTTTAGTTCGTTAAGAAGAGAATGTGGTAGGTCTTCATTTCGATTTTCTGGCAATTGGTATATTTTCACATTTTTCTTACGTGAGTATTGTTCGTTCCAGTTACCAAGCCGAACACTTTCAGTTGCTTTCCTGTTGTTTTCATCAACGACATCCCTCATTTTTCTAAGATCTGAATGCAGACTAGCATTTTTTTCCAGCAGATTCCCATTTTCAAACTCAATAGTGTTTAATTTGTCATGTAGATGAGATATTTTGGAATCGTAATTGGTTTTCAATTTATCGACTTCTGACTTGACTTCCGTCATTATCTCTTTTTTAATTTGTTTTTTCAGGTTTTCGGACAAATGTTTAAATATCTCTGTGACAATCTCTGTCAGGTCAGATTTTTTTCGGGACATTTTTCAGGGACTGCTTGATTTCATCAAGTTCGTTTTCTATACAAATGCTATGGTCCAAGGAACTGGAGAGGCAAGAGTGGAGACGCTTGGCTGGATTTGTGATATTATGTTTATCTCCTGTTTTCTCTAAAAATGCTGATTCCTCGGCATTATTGGTGTTTTTGGCTGACAGTTTATCAACTTTAACAGTAGAAATGAAACTGGTTATTTGTTGTTGTTGTTGAGACATATTTCATTAGGTGATTTAAACGTTTGAAAGTTCACTTATGTGTACATCAATATGTAAACATTGGCTAATTACTACTCACTCGGTCGTCAATTTTATAACTCGTAATTTAAACTGCAATCTTTATAATTATAGTTGTGTTTTGTTGAATACATTAATTCCAATCAATTAGTAGTAACATCGATGTAACAGAAAAGACGTAAAGAATATCTCTTAATGCATAAAAACACAAAACTCTGTGCAACAAATTCACATCAAACCTTCATGGGCGCCATCTTTACTTGCCTACATACAATGTACATTTCAATATCAACAGTGAGTCGACAGTTATTTCCCTAATTAACGAGATACGGCATACAGCCACTAGTGACGCGGGTCCGATCTTGGAACATGAACAGGAACATCAATTTGTGATGGAATAAGTTGTTTTTTTAAGATCTCAATTGCTATTGGATTAGCAATATCTAGTCAGTATGTTTTTACCAGGTTTCGCGTGATGCCAGTGATATATAGATTGGAATGAAGAATAGAAACAGGGAATATGATAGGAAATACCATCCCCACCAAAGGACAGAAACCGGTATAAGGCCACCAACGGGTCTTCAACACAGGGATAAAAACGACAGCTGGTCTTTTTTGGGGGATAGGCGCAAATATGCAGTGGGGTTAAACACCTTCGTTTGTAGAGATCTCAACTCTCCACCTAACATCTAGCCACCGTTGAATAAAACAACACAGCACTACGCAATTGAACTCATTTGTAAACGAAGTCTTTGTTCGGCGTTAGATAAGGTAACAGACGAAGCATATCAAATAAACTCATCATGGATACCAGGACTAAATTTTGTATATACGCCAGACGCGCGTTTCGTCTACAAAAGACTCATCAGTGACGCTCGAATCCAAAAGAGTTAAAAAAAAAAAAAAAAAAAAAAAAAAAAAAAAAAAAAAAGCCAAATAAAGTATGAAGTTGAAGAGCATTTAGGACCAAAATTCCTAAAAGTTTTGCCAAATCCAGCTAACGTTATCTATGCCTGAGGTAAAAAAGCCTTAGTATTTCAAAAGTTCTAAATTTGTCAACAGTTAATTTATAAATATAACCATATCAATGATAATTCATGTCAGAATGACAATACTGTACATAAATTAGAAAAGGACTACTGCAGTTACTGACATGCCAGCTCCAGACTTCAATTAAACTGATACATGTACATATACCTTAAAGTAAGAAAAGTATTTGATTCACCAAAAATTCATCCGATAATTTTCAATCCCCTGTATTAGAACCACAAGTTATGTTTTAACAAACAACATTATACTGTTGGGCATTCATTGTTTACAAACAAAACTATAACGCTTTCGCCATCACTTGGTGACCGTCGGCTATCGTCTCCGTTATATTTTACAAAAATGTTCTAACTGTTGGGTCATTTGGAATTAAACTTGGAACAGTCAGTATTATTATTTCTACCTTTAAAATGTGTCCACTGATTGAATCTTGTAAGACGGAAAAGTGACAATGACAGTGAAACGAAATGGGGGTCCCTTGAAATGGAACTTGTTTTCCCTAAAACTATGTGATGATGTTGTTAAAACCTTACCGTAAATTTACTGTTCCTATTATATATTTATTGTACAACTTTGTGTAAACATTGTTAACTTTTTATTATTCTTTCCTTTGTTTTTACAATCGGAACAGCTGTGAATTGTTTACTTCAAATGAAGTACACCAATGACGTCATAAAAGAGGGACGAAAGATACCAAAGGGACAGTCAAACTCATAAATCTAAAACAAACTGACAACGCCATGGCTAAAAATAAAAAAGACAAACAGAAAAACAATAGTACACACGACACAACATAGAAAACTAAAGAATAAACAACACGAACCCAACAAAAACTAGGGGTGATCTCAGGTGCTCCGGAAGGGTAAGCAGATCCTGCTCCACATGTGGCACCCGTCGTGTTGCTTAAGTGATTACAAATCCGGTAAATAGTCTAATTCGGTAGGTCATATTCATGAAAGGGAAGGGGATTGTAGTTACGACGTAAGGAACATATCCGATATCATTTGTGAAACGGTTATTCCATAACGGTCAACCAACTCGTGATGGCGTCCGTAAAATTTACGAAGGGATGATTTCAACTTCACCATTTGGAACTCTTGGTTTAATAGCTTCCTTGTGAGCAGCAAACCTCTATCAAGAAAATCATGATAGGAAATGCAAGCACGGGAATATCGTATCAATTGGGAGATATATACCCCGTATGCAGGTGCTGCTGGAATATTGCTACTTAGAAATGGAAAGTTCACAATTGGAAAGCTGAAATCATCTCTTTTGTCGTAAAGTTTTGTTTTCAACCGACCCTCATTGTCAATTTCTAGATGTAAGTCAAGATATGAAGCCGACTTAACTGTATCTGTAGTATCCTTTATCTCTAGTTCGATTGGATAGATGCGTTCCACATAGCCACCAAATTTTGAATTGTTTAGTGAAAGAACATCATCTATATAGCGGAAAGTAGAGTTAAAGGATATTGCTAACTTCTTATCTTTCTTCCTAAGAAGTTCCTGCATGAAGTCAGCCTCATAATAATAAAGAAACAAGTCGGCGAGTAGAGGGGCACAGTTTGTTCCCATTGGAATGCCGACAGTCTGTTGAAAAACACGTCCTCCGAACGTAACAAATATGTTGTCAATCAAGAAATCAAGCATCTTGATAATATCAGTTTCAGAGAATTTTTTGTTTGAATCAGAGTGATTCTTTACAAAGTAGGATTTATCCCTCCCTAAGACAAGATACTTGTATCTACGTTGGCCATTCTTTTTTATGAAGCAAAGTAAGACCTATTTTTGTTATGACGTAGATGTTATCACCCATACACATTCTAAATAGCGAAAAAGATCAGCAAAGCAAGTTCAACAAATCAGTCACTAGGGTTGAAATCGTCAAGATGTGCAAAATTATCATCATGGATGAAATTGTCGATTATCTCAGTATGAGTTTACAGCCCTATAATGACGATAATTACCTTGGGATAAAGCTATAGCATATAGTGAGAAACTGTACACAGAGAACATGATCAGTTTAACAAAAATAGGTATGTCACGAAGTATGTTCTAGTTATCTATGAAAAGCATGTCCAGTTTTGAACAGATGCATATACCTTAATGAGCGGCAAAAGCTTAAACAAATCTATTGCTTCAATTTGCCCTTTAAAGATCCTTTCGATCTGCGTTTGTCTCTTAGTGTGAAAATCGTTATACATGTTAATATATAGAAACTTTTAAAAATGCAAAATAACCACAAAGAAAAGATTTAACATACGTTAGCAAATATCAACTTGTAAGTTGCATTTGTATCGAGGGTTATATATTATCTTGAAAAGACGATTTATTAGGCAAAGCAATAGTAGATCGGGATCGTTTACAGAAAAAATAGCAATGAACAAGATCATAAAAAGCAATGTTATTCTAGCTTTTAATGTTTTCGAATCTATTGTTGAAGATGCACATATACATAAGTGGGCGACACAGGAAATATTGTGTTTTTGGATTTAATGTGATGTGTTCAAAATGTTTACAAAACATATTGCTTTAAGAACATTTTTGGCGTATCTGTAGGTCGACAAACATATACGTGATTTAAAAATAAATTGATAAACCTTTTAACAAAAAGGATGAGGCATGCTTTGCAAATGAGACAACTATCCACTAGAGACCAAATAATGTAATAGTCTGTATAGGTCACAGTAGGTCTTCACCAATGAGCAAATGCATCAAGTAAAGAAAGCTAAAGTAGGCCCCGAAATGACAAATATTAAGCAACGTAAACCTGAAAAATTACTATCATATTTCTATATTAAACAGTAAACTAAAAAAATCATGATATCCACCAAGTGATTTAAAGGCTCTCTTCTTGTGACAAGCACATACATAATGTAGTAGTTATTGCGTGACCTGAAACAAGATATTTGTATCAACGATCCCCTGTTCGCCGAAAAATCACTGATTTATAAGATGTTTGCAATTAAGCATGAAGAAAAGTCCACTTTATATGCATTTTATTTTTGAAAGTTTTCAGCAGCTGACATACGAGGAATCTTAAATCAATGGATTCCAAAATTATCAAATGCATTGTCTTGTCATGGTTAAAGATACACGTTGACAATTGAGACTAATTATCTATTGTTTTTTGTTAAGATTCGTTTCTTTGCAAACCAAACTAATAGCAATAATACGGATAAATCGATCTTTTAAGAAATATTGATAACACAATGAAAGGTTTTCCTTCCAAGGCATGCTGCTATAGGTTTAGTTGGCAACTGTTTTCATTAGAACATTTTTTTTTCTTTTATACTGTAGAACAACTTTTTTATAGACATATATTGTGACTATATTTAGATTTTTATGATAGCATTATTTTCACTGCAAGTTCAAGACGGTCCCTACCACCGACTTAAGTGAAATTGGTTACTTCATCAAAAATTGAAAACAACACTTCATAATTGTCATGCGCCAACGAGTTTTATTTTATTCAATTTAACCTTTAATGGCATATAAGAAAGGACTAGTTCCCGGAACTTCGGATGTACCAAACAGGTACTTCAGATCTGACAAACAGACAAAATGTACCCTCTTTTTAAAATTTAGTGCAATTTTTTTTATATTTAAAATTAAAAGTCCAAAAGTGTTCTACAATGATCACCAGTCCTTCAGCTTTCAATTGATGTCAAAAATACCTAAATATCCTACATATTTTGAAAGTAACACTCATGTGTAGGAACTATTTTGCGTTAAATATGTACTACTTTCTGATATGTGCTTTCTGGCCGGGTCCGAATTGGTTGTGTTACACCTGTATCTTTGCATTGCACAAAATGTCATGTTTGTCTTTGACTGTTTATGACATCTTTACAATAAATCCATTAAATTTTGGATGTGTACTGATTGATAATTTAGACTTAGATGCATAATGTTTTTTATTAGTTGTTAGTGGCTTTATAATTGCTGTCAGTAATTTTAAGTACTTTGAGATCAATATTTGGTGTCTTTTTGTTGTTGGGACATACAAGTACCCGTCCCCTCTATATTTATGTTTGTGTCAATCTAATGAGTTAAGCATTTTTCATCTGATTTTTGTAGTTTATTCTTATGTTGTACTGTACCAGGTTAAGGGACGGTAGGGATCCCGCTAACATGTTTAGCCCCGCCACATTTTGTATGTATGTGCCTGTCCTAAGTCAGGAGTCTGTAATTCAGTTGCTGTCGATGTGAAACATATTTGTTTTTCGCTATTTTTTTGTACATTAATTAAGCCGTTAGTTTTCTCGTTTAAGGTGTTTAACATTTGTCATTTCGGGGCCTTACCTGGCAATTTGGTATTGGATTTGCTCATTGTTGAGGGCCGTATGGTGACCTATAGTTGTTAATTTCTGTGTCATTTGGTCTCATGTGGAGAGTTGTCTCGTTGGCAATAACACCAAATATTCTTTTTTATATTAAATTCCAAATTGAAGATTCCATATCGAAATCGAATAAGGCCCATGTCTTCCAATATGATACAGTCATGTTAATTTTGTACAGAAAACTCTGAAAGCAAACGACAAGGAATGATACAAATGTTCATCTTTGACAAACAAAAAGTTACTAAACTATTAGTGATTAGAACATAACGTCAAACACAATTAGAAAAGTAAAAACTAGGAAAGATAAACAAGCGAAAACGGAATTTGTCGTATTGTAAATACTTTTCTAAAAGAAAAGTGAAAATCAGTCGAGCGATAACCAGCTGATAACAACTATAACAAGAACTATCTTTAAAAAAGATATCCGACGTATTTAAATTTGAGTATATGTTTAAAACTATCATTTCGATAACCTTCAGAAGCACAATGACTTAATGATGCAGGACCTATTTGATGAAATCTCCATCTGATTGTAACTACAAGACACAATTTGTCCTTGGTGGCAACGCCCGTTCACTACCTTCATCTTGTGAACATCAATGCTTTAACTATCTAAAAATCAATGAATTACCAACAAAAGAACGTTACAAATTGTTTTGTGAATATTCCGATTATATTTAAATAAGTGATTTACCATTTAAATAAAGTTTTCTCTGTTTGTGTTCAGTATTCTCGGTCCTCGTATCTTTCTGTTTACATTCACCAAAACCCCGCGGAAATCTCACATGCGTAGGTGCGTTCTAAAAGTCATGTACAGTACGTTTGTACAACAAAGTTTTCATTAAAAATTATATAATTGTCCCGAATAAACAGCTGTCATGGATGCAAAGAGCTATTGGAAAAACAATTATTTTAATAGAAATATAAATCTTTGTAAGATCTAGTTCAAATATTTATAGTTTTTCACTTGCTTTCCATCACGATATAATTAACGAGACGGTTTTTCAAACACAACTAAATCACCAACCATGACAGCATTTTGTCCAATCACAGAAAGGATTTTCAAGCATGCGTATTCTGTTGCCATAGTTAAGCGTCCTTATGTTCAAAGGGCACAAACCGAAACTATACCGACTACGTCGGAAAAAAATACAATTAAGCAAGTATAGTACCCTAAGTCAAAAAGGAACTCCGGTCGAAATTAAATGCAAGCAAGTCGCTCTCATTCACGGTTTTTTTTTTATACTAGGAATCATCGAACTTCTCTAAGGATTTGATAACCGTAAATATATGTTAAAATCAACAGGTTCGATTACTATCCTCAATAATCTGGAATGTCCTATCATTGTCTGAACGCAGTCGTTTACGTTAACGGATTTCTACGGATTGGAAATTGTCCGGAGAGATCAACCAAGCATCCCAAACAGTTTGACGCGTCCGTAACATTCGGGGAAACACAGACGATTGTGTCTATTAGGATTACAATCTTAGTATGACAGATTCTGCTGTATCGGTTTATAATACTTATATAAAAGAGGGACGAAAGATACTAGTCCGAGATTACTCTGACGTCCAACGGCTGTTTTGCCAGACAAGCTGGGGCCGTGGGACGTCAGAGCTCGTCCCATATCAAAAAGTGGATATTTGCCCACCCAAAATAGATGCGCTGCTTCGTCGCTTCTGATGCCGACTGACGGCCTTGGAATTATATAAATCGGGCACCAATCTGTTCATTTTTCATTTATCTCTTCATTTATGTAAGTTTCACCTACCTGCCAACCTTTATTTTTCCATATTTTAACAGTTTTCACAGTGACCCATCGATTTCGGCATTTTGACTTTGACTTTCAAATGGACGTCAAGATACGAGAGAGTTCGTGGTCTCGAGACTCAAAATAGTCACCAAATTTTGAATTGTTTAGTGAAAGAACGTCATCTATATAGCGGAAAGTAGAGTTACAGGATATTGCTAACTTCTTATCTTTCTTCCTAAGAAGTTCGTACATGAAGTCAGCCTCATAATAATAAAGAAACAAGTCGGCAAGTAGAGGGGCACAGTTTGTTCCCATTGGGATGCCGACAGTCTGTTGAAAAACACGTCCTCCGAACGTTACAAATATGTTGTCAATCAAGAAATCAAGCATCTTGATAATATCGGTTTCAGAGAATTTTTTGTTTGAATCAGAGTGATTGTTTACAAAGTATGATTTATCCCTCCCTAAGACAAGATACTTGTATCTACGTTGACCATTCTTTTTTATATAAAAGAGAACTTGTATTTTTGTCCATCTGATGAGTTAAGCCTTTTTCAACTGATTTTGATAGTTCGTTCTTATGTTGTACTGTCCCAGGTTAAGGGGAGGGTTGGGATCCTGCTCACATGTTTAGCCCCGCCACATTATTTATGTATGTGCCTGTCCCAAGTCAGGAGCCTGTATTTCAGTGGTTATCGTTTGTTTATGTGTTACATATTTGTTTTTCGTTCATTTTTTTTTTATATATAAATAAGGCCGTTAGTTTTCTCGTTTGAATTGTTTTACATTGTCATATCGGAGCCTTTTATAGCTGACCATGCGGTATGGGTTTTTCTCATTGTTGAAGGCCG
This sequence comes from Mytilus galloprovincialis, assembly GCF_965363235.1. Taxonomy (NCBI): domain Eukaryota; kingdom Metazoa; phylum Mollusca; class Bivalvia; order Mytilida; family Mytilidae; genus Mytilus; species Mytilus galloprovincialis. The sequence goes on along the minus strand of NC_134847.1, from coordinate 75,425,602 downwards.
TACGGTGACCTATAGTTGTTAATGTCTGTGTCATTTTGGTCTCTTTTGGACAGTTGTCTCATTGGCAATCATGCCACATCTTCTTTTTTATATCATAATTAATTTAACAAAACAACAGCTTGTGTTTATCTTTTAAAACAATGCATTTCTGTCGGCAGGAAAAATATGTCCACAAATCCAAATTTTGAGCAAATATCTGAAATCTCAAAAAGAAGCACATGAAGGTATATTTTTTATTACATATTTGATTTACGCAGGTAAAAAATAGCCTATATATCTTAAATGTTAAATTCTCACCGTCAAAATGAACTGTTGGATATGCCCTTAATACAAAATTCTGCATTACCAACCAAGTCTGAGTCCCAAACATAACAGAACACGATACGATGGAGTCTAAACAAAGCTGTGTGCAATGCAGTACAGCATACTGTAATAGGATTGCGTTCCGGTTGTATCTGATCATCCCGAATATGGCGATTTTTTTTTTGGACGGGACTATTACATGAAACAGTTTTCTAACGGATATCTTCCGTCATTGTCGGTTTACTGTCTGGCCAGCAGAAGCGTCTAGCACAATCGGGACGCTGTCGGGACATTTTTTTCCATGCGAAAGATACAAATTGAATAAGAATGTATAATTGGGACAAATTTTGTCGCGATAAGATATGAAATGTTTTTACAAATTTAAAAACAATAAAAGCATTTCCTAGAACAAAAATAATACGAGGTCCCCCGTCCTCCGCCTAGATCATCATTTCCGATTTGTTTGATAACATACTCAAAGAATTTAGTAAAAGTGCACCTCTATTCAAAATTGAAGAAAACGCAATAAAGAATAAAAAAACAGACGTCAGGTGAAGTGACACTTCATCCTTGAATAATAATATTTACACGTATGTTTCATTATAATACATTATTCTGATTGGCTACACTGTAATCTCGCGTTATTCCTTAATCAACTTCATTACTCAATAAAAATTATCATTCATGATGACACGAGGTCCCACAATAAAGTGCACAGGTAAATTATTAAATAAAAACTTGATCTTCTCTAAGGATTTGATAACCGTAAATATATGTTAAAATCAACAGGTTCGATTACTATCCTCAATAATCTGGAATGTCCTATCATTGTCTGAACGCAGTCGTTTACGTTAACGGATTTCTACGGATTGGAAATTGTCCGGAGAGATCAACCAAGCATCCCAAACAGTTTGACGCGTCCGTAACATTCGGGGAAACACAGACGATTGTGTCTATTAGGATTACAATCTTAGTATGACAGATTCTGCTGTATCGGTTTATAATACTTATATAAAAGAGGGACGAAAGATACTAGTCCGAGATTACTCTGACGTCCAACGGCTGTTTTGCCAGACAAGCTGGGGCCGTGGGACGTCAGAGCTCGTCCCATATCAAAAAGTGGATATTTGCCCACCCAAAATAGATGCGCTGCTTCGTCGCTTCTGATGCCGACTGACGGCCTTGGAATTATATAAATCGGGCACCAATCTGTTCATTTTTCATTTATCTCTTCATTTATGTAAGTTTCACCTACCTGCCAACCTTTATTTTTCCATATTTTAACAGTTTTCACAGTGACCCATCGATTTCGGCATTTTGACTTTGACTTTCAAATGGACGTCAAGTTACGAGAGAGTTCGTGGTCTCGAGACTCAAAATAGTCACCAAATTTTGAATTGTTTAGTGAAAGAACGTCATCTATATAGCGGAAAGTAGAGTTACAGGATATTGCTAACTTCTTATCTTTCTTCCTAAGAAGTTCGTACATGAAGTCAGCCTCATAATAATAAAGAAACAAGTCGGCAAGTAGAGGGGCACAGTTTGTTCCCATTGGGATGCCGACAGTCTGTTGAAAAACACGTCCTCCGAACGTTACAAATATGTTGTCAATCAAGAAATCAAGCATCTTGATAATATCGGTTTCAGAGAATTTTTTGTTTGAATCAGAGTGATTGTTTACAAAGTATGATTTATCCCTCCCTAAGACAAGATACTTGTATCTACGTTGACCATTCTTTTTTATATAAAAGAGAACTTGTATTTTTGTCCATCTGATGAGTTAAGCCTTTTTCAACTGATTTTGATAGTTCGTTCTTATGTTGTACTGTCCCAGGTTAAGGGGAGGGTTGGGATCCTGCTCACATGTTTAACCCCGCCACATTATTTATGTATGTGCCTGTCCCAAGTCAGGAGCCTGTATTTCAGTGGTTATCGTTTGTTTATGTGTTACATATTTGTTTTTCGTTCATTTTTTTTTTATATATAAATAAGGCCGTTAGTTTTCTCGTTTGAATTGTTTTACATTGTCATATCGGAGCCTTTTATAGCTGACCATGCGGTATGGGTTTTTCTCATTGTTGAAGGCCGTACGGTGACCTATAGTTGTTAATGTCTGTGTCATTTTGGTCTCTTTTGGACAGTTGTCTCATTGGCAATCATGCCACATCTTCTTTTTTATATCATAATTAATTTAACAAAACAACAGCTTGTGTTTATCTTTTAAAACAATGCATTTCTGTCGGCAGGAAAAATATGTCCACAAATCCAAATTTTGAGCAAATATCTGAAATCTCAAAAAGAAGCACATGAAGGTATATTTTTTATTACATATTTGATTTACGCAGGTAAAAAATAGCCTATATATCTTAAATGTTAAATTCTCACCGTCAAAATGAACTGTTGGATATGCCCTTAATACAAAATTCTGCATTACCAACCAAGTCTGAGTCCCAAACATAACAGAACACGATACGATGGAGTCTAAACAAAGCTGTGTGCAATGCAGTACAGCAGACTGTAATAGGATTGCGTTCCGGTTGTATCTGATCATCCCGAATATGGCGATTTTTTTTTTGGACGGGACTATTACATGAAACAGTTTTCTAACGGATATCTTCCGTCATTGTCGGTTTACTGTCTGGCCAGCAGAAGCGTCTAGCACAATCGGGACGCTGTCGGGACATTTTTTTCCATGCGAAAGATACAAATTGAATAAGAATGTATAATTGGGACAAATTTTGTCGCGATAAGATATGAAATGTTTTTACAAATTTAAAAACAATAAAAGCATTTCCTAGAACAAAAATAATACGAGGTCCCCCGTCCTCCGCCTAGATCATCATTTCCGATTTGTTTGATAACATACTCAAAGAATTTAGTAAAAGTGCACCTCTATTCAAAATTGAAGAAAACGCAATAAAGAATAAAAAAACAGACGTCAGGTGAAGTGACACTTCATCCTTGAATAATAATATTTACACGTATGTTTCATTATAATACATTATTCTGATTGGCTACACTGTAATCTCGCGTTATTCCTTAATCAACTTCATTACTCAATAAAAATTATCATTCATGATGACACGAGGTCCCACAATAAAGTGCACAGGTAAATTATTAAATAAAAACTTGATGAAAATGGTGTTTTCATGATCCTAGCTAAAAAAAATGTAATTATAAGTATTGAATGTTTCTTTTTGTAACTTCATAGGGTTGTAAAAGCGTTGACCGTGCGCACATTTTTAGAATGAAGCGTACAAAATGTACTTCGGTCAACGCTTTTACATCCCAATGAAGTTACAAAAAGAAGCATTCAGTTATCCTCCATTTAATATTTACGAGAGGTATAGAGAAATTCCTTAGCACATTGGTAATTCGGATACATGTACATGCATATTTATACATAGATTAAATTCCTTGTTCTATGCAAGGTAATAATGGGTTCAATTTCAAAAAAAGATAAGATGCATTAGTACACACATATTGTCATTCTGATAATTTCTTTGACATTTTGACATAACACAGTAATATTATTTGGTAGATCGCTCGAAGCGATTTAGTCATTAAAATGATCATTTCTTTTCCATGTGCCCATTTCCCGTTCTTGGAGTATGGGAGATAACTTGCGTAATTAACAACGCACGTTTTGTATCTCAAATTCCGCTAGAGCGTGTAATTACGTATAATTCGCCTTAAAAGAGTTATTGTACGTGAAATGGTTCAATTTAAGGTTAATTATTTATTATTCCAACTTGGTAGATGATAAAGCAATAGGGTCTCTTGCTTTTGTAGATGAAACGCGTGTCTGGCGTAATTACAAAATTTAATCCTGGTATCTATGATGAGTTTATTTGCAAGCTGTTGGTTACGAAAAATATCAACCTAAAACCGGAAAAAGGTATTTTTGCACTTATTTCCTGGAAAAGTACATAGACAAGACAAGACAAATACTTTATTAAAGTCTCACCACTTGTTACATATAAAATATACAGCTTTTTAAAACACAAATTAACAACAAGAGCCACTCTATAAAGAGTTATGAGAGACTATAAAACATTTTTTTTTAAATTATAATACAAATACAACTTAAGTCAACTATGACAACTATTACATAGCAACTAAATATTTTTTTTAAAATGCACACATCACCTATCATGTGAGACTGGAAGTGAATGTCATGCAACCGGAAGAATCAAATATCTCCCATGTTATAGGCAAAAGTATATAGAAACCATATAATTTTTGGAATCAGTGTAAATAAAACTATCATATGAGACCGAAAATTACATTTTCTAATCGGAAGTTGACAATTATCTTCCATATACAGGCAAAACTATAGAGAAAAATTTATTTATTGAATCAGTACGAAGAAACCTACCATTGGACGTCAAAAGTTACTTTGAGTAAACCGAAAGTAGCTTCTCATCAATAAGAATTAAAAGTGTGGAAAGACCTTCAATTGTTCTCTGACCAATTGTTTTTTCTATTATAAATTTATATCTTTTCAATGAATCTATTTAAATTGCATCGTGGGAACCTGTTTTAAGTAAATATGTCATTTCAGAATATATAACTAGAGGTTCTAAAGAGCCTGTGTCGCTCAACTTGGTCTATGTGCATATTAAACTAACAACACTCAGATGGATTCATGACAAAATTGTGTTTTGGTGTTGGTAATGTGTTTGTAGATCTTACTTTACTGAACAATCGTGCTTCTTAAAATTATTTCTATCTATAATGAACTTGGCCTAGAAGTGACTGGAAAATATTTTGTAAAAATTTACAAACATTTACAAAATTTATGAAAATTGTTAAAAATTGACTATAAAGGGAAATAACTCCTTAAGGGGTCAATTGACCACTTTGGTCATGTTGACTTATTTGTAGCTCTTACTTTGCTGTACATTATTGCTTTGACATTTTATCTCTATCTATTATAATAATCAAGATAATAACCAAAAGCTGTAAAATTTTCTTAAAATTACCAATTCAGAAGCATCAACCCAACAACAACTTGAACGATTGGTCTGAAAATTTCAGGGCATATAGATCTTGACTTATTGAACAATTTTAATCACAGCAGATTTACTCTAAATGCTGTGGTTTCAGAGATATGAGCCAAAAACTGCATTTTACCCTGTGTTCTATTTTGAGCCATGTCGGCCATCTTGTTTCGCAGGCAGGGTCATCGGACACATTTTTTAAACTAGATACCGTTATGATAACTATGGACAAGTTTCGTTAAATTTCTTTATTAGAAGTTTTAGAGGAGAAGATTTTTATAAGATTACAAAAATTTACAAAAAAATGTTAAAAATTGACTATAAAGGGCAATAACTCCTTAAGGGGTCAAATAACCATTTTAGTCTTGTTGACTTATTTGTAGCTCTTACTTTGCTGTACACTATTGCTGTTCTATATCTATAATAATATTCAAGATAATAACCAAAAACGACAAAATTTCCTTAAAATTACAAATTCTGGGGAAGCAACCTAACAAATGGTTGTCCGATTTATCTGAAAATTTCAGAGCAGATAGATCTTGACCTTATTTACAATTTTATTCCGGTCAGATTTACTGTAAATGCTTTAGTTTAGAGTTATAAGCCAAAATCTACATTTTTACCATATGTTCTATGTTTAGCCATGGCGGCCATCTTGGATGATTGGCCGGATCGCCGGACACATTTTTCACACTCGATACCCTAATAATGACTGTGGCCAAGTGTGGTCAAATTTGGCCCATTAGTTTCAGAGAAGATTTTTGTAAAAGTTTACGGACGACGGACGCCGGACGACGGACGCAGAACTACGGACGATGGACGCCAAGTGATGAAAAAAGCTCACTTGGCCTTTTGGGCCAGGTGAGCTAAAAATATGTACTTTTGTGCATGTTTAATTGAAAAATAAACCTTCTTTCGACATTTAATACGTGCAACTGTCTCTTATTTCCCGTTTATTCTAGTTATCATCGAAATTTTCCAACGAAATGATAAGAGCAAATGTTTGTTGAAAACGGCACATAATTGGACCAATAATTGAAAGCGGTTACTACATTTGTAGCAACAAGAACAATAAGAGTGTCCTTTCTTTATACTGATCACCTTGCATGTAGCTTTTAATGATAATCTAACTACCTAAAGAATGAAGGAAGAGTACACAACTATTTAAAATTGAAGAAACCGAAATGAAAAATGAAAAATGAAAAATAAACAAATGTCAGATGAAATGAAAAGTGTGAAAAAGTACAGTATCTACGCCGCTTCATCTTTGTATACAGCCATCCTCTATTAGGTATTTACGAGACGTATATTGAAACTACTTATCACATTGGTAATGCGGATACATGTTAATGCATATTTACATAGATTAACTTCCTGTTCGATGCAAGGTAACAATGGGTTAAATCTTAAATAAAGATAAGATGTAAAAGTACACACATACTGTTATAATATTTTTGTTATTCTTTTTTCGTCTTAGACTTATTTAAAAGTTTACAAATGATATTCTTTTATTTCATGTCATGAAGTTCAATTAGCTAAACGAATGCAATCTGCTTAACTCCTTTGGGAAAATTTGTATATTTAATTTGAATAAAATGGCGAACGAATTTAAACATTATGTGCATGCATTTATAGTTCTCGAATTCATGATTAATGTGTGGATAACTAAAGCTGAAGGTAAGAGTGATAAATATATAATATATTTTATAAATATTAAAGACCAATTTGGTTCATATTTTTTTTATTCATCTTACGTATTTTGAAATAGTCGGAAAAAAATTGAAAAAATTGAAAAATTTATAACGGGACTGTTCATTTTATATAGCCGAAGACAAATAACAATCTTATGAACTATCAAAATTGTATTTCGATCCAAAATGACACATTGTATGATACAAAAATATCGACCTTTTTTTCTATATAATTCTTTTATGAAATATAAGTTTGGCGTATTGTACAGCATGCTATTGAATACGTTCTGCTAGCGGTTAAAAAAATAAGAGACGTCTCATCCTCTACTCAATATACAAATGTTATTATATAGCCTAACACAAACTTTTCATATCTCATCATTTTACTGTAACTTATAATGCGTTCCTAGAGACCCTAATCTATAAAATTATTTGATATTTCTTTTTTATGCCCCACCTACGATAGTAGAGGGGCATTATGTTTTCTGGTCTGTGCGTCCGTCCGTCTGTTCGTTCGTTCGTCCGTTCGTCCGTCTGTACCGCTTCAGGTTAAAGTTTTTGGTCAAGGTAGTTTTTGATGAAGTTGAAGTCCAATCGACTTCAAACTTAGTATACATGTTCCCTATGATATGATCTTTCTAATTTTAATGCCAAATTAGAGGGTTTACCCCAATTTCACGGTCCACTGAACATAGAAAATGATAGTGCGAGTGGGGCATTCGTGTACTGGGGACACATTCTTGTTTAAACGTTTATTTTATTTATGTAAGATAAATTCTAACACATTAACATTAGCAGTATTATCAGGATAACAAAATCGTCACCAGTGATTAATAGTTTAGAAAGTCAAAATACAAAATATTTGACAGCGAATGATCGAATAAGAACAAAACACATTTACTATTTCTCACCATGCGGAAAAGGAACAAACCCTTTGTAATCGAATACAGAAATTTCAATGATATTTGTGATGTGCAATTAAATATCAGTGTAAAATTTCAAACAAGACAAAATATGTACAATAGGAAACAAATTAACCAAATAAAGACGAACTTAATTGAAGCCCGACACAATAAACAAGGTTTGAATACAGGATAAGTGCCAAAAAGGATCATAAAAAGTGATGAAGAATGATGAACGTTAAACCCTTTTCCCTCTCCCTTTAAAAACACAAACATACAAAATAGAACAAAAATATATAATTCAAATAATTCAAAGGCCGAAATAACTATTTTTGACACCAGGATTCAATACTTTTTTAATGTTATTTGTAACTTTAAATCATTGTTATACAAAAACATGGTGTTAAGTGTTACTAATACGCTATGCCTAATTGACCTGAACAAAGATAGTTATCAATATTAACATTAACGAAAACTATTTTCACAAGGACTTCCTTGTCTAATACATGTATACAAGAGAATATATTTATTTTAATACAGTCATAATCTTTGAGTATGTAAATTTCTTCACATGCTGCCAGAAAAGAGATTGTCCCTTCCACCGCATAGATGAAATCATATTTTATATCTCAATTAAACCCTCTAGCCGCAACAAGCTTTTAAAGAATTGACTTTAAAAAGACATTTGCAGTGGAATATATACAAAATGGAGCATATCACAGCACTTTTGTTTTCATAATGAGATGTAGAATTTGAGGTTGCATTTGTAATTTTATTTCTTTAATTGTAAAAATGACTGGTATACACAGGAGAGCGGTGGTCGGTTGCAATAAGTTTTTCATTGTTTTTGTTTTATAAAACTATTGTCAGTGTATATAAAGTGCGAATCCAGTCAGTTCATTTTCACTGTTGTATGCGAGTATGTTCATTGTAGAATAAAGGATCATGGGAAAACTTTATTTGTTTGCGTTTTGAAAATACCAAAATAATTGATTTGAAACTAAATGTTAACATATTTTTATTATGATGTGTCTTTTTGATGTAAAATAACAGTATTAAAGTTCAAATATGTGTGATAAAAGCTACATAATATAGAATACAAATCATTAAGAGCGATCCATTTTCACAATAGATGCGATAAATTATCACTGTATGGCATTCATTTCTGATGTAGAATTTTCGAAGATGCAATGAATTTTCATTGTAGATTAATGTGATAATTAGACTTGTAACAAATGAAAAAGTTATTTGATTACTTAAATATTTATTTCTTTTTATAACTTGTATATGTCTATAAAAACTGGCTGGCCATTTATACGTTTTCCCACAGTATTGACATGTGTGAACTGTATTGCCATGTTTCCCTGCTTTGTGATTCTCTAAGTTTTTTGAAGTTGCAAATTCCTGATTACACAATTCACACTGATACTTTTTGCTGTTTTCTTGGTGCATGTTGTTTCAAGTTATGTTTGTAAAAAAATGACTCCTCGGATTTCTTACATTTATAGGGCTTGTTGTTTAGGTGCTTGTTGACATTGCCATCAAAGTGTTGTTTTTATACGAACACATTTTTTTTGTTCGGTTCGTATATTGCTATGATGTCGTCATCGTCTGCGTCGTCCGAAGACACATTTGGTTTCCGGACAACTTCAATTTTAGTGAATGGATCTATATAAATCTTAAAGAAGGTTCAATACCACAAAAGTTGTTGGGATATATTTGGGAATGATGGTTCCAACCGTTTACGAAAAAGGGGCATACAAGAAGCAATTTTTTTTAAATTCAGGATAATTACTTATAAATATAGTTTTGTATAGGAATTTCGATTGCTCTGATATTGTACCACAGTGTTCAATACCGCAAGTAGAAGGTTATGATTCATTTTTGGGGTTATGGTACTAACAGTTTAGGAATGAAGGAACAAAACGGGACAACAAACAATCATGTTTACTTTGTAATTTTGTGTGGAAGTTTTTGGATCTTCTGGCATTGTACCACAAGGAACAATATCACAAAGGGAAGACTGGGATTAGGTTCGGGGATAATTGCCCCAAACATGAAGAAATTAGGGACAACAGAAATGGCTAAAAAAAACATGTTCCTAGTTTCCAGACAATATCTTGTGTTTAAGTGTATTGATCTCTTTGAAATTGTACTACAAGGTTTACTTATAATACCACAAAGGAAAGACTGGGATTTCGTTTGATGGTTTAAACGGGTTCATATCTCTATTATTATTATTTTTTTTTAATTTCAAATTTTTCAAAGTATTGCGCATACGATTTGTAAGATCTTCGACCACATTTACCTTGTGTCAGAAACCTATATAACGTCTTAAATTTGATCATAATCCAAATTCAGATAGTATCAAGCTTTAATATTGTGTCCAAATTTGCCCCAAATGTTCAGGGTTCGACCTCTGTGGTCAGCGAAGCATTTTAATGTTTTACTACAAAACGAGCAGTTGTGATTAAAAGTTCCTATTGCTTTCTTCATATGGTAAGCCAGGCCAGCATATGCGTATCCAGGGGGACTGGAAAAAAATAATTGATTATATAGGGAATCACTGAAGCGTGAGATGGAGCGCACCCTTTAGGTAAAGCCATTGGGCCCGCCTTACAAAAAGTTTTGATTCGGCCACTGCCCAGTTCTGCTTTTGAAGTGTTTGGAACAATGAGTACAAATTAGGCCTTCTCCATGCTATCAGTTTTTATTTTCATTGAGAAGTCTTTAATACACACTGGTCACATTTGTGTAACTCATTAGCGTGGATCATCTTATGCCTGTGCAAACTAGCTACCCATTTTGTCTTGAAAGGGCAATAAGTGCATTGGTATGAAGACCCCTCCTTCTTAACTTTAGCTCTTTTTTCTGTGATTCATCTTCACTTGCCTCCCCTAATGCTTCAATATCCATATTCTAAAGGAAAGATAGTTTTTAGCTCGATTGTTGCTTGCATGTTCTTTACTGTAAAAAATGAAACGACATATGACATATAAATTATCCAAAGTCATCAAAGCGTGAAATACAAGTCAAGTTGTGTAGGGCAAACTTTTTCTGTCAAAAATGTAAACTGATAAAGTTGCATTGGTACCGTACATGATGTACGTGTTGTAGAGCACCCTTGATACTACCGCAGAGGTCGAACCCTGAATAGTTTGGGGTAAGTATGTACACAACATTCAAGTTAGACTCTTTTTTGATGAAATAAAAAAAAAATGTTGAATGTCGGACCCTTTGTACCTCAATGTGGATCTTAAAATCCAAAATACCAAAATCCCAAATTTAAAAACACGATGAGATTCAGCATGCCAAAGTTCCCCAAATATTCAATTGTTGTTGAAATCCAAAAGAATTTATTTCTTGACAGTTTGGACCCCACAAACTTGTTAAATGGGCCAACAATTTAAAAAAAAAATAATTTACACAATCATGTTTGGATTTAGCCTACCAAATAACCTCAAGTTTTATTTTGGACCTTGTGGGCCAATTTAAAACCAGACCCGATATCAAAAATGTATTCCCTACCTCATTGATGATTTATAAAAAAAATATTAGAAAAGTATTGTTGTTTTTTATCCTTTTTTATTCCATTCTATTTTGATAGACATGATAGATGTACGTATTTAGTGATGAAGTGTCGTTGCATTGGATAAATATAATTACACTTTAAATAAAGATACTGATGTCTATTACATGATTCTTCTGCTTTGTAAATAGACCCATACTCGAAATCCAATGATAAAATTTTAAACACTTTCAACTCTTAAATGATCCACATGTTGTTATATTATGACTACGATGTGTTATATTTTAAATAAATATTAATTCTATTGAATTTATTGGAGTGTTCAATCAAACTTTCCATCTCAAAGTCAGCACTATCAAATCCTTTTCTTACTTTAATTATTGTTTGAGCAAGTCGGCTGAATTAGGAGCTTAATGCATAAATATGACTAAAATTCATACAGTGAAAATGCAGAGCATATACAGTACTAATGAATCGCTCTACAGTGAAAATGAAGGTAAAGCATCATTATTCAACAGTAAACATGACTCGCATAAAGATAGCATCGTAATGGAATTCAATACAATATGGACAAACTGAATAACAAAAGCTATTCTACGTTATACAACATTAATAATTGTGTTGAAATTAATATTCTTCTGCAACTACATCTTTCCTGCTAGTTTTTAATCACCTGCACGATTTGTTCGTAAAACGTCCTAAATATTCATCTATTTCGGTATATATTTCACGTATAGATGGCTCTCTCTTGTTTTCTATCTAGATTTTTGTATGCATACTATATTAAATGTGAGAACAAATTAATTGATACATAATGATGAGTTTACAAATAAACATGAACATATAGGGAAAATTCTAAGAATAACCTCTACCACACTCTAGTCTAGATATTTACGTAGAAATTAACTAGTATTTTATAAAACAAGAGGTAAAATTGTTAAACATCATGTCATCTTGAATAAATTATTGAACTTTGAATAATATTTAAAAATATTTTTGCACTAAATGTTGTTATAAAATTGTTGACTTTTCAATGATATTTCAACATTTTGTTCATTTAGTTTTTTATAATAGATGCAAATCCATGGTTAATGCATACAAACAAATTAACAATTGACCGACTAGAAATGGATATATGGACGAACAGTACGTTGGTGAGAGGCATGGTTGGTGCTGTATCGGTAGATTATCATTATACCAAAGGCTTCCTGTATTATTCAGATCAAGTAGCTGATCGTATATCTAGGTATAACTCATCTAACAACTTAAAGATGTTGGCTGCTTAGTTTTAAAATAACAAACGTTGTAAACTTGTACGATTCGCTCAATGTTTTAGATTTTAGGTTTTTCACATTCAATCTGTTATGGTAATATTCTTTATAAAGCACAAAAATATCAGTATTCAACTCAGAACCTAACACAACTTTGAAATAGACTTATCAAGAAGGGATAAAGTTACGATACTGTTGTCAGTTCATTAAAGATTGCATATGTTGGCTTTAATAATGATTCACTTATAGGGTCTTTGCATCGGAACTAAACACATTTATTTAAAAGTCAGTTGTTGGCATGACACGTGTTATGTTCTTTTCATTTATGTTATGATGGTATGATACTAAACCCCTAACTGGAGGAATTGTGCCTGAAATTCATGTGATGAAGACATAATATCTCAATCAGACTCGGACTTCTCTTGAACTGAATTTCAATGTGCGTGTTGTTATGCGTTTACTTTTCTTTCTAAATTGGCTAGAGGTAAAGAGGGAGGGTTGTGATCAACATGTTTAACCCCGCCGCATTTTTGCGCCTGTCCCAAGTCAAGAGCCTCTGGCATTTTTTAGTCTTGTATTATTTTCAATTTTAGTTTCATTTGTATAATTTGGAGTTTAGTATGGCGCTCATTTTCACTGAACTAGTATATATATTTGTGATGGGGAAATCTGAAGGACGCTTCCGGGTGCGGAAATTTCTCTCTGCATTGAAGACCTATTGGTGACCTTCTGCTGTTGTCTGTTCTATGGTCGGGTTGTTGTCTCCTTGACACATTCCCCGTTTCCATTCTCAATTTTAAAAGGAAGACGAAAGATATCAAAAGGATATGTAAACTCATGTAAAAAGTCGAAAATGAGAAAGATACAGAAACAAACAATTGTACTCATAACAAAACATCGAAAAATAAAGACTTTATCACAAAAATACTGAACTCCTAGGAAAATTCAAAACGAAAGTCCTGAATCAAATGGCAAAATCAAAACGTTAAACACATTAAACGAATGAACAACATCATTCAAAAGCACAACTTGGTACAGGAATTTATTTATGTAGAAAATGGTGTATTAAACCTGCTTTTACAGCTAGCTTAACCTCTTCTTGTATGTCATTATTTTGACAACGATGTGTGAACAAAACAAACAGACATAAAAGTCTTAAACGACAAAATAGGGGTATCGCGGTCAACATTGTGTTATTATCTTAATCGCAATAAAACAAACAGATATGTAAACACACATTTACAATGGCACAATTACACCATGCCGGACGGCATGTATAAATACATAGAATTGTCATATGTTAACACGAAAAGTCATATAGACAAAGCATATAAGGAAAAAGACAGGAGTATAAAATCACCATCGAATAATAACATATTATACAATAACGGACTGTATAAGTACAGAAACATCAAATCATTACCACTAAAAATAACTAAACAGTAAAAGTGATATTTTGAAATGTTAATCTGAGCAACACGAACTCCACCAAATAATTAAGATGATCGCAGGAGCTCCGGAAGAGCAAGGAGATCCTACTCAACATGTAGCATCCACATAAGACTGTTTAGATAAAAGCTTATATATAACGGACATACTATTGCAAAAAATGCAAGGTCCTTGATTTTTGTTTTAGATATATAAGCAAAGAAAAAACTCCACGAATGTTTTAACATTAAAGGAATATGCGAACGTGTTAAATTTATGGAACAAACTTTACACAATACATTACACAAAAGAATCAAGAAACATTTAAATACAAAATTAATATCAAATACAGCACTAAAATACTTTTGTTTTGTATTTAAATTTGAAAATTATAAAAAGTTGTAGACTATATTGGTCAGTATACCATTGACACTTATTGTCTTTGGATCAATTAAAAATACATTAAAACATATTTCTCAATTTAAAGTTTAAATAGAATGTATTTAGCTGTACTATTATCTTTTGTAGAATGAATCTACGTAACCCACATGATGCGAAAGACATAATAACAAACACCTTAGGTTTAGCTGATGCTATCGCTGTAGATTGGATATACGACCATCTTTATTGGGTTGATGCCAGTCATGATCATATAATGGTCTCTAATCTGGACGGCTCTCGACGAAAAACTATAATTAACACTGAACTTGTATATCCCCGTGCACTTGCTGTTTACCCAAATATTGGGTAAGTTTTTTGTTTACTGTTCGTTTTAAAGTCGTATTTTTATCTACTTACGTGTGAATAAGAAAGCTTATTCGAAATGAAAGGAATACTATTGTGTACGCCTGACACTCTCTTTAATTAATTTTTTTTCATCAGTCAGCAAAATGAACGATAATTTATATAAAAAATAGCAGAGCTTATGAAGTCTCTAAACCAGCTACAAAAAGACTGTACTTAAGCAGTTCAGTTTCTTTCATTCAAATTTTTTTTTTTTATAATATAGCCAGTTGTTGAATAATTCATGTATACAGCTATGTAAGCATCATCTTATTACGCGACAATTTCGAGAAAATTTGAACAAACCTTCTGAAAATTCGTAATAACTTTATAGCTTAGGAAAAATACTGCAGGAAACTAAATAGTTAAGTGGGGAAAGAGAGTGAGCATAACTTACATAACGCTAGGGTACCCAAATTGCATCCAGTACCCAAATTGCACCTATTTAGAAAAAAAAGCAACGGAAATCTAAAAAGATTAAACATATTTAGATATACACAAAACGTTCACAGTATTTATCAACAGATGGACTGTTTACTGAAAAAGCAAAATGTAGTCACCATGCGACGTCATCAAAACGTCATCTTTTTTTAAAATTAGCCACTATAATATATTATAAGTATCCATTTCGTAAAATATGAAGGGTAAGCATGGACTAATATCCAATTGTTCAAAATATTTGAAGAAATTAAACAAAAGCTCGGTTATTAGACTTTTAACGATGTGAATTTAAGCATAGATGCAATTTGGGTACTCCTCATTACAGAATCATGGATAGTTTGGAGGTTGATTCAAACCAATTTATTTATGACTCAATATGGATTCAAAATTAAATTGGTGTACCTATAAAATAAAGAAGGATAGGGCTACAAAATAAACACAGTATAGACATTTTGTTCTTGATCATAAAAAAACGTAGGTGAAAAAACTATCAAAATAGGTGCAATTTGGGTACCGTCACGTTACATACAGATCTTTTTATTGTCTAAAACAGACATAGAAAAAAAAGATTTAGCGTACAATGCTTAAAGGTGGCACATATGTATATGAATATATGATAATTATAAAGATGGATGTTTTACACTGATGTGGAGGATCCAAAGATCGAAAGATGTGGCCTTGATGGAAGCAACAGACAAGCTATTGTAACTACAAATATAGGTTCTCCTAATGGATTGTCAATTGGTAAGTTGAATACATTTTATCGCAACAGAAAATTATAACAAATAACGTCAAAGTAACGATTTGCGATTGAACGCAAATATATAATATCGATATTTAACACATGACATGGGCAAAATCTCTTTGTTCTTACTGTACTATAATCTGGATAATGCACAGCAAAGGTGTGCATTAACTACCTCAGATATACTGCATAGTTCAAATCTATTTTTACCTTTAGGGGCGGTTCCTAGATGTTGACAGGGGCGTTATTCTATCAAATTAAAAAAAAGATATCACCGAGTGTAGCGAGACTAAAACAATATTGACGATTTTAAGGCAAAACACGATACTTTGTCCAATCCTAGGATGAACGACATGTTCGTCCCCACCCCCGAATCCGACTTCTGCCTTGAAATTGCGACAAAAATTAACTTTGTACAAACATCGTAGTTTCAAAATAGAAAAAAAGAAAGGTTTCTCATTCCTTTTTTTTCATCTTAGCTTGAACATAAAAATTTAATTATATTTTGCGTACAACATAAATCTTAAATCAGTGTTTTAAAGTCAGAAAGAGAGTTAAAACAATGTTTGGTCATTTCCGCCAAAAAAGAAATGTATCTAAGAATATCCGAATAAAAGAAATCTGATTTGGATTAGTTTTAGACTCAATGGAATTTAATATAACGACTTTTTCAATATCTATTCCTAGCTGGAGATCAATCAGACTTCATTTAGATGGACGTGTCTTAAAAATTAATACAGTAGATACAAAGAAATTTGGGGGAGGGGGAGGAAAAGATTGGAAAGAGAAACGTATTTTCTGTTTATTCAACATTTAAAATTTAGGTAATATAACATCTTCCTCGGTTTATCTTTCTCTATTAAAGCACATCATTGATGGAAAGAAATTCAAAAGCAATTAATCTAAACTCAATAACCCTTTCAGTTATGATTTTTTTTTTCATACAACGATTTGAAGGTACTCAAATTGTCAAAGTCTTAATCAACACTTATTATATAAAAAAATGGGAAAAGATTAAACAGAAACATTAAGAAAAAATCTACCATTAAATCGCAATTTGGCAAAAAGTCTAAACCCCAAAAAAGTTGTCAATTTAAAACTCACCAATGACAGTCGTATTTCCCCCTTTCTTAGGATCCGTGGATTGCGGAAAATCGTCCACATCTAAAACGTTCACGTGAATTAATGACGTCATGTGTTAAAACAGTTATTGGCCAATCAAATCGGTATATAGAATTTAATCTGCACACGCTCAGGATGACCCTTTAACCCGAACTCCTACGTCGTTCGGGTTAATAAGGGTCACTTGAGCTGTGCAGATTAAATTCTATATACCGACATGCTTGGTCAATAACTATAACTTAACGATTATTGAGCGAGGTAAAATATTAAGCTTCGCAATGATCAAATAAGTGTTTAAATTTGTTAAACTGCTATATCAATGAGCTTTTTCTTATCAAGCGTTTTTAAGTGGTTTATTGTGTCTTTGAGTTGCTTCATCATTGAACTGTTCCCAGCATCTTATTTTATTCGTATACTTTGATAAACAAGAAGGTATTTTTCTGGTATAGTCTTCTATAAAGTTACATTTTGTTTTAGGGTTTTATATGTTTGATTCATTACTTCTGTATTTCTATTGATGATTGAAGGACATAACTTCATTGGTATTCTTCTTCTTGCGCATTTTTTTAGATTTCGCTGAAAACCGACTTTATTGGGTGGACAATCACGTACAATCTAAGCAAATAAAGTCTTCAGCGTTTGATGGAACAGACATCAGGATACTAATGACATCCGCAGATAATTTGCCTTGGGCGTTTGGTTTGGTTGTGTATAAAGATTGGTTATACATCACCCAGTTTACCAACAACACTGTATGTCGTGTGGATAAACAGACTGGATCGAATTTCCAAATTATCAGATCAGATGCAGATACCCCAGTCGGAATAAAGATTTATAGTGGAGACAACCAACCCCATGGTAAGAGGGATTTTTTTTTCATATTTACATTACAATATATTACTTAGTATATGTTTTCCAAGTTGTATCCTATTTCTGTTGCCAAACCATCTGCATATAACTATAATACTATTGTCCTGATATTCAGTGCAATTGTAAATTAATTTGTTTTTTCCTGAATAAAGTGCACAATTAGTGTGTGCAGGTAATCTGAATAAAACTTCATCTGTTGTCTTTATACATTGTTATATGTGGTTTTGAAAATTAAAAAAACCAGATTGCATCTTAATATGTAATTCAATTATGTTTTATGAATTATTATTTTTAAGTTAAATTATTAACACATTTGTATTTGTACAAGTACAAATAGAGAAATGTATTTCAGAAATCTATAATTAGATGTAGATCAAACCATTGTATTTCATACTATATCACATAACGTACCGTACATTTCAAGGTATGAGTCTATGTATACCAAACAATGGTGGCTGTGAACAACTGTGTCTGCCAACTCCTCAAAATACAAGTGTTTGCGCATGTGCTGATGGATTCGAACTAAACAGTGATGCGAAAACATGTCTTTTTAAAGGTAAAATGACATTGATTACGATGATAATCGGTAATTGAAACCTTTAATTGACCATTTAATTAGAAGTCGTTTTGTTCTTTTGGTATGGTTTGTTTCTAAATATATAATTACAACCTCATTGGTATGTACCTCAAATTTATTAGAGTAATACCTCTAATAGAGGTTTATCATAACAAAAATATATCTTTACTATAAAATCAGTGAAAAACATTACTTAATATGGTATTTCACGTTTTTATAACTAACCCAAGGACATAAATATCTCAGCTTTGATGACTATTTTTTTTAGTATTCTATTCATCTTGTTATAGTATATTATCCCGTCACGTTTAGTTGTTTGTTCTAACAACACAGTAGGCATTTTTATTATTAGTCGCGGACCGCAAAGAGAAACTCCAACATAATTGT
Source organism: Mytilus galloprovincialis (assembly GCF_965363235.1). Classification (NCBI taxonomy): domain Eukaryota; kingdom Metazoa; phylum Mollusca; class Bivalvia; order Mytilida; family Mytilidae; genus Mytilus; species Mytilus galloprovincialis. The sequence goes on along the minus strand of NC_134847.1, from coordinate 75,406,550 downwards.
TTTGAGGACAGTAATGTTAACAGCTAGCATCGTTTGTACAGCTGAAGCACATTTTAGTTAATAGAATAGCAAACATAATTTTTACAATAGTACATAAACATGACATAAACATAAAATAAACTATATACCATTATTGGAATATATTTATATTAGGTTCTGGTAAATGGTTGACCTATGCTAATCTCAACACTATTGAAAGAATGGACCTTGAGACAAATGTTACAGAGACTATAGCAGCTAGAGTAACTAATGCTGTAGATCTGGATATTCTTTATGAGAAGGGATATGTCTATTGGTCAGATGTTCGTGCAAAGAAGATATCAAGGTATGGATATGATTGCATTAATTATCCTGTAAACCCATGTATGTTTTGTTCGCATTTTTTTTTCTAATTCTTAACTTACAAAGCTAATACATTATTTAATATAAAGTCCAAGTGTGCTTTTTTGTATGTCTGCATTTTGTTGCATGCAAAATTGATTTGGTACTCAATTCCATTTAATCATTCATGAACGAATAATTAAGAAATATGTGTCTTTTTTTAAGGGGTATTGATTTTCAAATTCATGTTCATCAATTGATTTGTCGATCGAATCATTCAACTTTGTACTTGTTTGGCTTTATAAAATATTTTGATATGAGCGTCACTGATAAGTCTTATGTAGACGAAACGCGCGTCTGGCGTACTAAATTATAATCCTGGTAATTTGATAACTAAATAAAAGATTTATATATGGTTCACTTTCAATGTTGACATTCGCTTCCTTTTGATAACTGAACACAAATAACAAAGCGTAACACATTTCTGAATTTTGACAAATATTAAGCATTATATAAATGAAAGAAAGATACGTCTATGCGAGGAAAACCATACCAGAGTTACTGTAGGCATATTTATTCGTAGGACTAAATAACTTCTTTTATTTAGGAGTGCGGTGAATAGAACATCCATTTCTGGTTCCATTGAAGACATTGTTGTAGAAAGAGTTGACGTTCCTGATGGGATAACTATTGACTGGATGTATAATCTTTTGTACTGGACTGATACTGGTCATAACCATATACAGGTGTCACGTCTGGATGGAACCAATAGAAAAACAATTATCAAAAATGATAGTAGCCTTGATCAACCAAGGGCCATAGTAGTTGATCCTAGTACTGGGTGAGTTTGCATTATAAGGATAACATAATTAGATTGTTGTCTTATTTGAAGAAAAACATTTGATATTGGTAGAACGGGTGACGATTTTGAGTGTATGTTCATTTAAAAAATGAGCAATATTGTAATTGTATGTCAATTTTGATTTATAAATGGTGATAGAACCGTTGTATTCTTTGTAGATCCGTTGACAGTACATCAGAAGTATTTAAAGAACAAACCCTATGCATCAAAAAAGATTCTGCATAAAGAAGATTCTGGTTTGTTTCAAACTGTGTTTGTCTGCAAACTAATTGCCGAAAAAAAAATCGACAATAGCTAATTTAGACTGCATTGTAACAATGAAAGGCCGATTGATGTTTATTAAACATCTTTTTTTTAAATATTTAAAGTTATAAATATTTTTTGTTAGGGTGGGGGGTGGGTGGGGGTGTATACAGCGAAATGTAGTGCCCTATATCAACTTGATTTTTGATAGCTACATAGTATTCAATGACTGGTATGTCAAAAGTAGAGTGTTTCTTTACAAATCAGAAGACTTTTATTTCTGTAGATAACATATTGCATGATAATATATATCCGTCCGTACTCAACATCCAATCCTTTAAAACATTTCCTCTCGTATTTCAACTTTGAAGAACCCACTAATTTTGTAAAAATTTACATTTGTTTCTGTCTTTGAAACTCACGAATTATCAACAATTAATGAGTTAATCAATTCAAATTGTGTTTTTTGGCAATGACTGTACTTTTTACTATATAGCAAAACAGACAAGCGACAACAGAACCAAAACGAAAAATAAAAATTAGTTTACATGGTGCTGATAAGAAAATAATTTACAAATGTTGACTATTCATCTTATGTTACTTGATAACATATTTTTTCAGTTTGTTATTTTTCTCTGATTGGGGCAGCCAGCCAAGAATAGAAAGATGCAGAATGGACGGAGGAGAGAGAACAATTATTATTAACTCGGATATAATTTGGCCAAATGGAATGACGATAGGTAATGCACGTCACCTTTGAATCTGTTGAATACCAAATAAAACATATTGAATAAGACATGTTAAATAATCAAAGAAATCAATAAGGAATTATACCTGTTTTGTGAATAATAACTTTGAGGCAATGAAGTGAACCAGAAAATGCGCTAGTTTTTTAAATTTTTTTTTAGTTAGGTCTGTTTAGGAAAAAGGTAAATTATAGCTTGCTGTTCGGTATGAGCTAAAGCTTTGTATTAAGACCGTACTTTGACGTAAAATGTCATACTTTAACAATTTTTGATTTGGATGAAAAGTTGCTTCATTGGCACATTCAACCACATCCTCGTATAACTTCTTACGTTCGGTCCTCTGTTTACACACTCTTGTTATTTTTTCTTCAACCAGCCAACTTTTGTACAAATACCATGTAGTAAACAAATACATTTTTGCTTTATTTTTAAAATTTTCCTGTTCCATGTCGTGCAAGCAGTTATATGGATCTTTCTTTGTACGTAGCAACTCATTATAGTGTTCTCTTCACGATCCGCGTTTAAACTATGTCGATTTCCTTCAAAAATAAGAGGCAATGCCTTGGATTTAAATAGCTAACTCTTAAGTACCGGGTGTAAATTGCAGGATAAAAGCTATATAAATATGTTAATTGTCGGAAATATAAAATGTATTTGTACTCGCTGCGAAACAGAAGAAAAGCTTGACGATACTCGCTTTTCGTTCTCCTTCTAAAGCTCGTAAAAATAAATTTTATATTTATCTACAATGTGTATATATTGTGCACACATTTTGTAACTAAAAGAGGGACGAAAGATACCAGAGGGACAGTCAAACTCATAAATCGAAAATAAACTGACAACACCATGTAACTTGCATGTACAGTAAAATTCACCTCCCGGAAGCAGATACTACTACTTACAAAACTGCTGTTTTCTCATAAGAATATTCTGATTACAGATCATATTGGTAAACGGTTATACTGGATAGATGGTTCTTTAAACCAGATAAAAAGTACAAGGTTTGATGGAACAGATACCTATACCATAATTAAAAATGCTGATGTTTTACCCAAACCATACGATTTGGTGGTGTATGGAAGTTATGTGTATTGGTCTAATTGGCAATATAGAACTATATGTAGGGTAAATAAATACACCGGTCAGGAGTTTTCTGTTGTTGTGAAATATATTCGTTCTCCTATGGGAATACAAGTATTTGCAGATGAGGTACAACCTAAAGGTAAGTATTTTCATAACTGAAAGAAAGTTAGAAAATGCACAATTTTGATATAAGTTTTAATTGTTCATTTAGTTGTGATATCAAAAAATCACAACGGTCTGAAAAAAATATACAGCTAGAGTTGGATGTTATAGCCATGAAAATCAGTCTCGCTAACAAAACATTTCAATTTCAGGTATTTGTTTAGATGTTTGATATATTTGAAGTCAAAACTGGTTTATTAGTGAAATAATTTAGGCCTTCAAAATTCAATTAACATTTGTATGTGTAGTTGTTTCCTTTTCCATCTAATAAGATGTGAAGTGATGATTCGGCAAAATAATATTCAAAATTGCAGAAAATGATGATGGCTATGATAAAATAAATGTTTATGATTATGATAATATAAATGTTTTTGATTATGATAATATAAATGTTTTTGATTATGATTATGATAATATAAATGTTTTTGATTATGATAATATAAAATATAATGATTATGATAATATAAATGATAATTATAAGAAGAATAATGATGATGATAAAAAGGATCTACTTCGGATTCATAAATACTCATTGAATACCATTATTAGTAGATTTCGTGGGAACAGGGGAACCACGAATATAAAATATAAAATTTAAATTTGTGCTGTTAATGTTCTGAGGGTATATGTTTTATTTGAACATTGAAAAGAACGTCACAAAACTTTTCAATTGAAGTTATTACAAAACGACACAATACCAAAATGATTTTAAAAGAAATGTGAGACATCCAGTTGTCAACAAAAACAGGTTTGATACAAAAGGCAAAGTTCAAAAATCGTTTTTTTTATTTGAAATACATTTATAGTACATGGTAATGATGCACTTGGTGCTTGCAGTAGATATATATTACAGTTAATTGTGTAAATGAAAAGTACGTTTCAGTAAATGTAAAATAAATCAGTAAGTATAAATAACGGTGTGATGGACAACTTTTGAAATGTGAACTTGTACAATTATATTCAAAATTATTCAAGATATGTTCTGATTAAAACGTAGGAAGTAACTTACATGGATAGACACGATGTTTATATTTTTCACTGTTTCGGAGGTCACGTATTAAGTGTTTTCTATTTTTCTTTAACTTCGTTTACTGTTATAAAAAAATATATGCTGATATTTTGCAGGGAACAATGTCTGTGAACCAAATAACGGCGGTTGTAGCCACATTTGCTTTCCATTGCCTGCTTACAACAGCGCTCAAAGTTCTTTATCTGGATGTATGTGTCCAGATTTTTATATTATGTTATCTGATAATAAGACTTGCATTTCTATGGGTGAGTCAAAATATATTTAAAAAAATTATGATGTGGAAAATATTATATGATCATGTAAATACTAAAAACAAAATATCATTCCATTGTTATAAAAGTTAACAGAATGTTATCGCAAAAGACTGCATTTAGTGATCAATGACCTGATGTTCGGTAACATTTTTATGCCTCTCATCATCCATCATGCAGGTACATCCGTAGATAGCTCTTTTATTCACAAACCTTCGTTAAATAAAGAAAAGTCACTGGTTTGTTTTGGGGACGGGGTGACAATATCTATGATATAAGACTTAATACCCTTTTTATTCTTATATTTCACTCTTTTTATAAAACGGGAAAGTTGGATAATTACACAGAATAAAAAGTTCAGTTAATACACTCATTATCCCTTTGGTACAATGTTCTAAAATTTGTCGTATATGCAGACTCCTTAATATCCCATTGATTGTAAAAATAACAGCATTTTGACTGATGCCAAACAGTACTAGTTTAAAACAGACTCATTTATATCAGTTTCACTTTAATGATTTCAGGGTGTCTTTATTAAAGAGGAAGGTTCACGAAGGGCTGAAATTGGCCCTAAATTTTTTTTTTATGTTTTTTTAAATCCAGCAAAAAAATTACAATATATGTAAAGCAAACTTTGGTAGCTGTTGAATCAAAAGATATATATGATAAATTATAATACTTTGTTAAAAACCAAATAATCGTTATTCTATCTTTTAAATTGTTTTGCGTGACTGTATACTCTACAGCGTACATAATTGATAGCCTGAAAGTGCTTTTGAAAATACGGTATAATATTTTATTATATTTTCATACACTAAATATTAAATTTCATCAAAATTGCACATCTTAATTAATATCATTTCAATATACGCCATCGTCTTTTAAGACGCAACTCGTCCAAGGCAGTTAAAACATTAATCAAATTTCACTTTCAATCCACAGGTGTCACTTCAAGGGAGATAATCGTATATCCAATAATTGGTGTCGTTGTTGTTATTCTAATAACTGTAGTTCTGATACTGATATTCTGGTATCGAAGGCGTAATACTCCTCCTCGATCTGAACGAACTTATGAAGATCCTGATAATCGAATATCAACAGTATCGGCTATATATGACACCATTGACGAACAAAAGGAGCTCACTTCAAAAATGAATAACTCACATTCAGGATCTGTGAATCCCTATCTGGAATTATCTTCTTCTAGAACCGACCCGAAAAATACTTACAGCGATCTGATACGTATTAACGGAGATATGAATATGCCAAAATGTGGCACGGAATGAATATTGAAACAAATCATCCACTGGTTACAAGCAGTTTAGATATTAAACTCGCCGATAAGTTTTGAGCAAGTGGAATTAACGTAAACAGGGAATATATAAGCAAATGAATTTCAACGACTGCTAAAGCAATATCGACTTTAAACTGAACTGTAAATTCTTTGACGTTTCAACCTATTTTATCCATGTTGCATTTCATTCTTCAAATGTAATCATAAATTGGAAAGTTCATATTTTCTTATGGCATCCTTTTTACTAACTTTTTACTTTATGTACTTTGTATACTTCATGAAAGTGAATTCTTATAATTGAATTTACCACACGTTCATCCATATTTTGAAAGGCATCGTGCGCCGAAATAGTTCAATAGCCTACAATGTGATCTTTAACTTACAAATCTTATCTAAAGACAAAGTAACTAATAATCCACTAAAAGAAAGTAAGCTTCCTTGTCAGCCTTAGTAGGTAAAAAAAGTCGGACACGGTAACGGAAAGAACATTGCAATCACACCTAACAATATCACCACAGTTCGCAGCATTTGTAATTCTTCCTTCATTGATTTCAATTAACCAAAAAGTAAAATCACAAACATACTGTACTCCAAGGAAAATTCATAACGGTAAGTCCCCCTATATCCTCCCGCCGACCGAGTAAATCCGGATTCCCTCCGACCGGGTCCGGACCCAAAAAATAAAATCGTCATTATTTCAATAATTTATCACTTAGACTAACCATTCTTACATTTTTTGTAAACTCTGAATATGTTGCTTTCCATTAATCATTCACCGATAACTGTTTATTCTTTGGTATTTGAGGAAAAAAGGATAATATTTTATGAACCCTTTTCAGAATTGGATTCCCGCTCGCCGGATATACACCTCATTTAAAAATATGCTTTATTTTTTTTACTGCACAAAATAAACAGGCCATTCAAGGCTAAACATTTACATATGGATATATATGAATGACCGAATTAGAACCCATTGATTTATTTCACCAACCCACTCGATTTTTAAGGTACATAAATTAGTGTCATATTTTGATATTTTGGGATTTTGATATTGCTTACCAACGATCATATACAAATACTATTTTTTTGTCTATTTAGCTGTTATAACTGTATTTCTTCAAGCGTTTATGATATATTATGTATTGCTTGTTAGGAAACGATTAGTTTTCCCTCAATAAATGAATACAAATTGCAGAAATGTAATATCAAACATTTACAAAAATATACACTCCGGAAAATTCCGGACTGAATAAAAATTAGAAAAAAAGGACACATAAAAAGCTTCTAATTTTTTTAACAACGTGATATATATAGGAATAATGATATTGTACATTAGGGGTAATCAATAAACTACCATAAAATCAAAAACCCATCAATCAGTTGTTATAACCCACTCGATTTATAAGGTAAAACAAATTAGTGTCATATTTTGATATTTTGGGATTTTGATATTGCTTACCTATGGCCATACATAAATACATTCTTTTGTCTATTTAGCTGTGATAACTGTATTTCTTCAAGTGTCTATGATAGATTATGTATTGTTTGTTAAGAAACAATCAGTTTTCCCTCAATAAATGAATACAAATTGCAAAAATGTAATATCAAAAATTTACAAAAATATACACTCCGGAAAATTCCGGACTGAATGACAAATTAGAAAAAAAGGACACATAAAAAGCTTCATATTTCTTTAACAATGTCATATATATCGGAATAATGATATTTTACATTAAGGGTAATCAATATACTACCATAAAATCAAAAACCCACCAATCAGTTGTTATAATCTACTCGATTTTTAAGGTAAAACAAAATAGTGTCATATTTTGATTTTTTTGGATTTTGATATTGCTTACCAACGATCATATATACATACATATTTTTTGTCTATTGATCTATCACAACTGTATTTCTTTAAGTGTTTTTGGTAGATAATGTATTGTTTGTTAAGAACCAATTTGTTTTCCCTCAATAAATGAATAAAAATACCAGAAATGTAATATCAAAAAATTACAAAAATATACACTCCGGAAAATTCCGGACTGCATGATGAATTAGTAAAAAAAAGGACACATAAAATCTTCTTATTTTTATAACCATGTGATATATATCGGAATAATGATGTTTAACACTAAGGGTAATCAATATACTACCATAAAATCAAAAAAATATTGATCAGTTGTTACAACCCACTCGATTTCAAAGCTGGGTAGTTGCCTTTATGTTGGTTTTATAGGCTTTGATGATGGTTTATCGTGTTTTCCGCTTAATGAGGAACCTATTTATGTCGAAAAACACATCTTGTAGTTAGCCAAGGCCTTTATGATGAAAATGGCACCTTGTATAGACCAATGATATGCTCAGTTTGGTCCCTAGGGTGAAAAGATCCGGGGTTGGTATGGTCAATATTGTTGTCTGGCTATCAAAATTGGGGGTAGGGGTCGATTAAATAATTTTTTGGCTTACCTCCACATATTTTAGCATTAATAAAGATTCAAGCATGTAGTAGACACCCTTAGCTTTAGTTTGAGCTATAGTATACCCCAATTGCATGTCTGGGCGGTGCTGGGGGAAGATTTTCACTTTAATGAAAATCTGCCTTTATGTTGGTTTTCTAGGCTTTTATGGTGGTTTAACGTGTTTTTCGCTTGATGATGCACCTATTTATGTTGGAAAACACATCTTAAAGTTTGCCAAGGCTTTAACGATGAAAATGTCACCTTGTATAGACCAATGATATGCTCAGTTTGGTCCCTAGGGTGAAAAGATCCGGGGTTGGTATGGTCAATATTGGCGTCTGGCTATCCAAATTTGGGGTAGGGGTCGATTAAATATTTTATTGGCTTACCTCCAAATATTTTAGCATAAATAAAGATTCAGGCATGTAGTAGACACCCTTAGCTTTAGTTTGAGCTATAGTATACCCCAATGGCATGTCTGGGCGGTGCTAGGGGAAGATTTTCACTTTAATGGAAATTTGCCTTTATGTTGGTTTTCTATGCTTTTATGATGGTTTATCGTGTTTTCCGCTGGATGATGCACCTATTCATGTTGAAAAACACATCTTTTAGTTAGCCAAGGCCTATACGATAAAAATGACACCTTGTATAGACCAATGATAGACTCATTTTGGTCCCTAGGGAGAAAAGATCCGGGGTTGGTATGGTCAATATTGTTGTCTGGCTATCCAAATTGGGGGTAGGGGTCGATTAAATATTTTTTTGGCTTACCTCCACATATTTTAGTATAAATAAAGATTCAGGCATGTAGAAAACACCCTAAGCTTTAGTTTGAGCTATAAGATACCCCAATGGCATGCCTTGGCGGTGCTGGGGGGGAATTTTTCACTTTTATAAATATTTGCCTTTATGTTGGTTTTCTATGCTTTTATTATGGTTTATCGTGTTTTCCGCTTAATGAGGAACTATTTATGTTGAAAAACACATCTTCTAGTTAGCCAAGGCCTTTATGATGAAAATGGCACCTTGTATAGACCAATGATAAGCTCAGTTTGGTCCCTAGGGTGAAAAGATCCGGGGTTGGTATGGTCAATATTGTTGTCTGGCTATCCAAATTGGGGGTAGGGGTCGATTAAATATTTTATTGGCTTACGTTCACATATTTTAGTATAAATAAAGTTTTAGGCATGTAGTAGACACCCTAAGCATTAGTTTGAGCTATAATATACCCCAATGGCATGCCTTGGCGGTGCTGGGGGGAATTTTTCACTTTTATGGATATTTGCCTTTATGTTGGTTTTCTATGCTTTTATGATGGTTTATCGTGATTTCCGCTTATTGAGAAAACTATTTATGTCGAAAAACACATCTTAAAGATATTCAAGGCCTTTACGATGAAAATGACAACTTGTAAAGACCAATGATAGGCTCAGTTTGGTCCCTAGGGTGAAAAGATCCGGGGTAGTTATGGTCAATATTGGCGTCTGGCTATCCAAATTGGGGGTAGGGGTCGATTAAAGATTTTTTTGGCTTACCTCCACATATTTTAGTATAAATAAAGATTCAGGCATGTAGTAGACACCCTAAGCTTTAGTTTGAGCTATAATATACCCCAATGGCATGCCTTGGCGGTGCTGGGGGGAATTTTTCACTTTTATGGATATTTGCCTTTATGTTGGTTTTCTATGCTTTTATGATGGTTTATCGTGATTTTCGCTTAATGAGGAAACTATTTATGTTAAAAAACACATCTTAAAGATAGCCAAGGCCTTTACGGTGAAAATGACACCTTGTATAGGTCAATGATAGACTCAGTTTGGTTCCTAGGGTGAAAAGATGCGGGGTTGGTATGGTCAATATTGTTGTCTGGCTGTCCAAATTGGGGGTAGGGGTCGATTAAATATTTGTTTGGCTAACCTCCACATATTTTAGTATAAATAAAGATTCAGGCATGTAGTAGACACCCTAAGCTTTAGTTTGAGCTATAACATACCCCAATGGCATGCCTTGGCGGTGCTGGGGGAAGATTTTCACTCTTATGGATATTTGCCTTTATGTTGGTTTTCTATGCTTTTATGATGGTTTATCGTGTTTTCCGCTTAATGAGGAACTATTTATGTTGAAAAACACATCTTGTAGTTAGCCAAGGCCTTTATGATGAAAATGGCACCTTGTATAGACCAATGATATGCTCAGTTTGGTCCCTAGGGTGAAAAGATCCGGGGTTGGTATGGTCAATATTGTTGTCTGGCTATCCAAATTGGGGGTAGGGGTCGATTAAATATTTTTTTGGCTTACCTCCACATATTTTAGTATAAATAAAGATTCAGGCATGTAGAAAACACCCTAAGCTTTAGTTTGAGCTATAAGATACCCCAATGGCATGCCTTGGCGGTGCTGGGGGGGGGGAATTTTTCACTTTTATAAATATTTGCCTTTATGTTGGTTTTCTATGCTTTTATTATGGTTTATCGTGTTTTCCGCTTAATGAGGAACTATTTATGTTGAAAAACACATCTTCTAGTTAGCCAAGGCCTTTATGATGAAAATGGCACCTTGTATAGACCAATGATATGCTCAGTTTGGTCCCTAGGGTGAAAAGATCCGGGGTTGGTATGGTCAATATTGTTGTCTGGCTATCCAAATTGGGGGTAGGGGTCGATTAAATATTTTATTGGCTTACGTTCACATATTTTAGTATAAATAAAGTTTTAGGCATGTAGTAGACACCCTAAGCATTAGTTTGAGCTATAATATACCCCAATGGCATGCCTTGGCGGTGCTGGGGGGAATTTTTCACTTTTATGGATATTTGCCTTTATGTTGGTTTTCTATGCTTTTATGATGGTTTATCGTGATTTCCGCTTATTGAGAAAACTATTTATGTCGAAAAACACATCTTAAAGATATTCAAGGCCTTTACGATGAAAATGACAACTTGTAAAGACCAATGATAGGCTCAGTTTGGTCCCTAGGGTGAAAAGATCCGGGGTAGTTATGGTCAATATTGGCGTCTGGCTATCCAAATTGGGGGTAGGGGTCGATTAAAGATTTTTTTGGCTTACCTCCACATAATTTAGTATAAATAAAGATTCAGGCATGTAGTAGACACCCTAAGCTTTAGTTTGAGCTATAATATACCCCAATGGCATGCCTTGGCGGTGCTGGGGGGAATTTTTCACTTTTATGGATATTTGCCTTTATGTTGGTTTTCTATGCTTTTATGATGGTTTATCGTGATTTTCGCTTAATGAGGAAACTATTTATGTTAAAAAACACATCTTAAAGATAGCCAAGGCCTTTACGGTGAAAATGACACCTTGTATAGGTCAATGATAGACTCAGTTTGGTTCCTAGGGTGAAAAGATGCGGGGTTGGTATGGTCAATATTGTTGTCTGGCTGTCCAAATTGGGGGTAGGGGTCGATTAAATATTTTTTTGGCTAACCTCCACATATTTTAGTATAAATAAAGATTCAGGCATGTAGTAGACACCCTAAGCTTTAGTTTGAGCTATAACATACCCCAATGGCATGCCTTGGCGGTGCTGGGGGAAGATTTTCACTCTTATGGATATTTGCCTTTATGTTGGTTTTCTATGCTTTTATGATGGTTTATCGTGTTTTCCGCTTAATGAGGAACTATTTATGTTGAAAAACACATCTTGTAGTTAGCCAAGGCCTTTATGATGAAAATGGCACCTTGTATAGACCAATCATATGCTCAGTTTGGTCCCTAGGGTGAAAAGATCCGGGGTTGGTATGGTCAATATTGTTGTCTGGCTATCCAAATTGGGGGTAGGGGTCGATTAAATATTTTATTGGCTTACGTTCACATATTTTAGAATAAATAAAGATTTAGGCATGTAGTAGACACCCTAAGCATTAGTTTGAGCTATAATATACCCCAATGGCATGCCTTGGGGGTGCTGGGGGAAATTTTTCACTTATATGGATATTTGCCTTTATGTTGGTTTTCTATGCTTTTATGATGGTTCATCGTGATTTCCGCTTAATGAGAAAACTATTTATGTCGAAAAACACATCTTAAAGATAGTCAAGGCCTTTACGATGAAAATGACAACTTCTAAAGACCAATGATAGGCTCAGTTTGGTCCCTAGGGTGAAAAGATCCTGGGTAGTTATGGTCAATATTGGCTCTCTGGCTATCCAAATTGGGGGTAGGGGTCGATTAAAGATTTGTTTGGCTTACCTCCACATATTTTAGTATAAATAAAAATTCAGGCATGTAGTAGACACCCTAAGCATTAGTTTGAGCTATAATATACCCCAATGGCATGCCTTGGCGGTGCTGGGGGGAATTTTTCACTTTTATGGATATTTGCCTTTATGTTGGTTTTCTATGCTTTTATGATGGTTTATCGTGATTTCCGCTTAATGAGGAAACTATTTATGTTGAAAAACACATCTTAAAGATAGCCAAGGCCTTTACGGTGAAAATGACACCTTGTATAGGTCAATGATAGGCTCAGTTTGGTTCCTAGGGTGAAAAGATCCGGGGTTGGTATGGTCAATATTGTTGTCTGGCTGTCCAAATTGGGGGTAGGGGTCGATTAAATATTTTTTTGGCTTACGTTCACATATTTTAGTATAAATAAAGATTCAGGCATGTAGTAGACACCCTTAGCTTTAGTTTGAGCTATAACATACTCCAATGACATGCCTTGGCGGTGCTGGGGGAAGATTTTCACTCTTATGGATATTTGCCTTTATGTTTGTTTTCTATGCTTTTATGATGGTTTATCGTGTTTTCCGCTTAATGAGGAACCAATTTATGTTGGAAAACACATCTTAAAGTTTGTCAAGGCCTTTACGATGAAAATGACACCTTGTAAAGACCAATGATAGGCTCAGTTTGGTCCCTAGGGTGAAAAGATCCGGGGTAGGTATGGTCAATATTGGCGTCTGGCTATCCTAATTGGGGGTAGGGGTCGATCAAATATTTTCTTGGCTTACGTTCACATATTTTAGTATAAATAAAGTTTCAGGCATGTAGTAGACACCCTAAGCATTAGTTTGAGCTATAATATACCCCAATGGCATGCCTTGGCGGTGCTGGGGGGAATTTTTCACTTTTATGGATATTTGCCTTTATGTTGGTTTTCTATGCTTTTATGATGGTTTATCGTGATTTCCACTTAATGAGGAAACTATTTATGTTGAAAAACACATCTTAAAGATAGCCAAGGCCTTTACGGTGAAAATGACACCTTGTATAGGTCAATGATAGGCTCAGTTTGGTTCCTAGGGTGAAAAGATCCGGGGTTGGTATGGTCAATATTGTTGTCTGGCTGTCCAAATTGGAGGTAGGGGTCGATTAAATATTTTTTTGGCTAACCTCCACATATTTTAGTATAAATAAAGATTCAGGCATGTAGTAGACACCCTTAGCTTTAGTTTGAGCTATACATACTCCAATGGCATGACTTGGCAGTGCTTGGGGAAGATTTTCACTCTTATGGATATTTGCCTTTATGTTTGTTTTCTAGGCTTTTATGATGGTTTATCGTGTTTTCCGCTTAATGAGGAACCAATTTATGTTGGAAAACACATCTTTTATTTAGCCAAGGCCTTTACGACGAAAATGACACCTTGTAAAGACCAATGATAGTCTCAGTTTGGTCCCTAGGGTGAAAAGATCCGGGGTAGGTATGGTCAATATTGGCGTCTGGCTATCCAAATTGGGGGTAGGGGTCGATTAAAGATTTGTTTGGCTTACCTCCACATATTTTAGTATAAATAAAGATTCAGGCATGTAGTAGACACCATAAGCTTTAGTTTGAGCTATAATATACCCCAATGGCATGCATTGGCGGTGCTGGGGGGAATTTTTCACTTTTATGGATATTTGCCTTTATGTTGGTTTTCTATGCTTTTATGATGGTTTATCGTGATTTTCGCTTAATGAGGAAACTATTTATGTTAAAAAAAAACACATCTTAAAGATAGCCAAGGCCTTTACGGTGAAAATGACACCTTGTATAGGTCAATGATAGACTCAGTTTGGTTCCTAGGGTGAAAAGATGCGGGGTTGGTATGGTCAATATTGTTGTCTGGCTGTCCAAATTGGGGGTAGGGGTCAATTAAATATTTTTTTGGCTAACCTCCACATATTTTAGTATAAATAAAGATTCAGGCATGTAGTAGACACCCTAAGCTTTAGTTTGAGCTATAACATACCCCAATGGCATGCCTTGGCGGTGCTGGGGGAAGATTTTCACTCTTATGGATATTTGCCTTTATGTTGGTTTTCTATGCTTTTATGATGGTTTATCGTGTTTTCCGCTTAATGAGGAACTATTTATGTTGAAAAACACATCTTGTAGTTAGCCAAGGCCTTTATGATGAAAATGGCACCTTGTATAGACCAATGATATGCTCAGTTTGGTCCCTAGGGTGAAAAGATCCGGGGTTGGTATGGTCAATATTGTTGTCTGGCTATCCAAATTGGGGGTAGGGGTCGATTAAATATTTCATTGGCTTACGTTCGCATATTTTAGTATAAATAAAGATTTAGGCATGTAGTAGACACCCTAAGCATTAGTTTGAGCTATAATATACCCCAATGGCATGCCTTGGCGGTGCTGGGGGGAATTTTTCACTTATATGGATATTTGCCTTTATGTTGGTTTTCTATGCTTTTATGATGGTTTATCGTGATTTCCGCTTAATGAGAAAACTATTTATGTCGAAAAACACATCTTAAAGATAGTCAAGGCCTTTACGATGAAAATGACAACTTCTAAAGACCAATGATAGGCTCAGTTTGGTCCCTAGGGTGAAAAGATCCGGGGTAGGTATGGTCAATATTGGCGTCTGGCTATCCTAATTGGGGGTAGGGGTCGATCAAATATTTTCTTGGCTTACGTTCACATATTTTAGTATAAATAAAGATTCAGGCATGTAGTAGACACCCTAAGCATTAGTTTGAGCTATAATATACCCCAATGGCATGTCTTGGCGGTGCTGGGGGGAATTTTTCACTTTTATGGATATTTGCCTTTATGTTGGTTTTCTATGCTTTTATGATGGTTTATCGTGATTTCCACTTAATGAGGAAACTATTTATGTTGAAAAACACATCTTAAAGATAGCCAAGGCCTTTACGGTGAAAATGACACCTTGTATAGGTCAATGATATGCTCAGTTTGGTTCCTAGGGTGAAAAGATCCGGGGTTGGTATGGTCAATATTGTTGTCTGGCTGTCCAAATTGGGGGTAGGGGTCGATTAAATAATTTTTTGGCTAACCTCCACATATTTTAGTATAAATAAAGATTCAGGCATGTAGTAGACACCCTTAGCTTTAGTTTGAGCTATAACATACTCCAATGGCATGCCTTGGCAGTGCTGGGGGAAGATTTTCACTCTTATGGATATTTGCCTTTATGTTTGTTTTCTAGGCTTTTATGATGGTTTATCGTGTTTTCCGCTTAATGAGGAACCAATTTATGTTGAAAAACACATCTTGTAGTTAGCAAAGGCCTTTATGATGAAAATGACACCTTGTATAGACCAATGATATGCTCAGTTTGGTCCCTAGGGTGAAAAGATCCGGGGTTGGTATGGTTAATATTGTTGTCTGGCTATCCAAATTGGGGGTAGAGGTCGATTAAATATTTTTTTGGCTTACCTCCACATATTTTAGTTTAAATAAAGATTCAGGCATGTAGAAAACACCCTACGCATTAGTTTGAGTTATTATATACCCCAATGGCATGTCTGGGCGGTGCTGGGCAAGATTTTCACTTTAATGGGTAGTTGCCTTTATGTTGGTTTTCTAGGCTTTTATGATGGTTTATCATGTTTTCCTTTTAAAAAGGCAACTATTTATGTTGGAAAACACATCTTAAAGTCAGTCAAGGCCTTTACGATGAAAATGACACCTTGTATAGACCAATCATATGCTCAGTTTGGTCCCTAGGGTGAAAAGATCCGGGGTTGGTATGGTCAATATTGTTGTGTGGCTATCCAAATTGGGGGTAGAGGTCGATTAAATATTTTCTTGGCTTATCTCTACATATTTTAGTATAAATAAAGATTCAGGCATGTAGTAGACAATCTTAGCTTTAGATTGAGCTATAATATACCCCAAGAGCATGCCTGGGCGGTGCTGGGGGAAGATTTTCACTCATGTGGATATTTGCCTTTATGTTGGTTTTCTATGCTTTTATGATGGTTTATCGTGATTTCCGCTTAATGGGGAAACTATTTATGTTGAAAAACACATCTTAAAGATAGCCAAGGCCTTTACGGTGAAAATGACACCTTGTATAGGTCAATGATAGACTCAGTTTGGTTCTTAGGGTGAAAAGATGCGGGGTTGGTATGGTCAATATTGTTGTCTGGCTGTCCAAATTGGGGGTAGGGGTCGATTAAAGATTTGTTTGGCTTACCTCCACATATTTTAGTATAAATAAAGATTCAGGCATGTAGTAGACAACCTAAGCATTAGTTTGAGCTATAATATACCCCAATGGCATGCCTTGGCGGTGCTGGGGGAATTTTTCACTTTTATGGATATTTGCTTTTATGTTGGTTTTCTAGGCTTTTATGATGGTTTCTCGTGTTTTCCTTTTAAAAAGGCAACTATTTATGTTGGAAAACACATCTTAAAGTCAGCCAAGGCTTTTACAATGAAAATGCCACCTTGTATAGACCAATCATATGCTCAGTTTGGTCCCTAGGGTGAAAAGATCCGAGGTTGGTATGGTGAATATTGTTGTCTGGCTATCCAAATTGGGGTAGAGGTCGATTAAATATTTTTTTGGCTTATCTTCACATATTTAGTATAAATTAAGATTCAGGCATGTAGTAGACACACTTAGCTTTAGTTTGAGCTATAATATACCCCAATAGCATGCCTTGGCGGTGCTGGGGGAAGATTTTCACTCATGTGGATATTTGCCTTTATGTTGGTTTTCTATGCTTTTATGATGGTTTATCGTGATTTCCGCTTAATGAGGAAACTATTTATGTTGAAAAACACATCTTGTAGTTAGCCAAGGCCTTTATGATGAAAATGACACCTTGTATAGACCAATGATATGCTCAGTTTGGTCCCTAGGGTGAAAAGATCCGGGGTTGGTATGGTTAATATTGTTGTCTGGCTATCCAAATTTGGGGTAGAGGTCGATTAAATATTTTTTTGGCTTACCTCCACATATTTTAGTATAAATAAAGATTCAGGCATGTAGAAAACACCCTACGCATTAGTTTGAGTTATTATATACCCCAATGGCATGTCTGTGCGGTGCTGGGCAAGATTTTCACTTTAATGGGTAGTTGCCTTTATGTTGGTTTTCTAGGCTTTTATGATGGTTTATCGTGTTTTCCTTTTAAAAAGGCAACTATTTATGTTGGAAAACACATCTTAAAGTCAGTCAAGGCCTTTACGATGAAAATGACACCTTGTATAGACCAATCATATGCTCAGTTTGGTCCCTAGGGTGAAAAGATCCGGGGTTGGTATGGTCAATATTGTTGTGTGGCTATCCAAATTGGGGGTAGAGGTCGATTAAATATTTTCTTGGCTTATCTCTACATATTTTAGTATAAATAAAGATTCAGGCATGAAGTAGACAATCTTAGCTTTAGATTGAGCTATAATATACCCCAATAGCATGCCTGGGCGGTGCTGGGGGAAGATTTTCACTCATGTGGATATTTGCCTTTATGTTTGTTTTCTATGCTTTTATGATGGTTTATCGTGATTTCCGCTTAATGGGGAAACTATTTATGTTGAAAAACACATCTTAAAGATAGCCAAGGCCTTTACGGTGAAAATGACACCTTGTATAGGTCAATGATAGACTCAGTTTGGTTCCTAGGGTGAAAAGATGCGGGGTTGGTATGGTCAATATTTTTGTCTGGCTGTCCAAATTGGGGGTAGGGGTCGATTAAATATTTTTTTGGCTAACCTCCACATTTTTTAGTATTAATAAAGATTCAGGCATGTAGCAGACACCCTAAGCTTTAGTTTGAGCTATAACATACCCCAATGGCATGCCTTGGCGGTGCTGGGGGAAGATTTTCACTCTTATGGATATTTGCCTTTATGTTGGTTTTCTATGCTTTTATGATGGTTTATCGTGTTTTCCGCTTAATGAGGATCCAATTTATGTTGAAAAACACATCTTGTAGTTAGCCAAGGCCTTTATGATGAAAATGGCACCTTGTATAAACCAATGATATGCTCAGTTTGGTCCCTAGGGTGAAAAGATCCGGGGTTGGTATGGTCAATATTGTTGTCTGGCTATCCAAAATGGGGGGTAGGGGTCGATTAAATATTTTATTGGCTTACGTTCACATATTTTAGTATAAATAAAGATTTAGGCATGTAGTAGACACCCTAAGCATTAGTTTGAGCTATAATATACCCCAATGGCATGCCTTGGGGGTGCTGGGGGAAATTTTTCACTTTTATGGATATTTGCCTTTATGTTGGTTTTCTATGCTTTTATGATGGTTTATCGTGATTTCCGCTTAATGAGGAAACTATTTATGTTGAAAAACACATCTTAAAGATAGCCAAGGCCTTTACGGTGAAAATGACACCTTGTATAGGTCAATGATAGGCTCAGTTTGGTTCCTAGGGTGAAAAGATCCGGGGTTGGTATGGTCAATATTGTTGTCTGGCTGTCCAAATTGGGGGTAGGGGTCGATTAAATATTTTTTTGGCTTACGTTCACATATTTTAGTATAAATAAAGATTCAGGCATGTAGTAGACACCCTTAGCTTTAGTTTGAGCTATAACATACTCCAATGACATGCCTTGGCGGTGCTGGGGGAAGATTTTCACTCTTATGGATATTTGCCTTTATGTTTGTTTTCTATGCTTTTATGATGGTTTATCGTGTTTTCCGCTTAATGAGGAACCAATTTATGTTGGAAAACACATCTTAAAGTTTGTCAAGGCCTTTACGATGAAAATGACACCTTGTAAAGACCAATGATAGGCTCAGTTTGGTCCCTAGGGTGAAAAGATCCGGGGTAGGTATGGTCAATATTGGCGTCTGGCTATCCTAATTGGGGGTAGGGGTCGATCAAATATTTTCTTGGCTTACGTTCACATATTTTAGTATAAATAAAGTTTCAGGCATGTAGTAGACACCCTAAGCATTAGTTTGAGCTATAATATACCCCAATGGCATGCCTTGGCGGTGCTGGGGGGAATTTTTCACTTTTATGGATATTTGCCTTTATGTTGGTTTTCTATGCTTTTATGATGGTTTATCGTGATTTCCACTTAATGAGGAAACTATTTATGTTGAAAAACACATCTTAAAGATAGCCAAGGCCTTTACGGTGAAAATGACACCTTGTATAGGTCAATGATAGGCTCAGTTTGGTTCCTAGGGTGAAAAGATCCGGGGTTGGTATGGTCAATATTGTTGTCTGGCTGTCCAAATTGGAGGTAGGGGTCGATTAAATATTTTTTTGGCTAACCTCCACATATTTTAGTATAAATAAAGATTCAGGCATGTAGTAGACACCCTTAGCTTTAGTTTGAGCTATACATACTCCAATGGCATGACTTGGCAGTGCTTGGGGAAGATTTTCACTCTTATGGATATTTGCCTTTATGTTTGTTTTCTAGGCTTTTATGATGGTTTATCGTGTTTTCCGCTTAATGAGGAACCAATTTATGTTGGAAAACACATCTTTTATTTAGCCAAGGCCTTTACGACGAAAATGACACCTTGTAAAGACCAATGATAGTCTCAGTTTGGTCCCTAGGGTGAAAAGATCCGGGGTAGGTATGGTCAATATTGGCGTCTGGCTATCCAAATTGGGGGTAGGGGTCGATTAAAGATTTGTTTGGCTTACCTCCACATATTTTAGTATAAATAAAGATTCAGGCATGTAGTAGACACCATAAGCTTTAGTTTGAGCTATAATATACCCCAATGGCATGCATTGGCGGTGCTGGGGGGAATTTTTCACTTTTATGGATATTTGCCTTTATGTTGGTTTTCTATGCTTTTATGATGGTTTATCGTGATTTTCGCTTAATGAGGAAACTATTTATGTTAAAAAAAACACATCTTAAAGATAGCCAAGGCCTTTACGGTGAAAATGACACCTTGTATAGGTCAATGATAGACTCAGTTTGGTTCCTAGGGTGAAAAGATGCGGGGTTGGTATGGTCAATATTGTTGTCTGGCTGTCCAAATTGGGGGTAGGGGTCAATTAAATATTTTTTTGGCTAACCTCCACATATTTTAGTATAAATAAAGATTCAGGCATGTAGTAGACACCCTAAGCTTTAGTTTGAGCTATAACATACCCCAATGGCATGCCTTGGCGGTGCTGGGGGAAGATTTTCACTCTTATGGATATTTGCCTTTATGTTGGTTTTCTATGCTTTTATGATGGTTTATCGTGTTTTCCGCTTAATGAGGAACTATTTATGTTGAAAAACACATCTTGTAGTTAGCCAAGGCCTTTATGATGAAAATGGCACCTTGTATAGACCAATGATATGCTCAGTTTGGTCCCTAGGGTGAAAAGATCCGGGGTTGGTATGGTCAATATTGTTGTCTGGCTATCCAAATTGGGGGTAGGGGTCGATTAAATATTTCATTGGCTTACGTTCGCATATTTTAGTATAAATAAAGATTTAGGCATGTAGTAGACACCCTAAGCATTAGTTTGAGCTATAATATACCCCAATGGCATGCCTTGGCGGTGCTGGGGGGAATTTTTCACTTATATGGATATTTGCCTTTATGTTGGTTTTCTATGCTTTTATGATGGTTTATCGTGATTTCCGCTTAATGAGAAAACTATTTATGTCGAAAAACACATCTTAAAGATAGTCAAGGCCTTTACGATGAAAATGACAACTTCTAAAGACCAATGATAGGCTCAGTTTGGTCCCTAGGGTGAAAAGATCCGGGGTAGGTATGGTCAATATTGGCGTCTGGCTATCCTAATTGGGGGTAGGGGTCGATCAAATATTTTCTTGGCTTACGTTCACATATTTTAGTATAAATAAAGATTCAGGCATGTAGTAGACACCCTAAGCATTAGTTTGAGCTATAATATACCCCAATGGCATGTCTTGGCGGTGCTGGGGGGAATTTTTCACTTTTATGGATATTTGCCTTTATGTTGGTTTTCTATGCTTTTATGATGGTTTATCGTGATTTCCACTTAATGAGGAAACTATTTATGTTGAAAAACACATCTTAAAGATAGCCAAGGCCTTTACGGTGAAAATGACACCTTGTATAGGTCAATGATATGCTCAGTTTGGTTCCTAGGGTGAAAAGATCCGGGGTTGGTATGGTCAATATTGTTGTCTGGCTGTCCAAATTGGGGGTAGGGGTCGATTAAATAATTTTTTGGCTAACCTCCACATATTTTAGTATAAATAAAGATTCAGGCATGTAGTAGACACCCTTAGCTTTAGTTTGAGCTATAACATACTCCAATGGCATGCCTTGGCAGTGCTGGGGGAAGATTTTCACTCTTATGGATATTTGCCTTTATGTTTGTTTTCTAGGCTTTTATGATGGTTTATCGTGTTTTCCGCTTAATGAGGAACCAATTTATGTTGAAAAACACATCTTGTAGTTAGCAAAGGCCTTTATGATGAAAATGACACCTTGTATAGACCAATGATATGCTCAGTTTGGTCCCTAGGGTGAAAAGATCCGGGGTTGGTATGGTTAATATTGTTGTCTGGCTATCCAAATTGGGGGTAGAGGTCGATTAAATATTTTTTTGGCTTACCTCCACATATTTTAGTTTAAATAAAGATTCAGGCATGTAGAAAACACCCTACGCATTAGTTTGAGTTATTATATACCCCAATGGCATGTCTGGGCGGTGCTGGGCAAGATTTTCACTTTAATGGGTAGTTGCCTTTATGTTGGTTTTCTAGGCTTTTATGATGGTTTATCGTGTTTTCCTTTTAAAAAGGCAACTATTTATGTTGGAAAACACATCTTAAAGTCAGTCAAGGCCTTTACGATGAAAATGACACCTTGTATAGACCAATCATATGCTCAGTTTGGTCCCTAGGGTGAAAAGATCCGGGGTTGGTATGGTCAATATTGTTGTGTGGCTATCCAAATTGGGGGTAGAGGTCGATTAAATATTTTCTTGGCTTATCTCTACATATTTTAGTATAAATAAAGATTCAGGCATGTAGTAGACAATCTTAGCTTTAGATTGAGCTATAATATACCCCAAGAGCATGCCTGGGCGGTGCTGGGGGAAGATTTTCACTCATGTGGATATTTGCCTTTATGTTGGTTTTCTATGCTTTTATGATGGTTTATCGTGATTTCCGCTTAATGGGGAAACTATTTATGTTGAAAAACACATCTTAAAGATAGCCAAGGCCTTTACGGTGAAAATGACACCTTGTATAGGTCAATGATAGACTCAGTTTGGTTCTTAGGGTGAAAAGATGCGGGGTTGGTATGGTCAATATTGTTGTCTGGCTGTCCAAATTGGGGGTAGGGGTCGATTAAAGATTTGTTTGGCTTACCTCCACATATTTTAGTATAAATAAAGATTCAGGCATGTAGTAGACAACCTAAGCATTAGTTTGAGCTATAATATACCCCAATGGCATGCCTTGGCGGTGCTGGGGGAATTTTTCACTTTTATGGATATTTGCTTTTATGTTGGTTTTCTAGGCTTTTATGATGGTTTCTCGTGTTTTCCTTTTAAAAAGGCAACTATTTATGTTGGAAAACACATCTTAAAGTCAGCCAAGGCTTTTACAATGAAAATGCCACCTTGTATAGACCAATCATATGCTCAGTTTGGTCCCTAGGGTGAAAAGATCCGAGGTTGGTATGGTGAATATTGTTGTCTGGCTATCCAAATTGGGGTAGAGGTCGATTAAATATTTTTTTGGCTTATCTTCACATATTTAGTATAAATTAAGATTCAGGCATGTAGTAGACACACTTAGCTTTAGTTTGAGCTATAATATACCCCAATAGCATGCCTTGGCGGTGCTGGGGGAAGATTTTCACTCATGTGGATATTTGCCTTTATGTTGGTTTTCTATGCTTTTATGATGGTTTATCGTGATTTCCGCTTAATGAGGAAACTATTTATGTTGAAAAACACATCTTGTAGTTAGCCAAGGCCTTTATGATGAAAATGACACCTTGTATAGACCAATGATATGCTCAGTTTGGTCCCTAGGGTGAAAAGATCCGGGGTTGGTATGGTTAATATTGTTGTCTGGCTATCCAAATTTGGGGTAGAGGTCGATTAAATATTTTTTTGGCTTACCTCCACATATTTTAGTATAAATAAAGATTCAGGCATGTAGAAAACACCCTACGCATTAGTTTGAGTTATTATATACCCCAATGGCATGTCTGTGCGGTGCTGGGCAAGATTTTCACTTTAATGGGTAGTTGCCTTTATGTTGGTTTTCTAGGCTTTTATGATGGTTTATCGTGTTTTCCTTTTAAAAAGGCAACTATTTATGTTGGAAAACACATCTTAAAGTCAGTCAAGGCTTTTACGATGAAAATGACACCTTGTATAGACCAATCATATGCTCAGTTTGGTCCCTAGGGTGAAAAGATCCGGGGTTGGTATGGTCAATATTGTTGTGTGGCTATCCAAATTGGGGGTAGAGGTCGATTAAATATTTTCTTGGCTTATCTCTACATATTTTAGTATAAATAAAGATTCAGGCATGAAGTAGACAATCTTAGCTTTAGATTGAGCTATAATATACCCCAATAGCATGCCTGGGCGGTGCTGGGGGAAGATTTTCACTCATGTGGATATTTGCCTTTATGTTTGTTTTCTATGCTTTTATGATGGTTTATCGTGATTTCCGCTTAATGGGGAAACTATTTATGTTGAAAAACACATCTTAAAGATAGCCAAGGCCTTTACGGTGAAAATGACACCTTGTATAGGTCAATGATAGACTCAGTTTGGTTCCTAGGGTGAAAAGATGCGGGGTTGGTATGGTCAATATTTTTGTCTGGCTGTCCAAATTGGGGGTAGGGGTCGATTAAATATTTTTTTGGCTAACCTCCACATTTTTTAGTATTAATAAAGATTCAGGCATGTAGCAGACACCCTAAGCTTTAGTTTGAGCTATAACATACCCCAATGGCATGCCTTGGCGGTGCTGGGGGAAGATTTTCACTCTTATGGATATTTGCCTTTATGTTGGTTTTCTATGCTTTTATGATGGTTTATCGTGTTTTCCGCTTAATGAGGATCCAATTTATGTTGAAAAACACATCTTGTAGTTAGCCAAGGCCTTTATGATGAAAATGGCACCTTGTATAAACCAATGATATGCTCAGTTTGGTCCCTAGGGTGAAAAGATCCGGGGTTGGTATGGTCAATATTGTTGTCTGGCTATCCAAAATGGGGGGTAGGGGTCGATTAAATATTTTATTGGCTTACGTTCACATATTTTAGTATAAATAAAGATTTAGGCATGTAGTAGACACCCTAAGCATTAGTTTGAGCTATAATATACCCCAATGGCATGCCTTGGCGGTGCTGGGGGGAATTTTTCACTTTTATGGATATTTGCCTTTATATTGGTTTTCTATGCTTTTATGATGGTTTATCGTGATTTCCGCTTAATGAGGAAACTATTTATGTTGAAAAACACATCTTGTAGTTAGCCAAGGCCTTTATGATGAAAATGACACCTTGTATAGACCAATGATATGCTCAGTTTGATCCCTAGGGTGAAAAGATCCGGGGTTGGTATGGTTAATATTGTTGTCTGGCTATCCAAATTGGGGGTAGAGGTCGATTAAATATTTTTTTGGCTTACCTCCACATATTTTAGTATAAATAAAGATTCAGGCATGTAGAAAACACCCTACGCATTAGTTTGAGTTATTATATACCCCAATGGCATGTCTGGGCGGTGCTGGGCAAGATTTTCACTTTAATGGGTAGTTGCCTTTATGTTGGTTTTCTAGGCTTTTATGATCGTTTATCGTGTTTTCCTCTTAAAAAGGCAACTATTTATGTTGGAAAACACATCTTAAAGTCAGTCAAGGCCTTTACGATGAAAATGACACCCTGTATAGACCAATCATATGCTCAGTTTGGTCCCTAGGGTGAAAAGATCCGGGGTTGGTATGGTCAATATTGTTGTGTGGCTATCCAAATTGGGGGTAGAGGTCGATTAAATATTTTCTTGGCTTATCTCTACATATTTTAGTATAAATAAAGATTCAGGCATGTAGTAGACAATCTTAGCTTTAGATTGAGCTATAATATACCCCAAGAGCATGCCTGGGCGGTGCTGGGGGAAGATTTTCACTCATGTGGATATTTGCCTTTATGTTGGTTTTCTATGCTTTTATGATGGTTTATCGTGATTTCCGCTTAATGGGGAAACTATTTATGTTGAAAAACACATCTTAAAGATAGCCAGGGCCTTTACGGTGAAAATGACACCTTGTATAGGTCAATGATAGACTCAGTTTGGTTCCTAGGGTGAAAAGATGCGGGGTTGGTATGGTCAATATTGTTGTCTGGCTGTCCAAATTGGGGGTAGGGGTCGATTAAATATTTTTTTGGCTAACCTCCACATTTTTTAGTATAAATAAAGATTCAGGCATGTAGTAGACACCCTAAGCTTTAGTTTGAGCTATAACATACCCCAATGGCATGCCTTGGCGGTGCTGGGGGAAGATTTTCACTCTTATGGATATTTGCCTTTATGTTGGTTTTCTATGCTTTTATGATGGTTTGTCGTGTTTTCCGCTTAATGAGGAACTATTTATGTTGAAAAACACATCTTGTAGTTAGCCAAGGCCTTTATGATGAAAATGGCACCTTGTATCAACCAATGATATGCTCAGTTTGGTCCCTAGGGTGAAAAGATCCGGGGTTGGTATGGTCAATATTGTTGTCTGGCTATCCAAATTGGGGGTAGGGGTCGATTAAATATTTTATTGGCTTACGTTCACATATTTTAGTATAAATAAAGTTTTAGGCATGTAGTAGACACCCTAAGCATTAGTTTGAGCTATAATATACCCCAATGGCATGCCTTGGCGTTGCTGGGGGGAATTTTTCACTCTTATGGATATTTGCCTTTATGTTGGTTTTCTATGCTTTTATGATGGTTTATCGTGATTTCCGCTTATTGAGAAAACTATTTATGTCGAAAAACACATCTTAAAGATAGTCAAGGCCTTAATGATGAAAATGACAACTTGTAAAGACCAATGATATGCTCAGTTTGGTCCCTAGGGTGAAAAGATCCGGGGTTGTTATGGTCAATATTGGCGTCTGGCTATCCAAATTGGGGGTAGGGGTCGATTAAAGATTTGTTTGGCTTACCTCCACATATTTTAGTATAAATAAAGATTCAGGCATGTAGTAGACACCCTAAGCATTAGTTTGAGCTATAATATACCCCAATGGCATGCCTTGGCGGTGCTGGGGGGAATTTTTCACTTTTATGGATATTTGCCTTTATGTTGGTTTTCTATGCTTTTATGATGGTTTATCGTGATTTTCGCTTAATGAGGAAACTATTTATGTTAAAAAAAAAACACATCTTAAAGATAGCCAAGGCCTTTACGGTGAAAATGACACCTTGTATAGGTCAATGATAGACTCAGTTTGGTTCCTAGGGTGAAAAGATGCGGGGTTGGTATGGTCAATATTGTTGTCTGGCTGTCCAAATTGGGGGTAGGGGTCGATTAAATATTTTTTTGGCTAACCTCCACATATTTTAGTATAAATAAAGATTCAGGCATGTAGTAGACACCCTAATCTTTAGTTTGAGCTATAACATACCCCAATGGCATGCCTTGGCGGTGCTGGGGGAAGATTTTCACTCTTATGGATATTTGCCTTTATGTTGGTTTTCTATGCTTTTATGATGGTTTATCGTGTTTTCCGCTTAATGAGGAACTATTTATGTTGAAAAACACATCTTGTAGCTAGCCAAGGCCTTTATGATGAAAATGGCACCTTGTATAGACCAATGATATGCTCAGTTTGGTCCCTAGGGTGAAAAGATCCGGGGTTGGTATGGTCAATATTGTTGTCTGGCTATCCAAATTGGGGGTAGGGGTCGATTAAATATTTCATTGGCTTACGTTCACATATTTTAGTATAAATAAAGATTTAGGCATGTAGTAGACACCCTAAGCATTAGTTTGAGCTATAATATACCCCAATGGCATGCCTTGGCGGTGCTGGGGGGAATTTTTCACTTATATGGATATTTGCCTTTATGTTGGTTTTCTATGCTTTTATGATGGTTTATCGTGATTTCCGCTTAATGAGAAAACTATTTATGTCGAAAAACACATCTTAAAGATAGTCAAGGCCTTTACGATGAAAATGACAACTTGTAAAGACCAATGATAGGCTCAGTTTGGTCCCTAGGGTGAAAAGATCCGGGGTAGTTATGGTCAATATTGGCGTCTGGCTATCCAAATTGGGGGTAGGGGTCGATTAAAGATTTGTTTGGCTTACCTCCACATATTTTAGTATAAATAAAGATTCAGGCATGTAGTAGACACCCTAAGCATTAGTTTGAGCTATAATATACCCCAATGGCATGCCTTGGCGGTGCTGGGGGGAATTTTTCACTTTTATGGATATTTGCCTTTATGTTGGTTTTCTATGCTTTTATGATGGTTTATCGTGATTTCCGCTTAATGAGGAAACTATTTATGTTGAAAAACACATCTTAAAGCTAGCCAAGGCCTTTGCGGTGAAAATGACACCTTGTATAGGTCAATGATAGGCTCAGTTTGGTTCCTAGGGTGAAAAGATCCGGGGTTGGTATGGTCAATATTGTTGTCTGGCTGTCCAAATTGGGGGTAGGGGTCGATTAAATATTTTTTTGGCTAACCTCCACATATTTTAGTATAAATAAAGATTCAGGCATGTAGTAGACTCCCTAAGCTTTAGTTTGAGCTATAACATACCCCAATGGCATGCCTTGGCGGTGCTGGGGGAAGATTTTCACTCTTATGGATATTTGCCTTTATATTGGTTTTCTATGCTTTTATGATGGTTTATCGTGTTTTCCGCTTAATGAGGAACTATTTATGTTGAAAAACACATCTTGTAGTTAGCCAAGGCCTTTATGATGAAAATGGCACCTTGTATAGACCAATGATATGCTCAGTTTGGTCCCTAGGGTGAAAAGATCCGGGGTTGGTATGGTCAATATTGTTGTCTGGCTATCCAAATTGGGGGTAGGGGTCGATTAAATATTTTCTTGGCTTACGTTCACATATTTTAGTATAAATAAAGATTTAGGCATGTAGTAGACACCCTAAGCTTTAGTTTGAGCTATAACATACTCCAATGGCATGCCTTGGCGGTGCTGGGGGAAGATTTTCACTCTTATGGATATTTGCCTTTATGTTGGTTTTCTATGCTTTTATGATGGTTTATCGTGATTTCCGCTTAATGAGAAAACTATTAATGTCGAAAAACACATCTTAAAGATAGTCAAGGCCTTTACGATGAAAATGACAACTTGTAAAGACCAATGATAGGCTTAGTTTGGTCCTCAGGGTGAAAAGATCCGGGGTAGTTATGGTCAATATTGGCGTCTGGCTATCCAAATTGGGGGTAGGGGTCGATTAAAGATTTGTTTGGCTTACATCCACATATTTTAGTATAAATAAAGATTCAGGCATGTAGTAGACACCCTAAGCATTAGTTTGAGCTATAATATACCCCAATGGCATGCCTTGGCGGTGCTGGGGGGATTTTTTCACTTTTATGGATATTTGCCTTTATGTTGGTTTTCTATGCTTTTATGATGGTTTATCGTGATTTCCGCTTAATGAGGAAACTATTTATGTTGAAAAACACATCTTAAAGATAGCCAAGGCCTTTACGGTGAAAATGACACCTTGTATAGGTCAATGATAGGCTCAGTTTGGTTCCTAGGGTGAAAAGATCCGGGGTTGGTATGGTCAATATTGTTGTCTGGCTGTCCAAATTGGGGGTAGGGGTCGATTAAATATTTTTTTGGCTAACCTCCACATATTTTAGTATAAATAAAGATTCAGGCATGTAGTAGACACCCTTAGCTTTAGTTTGAGCTATAACATACCCCAATGGCATGCCTTGGCGGTGCTGGGGGAAGATTTTCACTCTTATGGATATTTGCCTTTATGTTGGTTTTCTATGCTTTCATGATGGTTTATCGTGTTTTCCGCTTAATGAGGAACTATTTATGTTGAAAAACACATCTTGTAGTTAGCCAAGGCCTTTATGATGAAAATGGCACCTTGTATAGACCAATGATATGCTCAGTTTGGTCCCTAGGGTGAAAAGATCCGGGGTTGGTATGGTCAATATTGTTGTCTGGCTATCCAAATTGGGGGTAGGGGTCGATTAAATATTTCATTGGCTTACGTTCACATATTTTAGTATAAATAAAGATTCAGGCATGTAGTAGACACCCTTAGCTTTAGTTTGAGCTATAACATACTCCAATGACATGCCTTGGCGGTGCTGGGGGAAAGATTTTCACTCTTATGGATATTTGCCTTTATGTTTGTTTTCTAGGCTTTTATGATGGTTTATCGTGTTTTCCGCTTAATGAGGAACCAATTTATGTTGGAAAACACATCTTAAAGTTTGTCAAGGCCTTTACGATGAAAATGACACCTTGTAAAGACCAATGATAGGCTCAGTTTGGTCCCTAGGGTGAAAAGATCCGGGGTAGGTATGGTCAATATTGGCGTCTGGCTATCCTAATTGAGTCGATCAAATATTTTCCTGACTTACGTTCACATATTTTAGTATAAATAAAGATTCAGGCATGTAGTAGACACCCTAAGCATTAGTTTGAGCTATAATATACCCCAATGGCATGCCTTGGCGGTGCTGGGGGGAATTTTTCACTTTTATGGATATTTGCCTTTATGTTGGTTTTCTATGCTTTTATGATGGTTTATCGTGATTTCCGCTTAATGAGGAAACTATTTATGTTGAAAAACACATCTGAAAGATAGCCAAGGCCTTTACGGTGAAAATGACACCTTGTATAGGTCAATGATAGGCTCAGTTTGGTTCCTAGGGTGAAAAGATCCGGGGTTGGTATGGTCAATATTGTTGTCTGGCTGTCCAAATTGGGGGTAGGGGTCGATTAAATATTTTTTTGGCTAACCTCCACATATTTTAGTATAAATAAAGATTCAGGCATGTAGTAGACACCATTAGCTTTAGTTTGAGCTATAACATACTCCAATGGCATGCCTTGGCAGTGGTGGGGGAAGATTTTCACTCTTATGGATATTTGCCTTTATGTTTGTTTTCTAGGCTTTTATGATGGTTTATCGTGTTTTCCGCTTAATGAGGAACCAGTTTATGTTGGAAAACACATCTTTTAGTTAGCCAAGGCCTATGCGATGAAAATGACATATTGGAAAGACCAATGATAGGCTCAGTTTGGTCCCTAGGGTGAAAGGATCCGGGGTAGTTATAGTCAATATTGGCGTCTGGCTATCCAAATTGGGTGTAGGGGTCGATTAAATATTTTCTTGGCTTACCTCCACATATTTTAGTATAAATAAAGATTCAGGCATGTAGTAGACACCCTAAGCATTAGTTTGAGCTATAATATACCCCAATGGCATGCCTTGGCGGTGCTGGGAGGAATTTTTCACTTTTATGGATATTTGCCTTTATGTTGGTTTTCTATGCTTTTATGATGGTTTATCGTGATTTCCGCTTAATGAGGAAACTATTTATTTTGGAAAACACATCTTAAAGTTTGTCAAGGCCTTTACGATGAAAATGACACCTTGTAAAGACCAATGATAGGCTCAGTTTGGTCCCTAGGGTGAAAAGATCCGGGGTAGGTATGGCAGGGTTTCCCCTGGGTCAATTATTTTTTTCGCCACCTCTTTCGCCAAAACATTATATTTTTCGCCACTTTATTATTTTTTTCGCCAAGTAACATAAATATATTTTTCCTGTTGTGCCCTTTTGTACTAAGTAGTAATTTTTACAACAAAACAAAAGCTTTTATCACATGAAATTGATCCCTCATTTCATGTGTAGTCATTACATTGAAGGGTTACTCTCATTCGAGGGGTTGTTCCCAGCCTTTTGGATAGATTTTTTCATAACGAGTCGACAGTTTTCTTTTCTTGACCATCGTAAATTCAAAAGTTGAGACTTACAACTATGCTTGAAACACGTGCATGTGTCACTCAAACGACTTTATTAAAGTCAAAGGATAAAAGAATTAAAGTTTTAAATCGGAGATTTTTCTTGCTTTTGAACAATTTTCGTCACAACAACAGCTTTCTTTTCAAAACTATCTATAAAGGGATTTGCTTCAAACACGTGCGTCGCAAAGATGTAAATAAATTATGTATGTGACATTTATAGCGGAAGCCATTTGACCATATCATTTTGTGAAACAATTCAATCAACACCTTTATTAATTAGTCCTTTGTTGTCGATAGCTATAAAATGCAATCAGCTGATTATTGATTTTCTGTCTAAATCTTAATGAGGTCAAGGTGAATTCCGAGTATTGTCTGATCGGGTAAAGTCCGAGAAACTCGAAAAAAAGTAAATAAACAAGATGGAGGAAAATAAATCGGTTTATATATTTCTTTCGCCAAATACTTTCGCAAATGACGAATTTTTATCGCCACAATTATTATTTTTTCGCAAACGACCGCCAGCGGAAACCCTGGGTATGGTCAATATTGGCGTCTGGCTATCCTAATTGAGTCGATCAAATATTTTCCTGGCTTACGTTCACATATTTTAGTATAAATAAAGATTCAGGCATGTAGTAGACACCCTAAGCATTAGTTTGAGCTATAATATACCCCAATGGCATGCCTTGGCGGTGCTGGGGGGAATTTTTCACTTTTATGGATATTTGCCTCTATGTTGGTTTTCTATGCTTTTATGATGGTTTATCGTGATTTCCGCTTAATGAGGAAACTATTTATGTTGAAAAACACATCTGACAGATAGCCAAGGCCTTTACGGTGAAAATGACACCTTGTATAGGTCAATGATAGGCTCAGTTTGGTTCCTAGGGTGAAAAGATCCGGGGTTGGTATGGTCAATATTGTTGTCTGGCTGTCCAAATTGGGGGTAGGGGTCGATTAAATATTTTTTTGGCTAACCTCCACATATTTTAGTATAAATAAAGATTCAGGCATGTAGTAGACACCATTAGCTTTAGTTTGAGCTATAACATACTCCAATGGCATGCCTTGGCAGTGGTGGGGGAAGATTTTCACTCTTATGGATATTTGCCTTTATGTTTGTTTTCTAGGCTTTTATGATGGTTTATCGTGTTTTCCGCTTAATGAGGAACCAGTTTATGTTGGAAAACACATCTTTTAGTTAGCCAAGGCCTATGCGATGAAAATGACATATTGGAAAGACCAATGATAGGCTCAGTTTGGTCCCTAGGGTGAAAGGATCCGGGGTAGTTATAGTCAATATTGGCGTCTGGCTATCCAAATTGGGGGTAGGGGTCGATTAAATATTTTCTTGGCTTACCTCCACATATTTTAGTATAAATAAAGATTCAGGCATGTAGTAGACAGCCTTAGCTTTAGTTTGAGCTATAACATACTCTAATGGCATGCCTTGGCGGTGCTGGGGGAAGATTTTAACTCTTATGGATGTTTGCCTTTATGTTGGTTTTCTAGGCTTTTATGATGGTTTATCGTGTTTTCCGCTTTATGAGGAACCAATTTATGTTGGAAAACATATCTTTTAGTTAGCCAAGGCCTATACGATGAAAATGACACCTTGGAAAGACCAATGATAGGCTCAGTTTGGTCCCTTGGATGAAAAAATCCGGGGTAGTTATGGTCAATATTGGCGTCTGGCTATCCAAATTGGGGGTAGGGGTCGATTAAATATTTTCTTGGCTTACGTTCACATATTTTAGTATAAATAAAGATTCAGGCATGTAGTAGACACCCTAAGCATTAGTTTGAGCTATAATATACCGCAATGGCATTCCTTGGCGGTGCTGAGGGGAAGATTTTCACTCTTATGAATATTTGCCTTTATGTTGGTTTTCTATGCTTTTATGATGGTTTATCGTGTTTTCCCCTTAATGAGGAACCAATTTATGTTGGAAAGCACATCTTAAAGTTTGTCAAGGCCTTGACGATGAAAATGACACCTTGTAAAGACCAATGATAGGCTCAGTTTGGTCCCTAGGGTGAAAAGATCCGGGGTAGGTATGGTCAATATTGGCGTCTGGCTATCCTAATTGGGGTTAGGGGTCGATCAAATATTTTCTTGGCTTACGTTCACATATTTTAGTATAAATAAAGATTCAGGCATGTAGTAGACACCCTAAGCATTAGTTTGAGCTATAATATACCCCAATGGCATGCCTTGGCGGTGCTGGGGGGAATTTTTCACTTTTATGGATATTTGCCTTTATGTTGGTTTTCTATGTTTTTATGATGGTTTATCGTGATTTCCGCTGAATGAGGAAACTATTTATGTTGAAAAACACATCTTAAAGATAGCCAAGGCCTTTACGGTGAAAATGACACCTTGTAAAGACCAATGATAGGCTCAGTTTGGTCCCTAGGGTGAAAAGATCCGCGGTAGGTATGGTCAATATTGGTGTCTGGCTATCCAAATTGGGGGTAGGGGTCGATTAAATATTTTTTTGGCTTACATTCACATATTTTAGTATAAATAAAGATTCAGGCATGTAGTAGACAACCTAAGCATTAGTTTGAGCTATAATATACCCCAATGGCATGCCTTGGCGGTGCTGGGGGTATTTTTCACTTTTATGGATATTTGCTTTTATGTTGGTTTTCTAGGCTTTTATGATGGTTTGTCGTGTTTTCCTTTTAAAAAAGGCAACTATTTATGTTGGAAAACACATCTTAAAGTCAGCCAAGGCTTTTACGATGAAAATGACACCTTGTATAGACCAATCATAGACTCAGTTTGGTCCCTAGGGTGAAAAGATCCGGGGTTGGTATGGTCAAGATTGTTGTGTGGCTATCCAAATTGGGGGTAGAGGTCGATTAAATATTTTCTTGGCTTATCTCTACATATTTTAGTATAAATAAAGACTCAGGCATGTAGTAGACAATCTTAGCTTTAGATTGAGCTATAATATACCCCAATAGCATGCCTGAGCGGTGCTGGGGGACGATTTTCACTCATGTGGATATTTGCCTTTATGTTGGTTTTCTAGGCTTTTATGATGGTTTATCGTGATTTCCGCTTAATGGGGAAACTATTTATGTTGAAAAACACATATTGTAGTTAGCCAAGGCCTTTATGATGAAAATGACACCTTGTATAGACCAATGATATGCTCAGTTTGGTCCCTAAGGTGAAAAGATCCGGGGTTGGTATGGTTAATATTGTTGTCTGGCTATCCAAATTGGGGGTAGAGGTCGATTAAATATTTTTTTTGGCTTACCTCCACATATTTTAGTATAAATAAAGATTCAGGCATGTAGAAAACACCCTACGGATTAGTTTGAGCTATTATATACCCCAATGGCATGTCTGGGCGGTGCTGGGCAAGATTTTCACTTTAATGGGTAGTTGCCTTTATGTTGGTTTTCTAGGCTTTTATGATGGTTTATCGTGTTTTCCTTTTAAAAAGGCAACTATTTATGTTGGAAAACACATCTTAAAGTCAGTCAAGGCCTTTACGATCAAAATGACACCTTGTATAGACCAATCATATGCTCAGTTTGGTCCCTAGGGTGAAAAGATGCGGGGTTGGTATGGTCAATATTGTTGTGTGGCTATCCAAATTGGGGGTAGAGGTCGATTAAATATTTTCTTGGCTTATCTCTACATATTTTAGTATAAATAAAGATTCAGGCATGTAGTAGACAATCTTAGCTTTAGATTGAGCTATAATATACCCCAATAGCATGCCTGGGCGGTGTTCAGGGAAGATTTTCACTCATGTGGATATTTGCCTTTATTTTGGTTTTGTAGACTTTTATGGTAGTTTAACTTGTTTTCCGCTTGATGATGCACCCATTTATGTTGAAAAACACATCTTTTAGTTAGCCAAGGCCTTTACGATGAAAATGACACCTTGTATAGACCAATCATATGCTCAGGTTGGTCCTTAGGGTGAAAAGATGCGGGGTTGGTATGGTCAATATTGTTGTCTGGCTATCCAAATTGGGGGTAGGGGTCGAATAAATATTTGTTTGGCTTACCTCCACATATTTTAGTATAAATAAAGATTCAGGCATGTAGAAAACACCCTACGGATTAGTTTGAGCTATTATATACCCCAATGGCATGTCTGGGCGGTGCTGGGCAAGATTTTCACTTTAATGGGTAATTGCCTTTATGTTGGTTTTCTAGGCTTTTGTGATGGTTTATCGTGTTTTCCTTTTAAAAAGGCAACTATTTATGTTGGAAAGCACATCTTAAAGTTAGCCAAGGCCTTTACGATGAAAATGACACCTTGTATAGACCAATGATATACTCAGTTTGGTCCCTAGGGTGAAAAGATCCGGGGTTGGTATGGTCAATATTGTTGTCTGGTTATCCAAATTGGGGGTAGGGGTCGATTAAATATTTTTTTGGCTTACCTCCACATATTTTAGTATAAGTAAAGATTCAGGCATGTAGTAGACACTCTTAGCTTTAGTTTGAGCTATAATATACCCCAATGGCATGCCTCGGCGGTGCTATGGGAAGAGTTTCATTTTTATGGATATTTGCCTTTATGTTTGTTTTCTAGGCTTTTATGATGGTTTATCGTGTTTTCCGCTTAATGAGGAACCTATTTATGTTGAAAAACACATCGTAAAGTTAACCAAGGCTTTTACGGTGAAAATGACACCTTGCATAGACCAATCATATGCTCAGTGTGGTCCCTAGGGTGAAAAGATCCGAGGTTGGTATGGTCAATATTGTTGTCTGGCTATCCAAATTGGGGGTAGGGGTCGATTAAATATTTTTTTGGCTTACCTCAACATATTTTAGTATAAATAAAGATTGAGGCATGTAGTAGACATAATTAGCTTTTGTTTGAGCTATAAAATACCCCAATGGCATGCCTGGGCGGTGCTGGGGGAATATTTTCACTCTTATGTGTAGTTGCCTTTATGTTGGTTTTCTAGGCTTTTATGATGGTTTATCGTGTTTTCCGCTTAATGAGGAACCTATTTATGTTGAAAAACACATCATAAAGTTAGCCAAGGCCTTTACGATGAAAATGACACCTTGCATAGACCAATCATATGCTCAGTTTGTACCCTAGGGTAAAAAGATCCGGGGTTGGTATGGTCAATATTGGCTTCTGGCTATACAAAGTGGGGGTAGGGGTGGATGTAACATTTTTTGGCCTACGTTCACATATTTTAGTATATATAAAGATTCAGGCATGCAGTAAACACCCTATGCATTAGTTTGAGCTATAGTATACCCCAATGGCATTCCAGGGTGGTGCTGAGGGAAGATTTACACTCTTATGGGTAGTTGACTTTTTGTTGGTTTTCTAGGCTTTTATGGTAGTTTAACGTGTTTTCCGCTTGATGATGCACCTATTTAAATTGAAAAACACATATTTTAGTTAACCAAGGCCTTTACGATGAAAAGTACACCTTGTATAGACCAATGATATGCTCAGGTTGGCCCCTAGGGTGAAAAGATCCGAGGTTGGTATGGTCAATATTGTTGTCTGGCTATCCAAATTGGGGGTAGGGGTCGATTTAATATTTTTTTGGCTTACCTCAACCTATTTTAGTATAAATAAAGATTGAGGCATGTAGTAAACACACTTAGCTTTAGTTTGAGCTATCAAATACCCCAATGGCATGCCTGGGCGGTGCTAGGGGAATATTTTCACTCTGATGTGTAGTTGCCTTTATGTTGGTTTTCTAGGCTTTTATGATGGTTTATCGTGTTTTCCGTTTAATGAGGAACCTATTTATGTTGAAAAACACATCTTAAAGTTAGCCAAGACCTTTACGGTGAAAATGACACCTTGTATAGACCAATCATATGCTCAGTTTGGTTCCTAATGTAAAAAGATCCGAGGTTGGTATGGTCAATATTGTTGTCTGGCTATCCAAATTTGGGGTAGGGGTCGATTAAATATTTTTTTGGCTTAACTCCACATATTTTAGTATAAATAAAGATGCAGGCATGTAGTAGACACTGTAAGCTTTAGTTTAAGCTATAATATACCCCAATGGCATGCCTGGGCGGTGCTATGGGAAGATTTTCACTTTTATGGATATTTGGCTTTTTGTTGGTTTTATGGCTTTTATGATGGTTTATTGTGTTTTCCGCTTAATGAAGAAGCTATTTTTGTTGAAAAACACTTCGTAAAGTTAGCCAAGGTCTTTACGATGAAAATGACACCTTGTATAGACCAATGATATGCTCAGTTTGGTCCCTAGGGTGAAAAGATCCAGGGTTGGTATGGTCAATATTGTTGTCTGGCTATCCAAATTGGGGGTAGCGATCGATAAAATATTATTTTGGCTTACTTTCACATATTTTAGTATAAATTAAGATTCAGGCATGTAGTAGACACCCTTAACTTTAGATTGAGCTATAATATACCCCAATGGCAAGCCTAGGCGGTGCTGGGGGAAGATTTTCACTCTTATGGGTAGTTGCCTTTATGTTGGTTTTCTAGGCTTTTATGGTGGTTTAACGTGGTTTCCGCTTGATGATGCACCTATTTCTGTTGAAAAACTCATCTTTTAGTTAGCCAAGGCCTTTACGATGAAAATGACACCTTGTATAGACCAATGATATGCTCAGTTTGGTCCCTAGGGTGAAAAGATCCGGGGTTGGTATGGTCAATATTGTTGTCTGGCTATCCAAATTGGGGGTAGGGGTCGATTAAATATTTTTTGGGCTTACATTTACATATTTTAGTATAAATAAAGATTCAGGCATGTAGAAAACACCCTAAGCATTAGTTTTATCTATTATATACCCCAATGGCATGCTTGGGCGGTGCTGGGGGAAGATTTTCACTTTAATGGGTAATTGCCTTTATGTTGGTTTTCTAGGCTTTTATGATGGTTTATCGTGTTTTCCTTTTAAAAAGGCAACTCTTAATATTGGAAAACACATCTTAAAGTTAGCCAAGGCCTTTACGGTGAAAATGACACTTTGTATAAACCAATGATATGATCAGTTTGGTCACTAGGGTGAAAAGATCCGGGGTTGGTATGGTCAATATTGTTGTCTTGCTATCCAAATTGGGGGTAGAGGTCGATTATATATTTTTTTGACTTACCTCCTGATATTTGAGTATAGATAAAGATTCAGGCATGTAGTAAACACACTTAGCTTCAGTTTGAGCTATAATATACCCTGATGGCATGCCTGGGCGGTGATGGGGGAAGATTTTCACTTTGATGGGTAGCTGCCTTTATGTTGGTTTTCTAGGCTTTTATGGTGGTTTAACGTGTTTTTTTCGCTTGATGATGCACCTATTTATGTTTGAAAACTGAGCATATCATTGGTCTGTACAAAGTGTCATTTTCATCGTAAAGGCCTTGGCTAACGAAAAGATGTGTTTTCCCACATAAATAGGATCATCGTTATGCGGAAAACACGACAAACAATCATAAAAGCCAAGAAAACCAACATACAGGCAACAACCCATACAAGTGAAAAGCTTTCCCCAGCACCGCCGAGGCATGCTATTGGGGTAAATTATTACTCAAACTAATGCTTAGGATGTATTCTACATGCCTGAATCTTTATTTATACTAAAATATGTGGAGGTAGGCCAAACAAATATTTAATCGACCCCTACCGCCAATTTGATAGCCAGACGCCAATATTGACCATACCAACCCCAGATCTATTCACCCTAGGGACCAAATTGAGTAAATTATTGATCTATACAAGTTGTCATTTTCATTTTAAAGTCATTGGCTTACTGTAAGTTGTTTTCCCTACATTAATAAGTGCTTCATTAAGCAGAGAGCACGATAAACCATCATAAAAGCATAGAAATCCAACATTAAGGATGTACTTAGGTGAGGTTTTGGAATTTGTGTCAAATGTTCGGACTCCTTGGTGTTTTTCCATACAATACAATGTAAAATATTTTGCCCCATAAGACCCATTTATTTTTTCATATAAGACTTTATAGCTCAGGAAACATCATTTACCAAAATTTTAGAAGATTCTTAATTTTTTTTTCTTTTGTTTTGAGACCTAATAATACCAATGCAAATATAAGGTAAAAGTCCGAGTCAGCCTTTTCCCGCCATATTTTAAATCTCAAATATCTCGAAAAGGAGGTCCATGACCTATCAATATTTTTAGCTTATTTTTATCCTTAATTGATGCTCTACCAGCTTATGGTATCAATTTTAACTTCTTAATTAATAATTTTCACCTAACCTCACCTAAGTACATCCTTAAGGCAATATTTAATCGACCCCTACCCCCAATTTGGATAGCCAGACGCCAGTTTTATTGCCTGAAAATAACTTCTTGGCAATAAAGCATAATCTTGATTGGTCAATGGAAATTAACGAAATTTGTAATGTATCACTCCGAATATTTCCGGACTTGTACCACCGGTCTGGGGGAATTTAATGAGATTTTCACCAAGAATCCGGACATATCCGGACTTTCAACCCCGGTCAAAGGTAAACCAACGAAATTGTTATTATAACACTCTGTATAATTCCAGACTTTTTTCACCAGTCTGGGGGAACTTGAGATTACCACCCATAATGAGGTAATGTCCGGACATTCAACGGAGGTCAAAGAGAACATAGCGAAATGATTATCATATCACTCCCGATATTCAGGCGGTCTAAGTAAACGTATTGAAATTTCTTTTTTTAACTCGTACATGTCTGGGCATTTATCTTTTGCCAAATGAAAACCTACAAAACTGCTTTTATACCACTCCGGATATTTCCGGACTTCTTTATCCTGTCGGAGGGAATTATTGAGATTTCCACCTATAATCCGTATACGTTTGGACATCCGTCCTCGGTCAAAGGGGAATAAACGAATTTTTGTTAGTAGTTTACCCCTACAGATATTTCCGGACTCTTTCATCGATCTGAGGAAATCAATTGAAATTTCCATCCGTGATCCGGTTATATCCGGATATACATTGGAAGTCAAAGGAAACCTAGCAAAATTGTTATGATACTACTCCGGACTACTTTCGCTGTTTTGAAGGAACTTATTGAGATATCCACAGGTAATCTGTATATGTCCGGAGTTTCATTCCTGGTCAAAGGGAGAACGACGAAATTGTTATTATACCACTCTGGATAATTCTGGACTTCGTTCGTCGGTCTGAATGAACGGATTGGGATTTCAATCCATAATCCGGATATGTCCGGACTTTCATCCACAGGAACCTAGCGAAATGTTGATTCCATTCATCAGGATATTTCAAAACTTCTGTCACTGGATGACGTGATCTATTGAGATTTACTACTACCATACGTTGACATTAAATGTTAAGGTACTCAAAATTTAATTTCAATCAAACCAGAGTTTATGCCATGTCATTTGCTAAAAACAAAGGAAATACTTTTTGATAAAACATTTTATTCATCGTGGCAAATATCACGAGAGGTCAATATAAGACTTGGACTATTCATGTACCTGAAAATAAGTTTTCCAAAGTAACGTCAATGGTGTATCTTTTCACCCTAGGGACCAAACTGATCATATCATTGGTCTATACAAGGTGTCATTTTCATTGTAAAGGTCTAGGCTAACTTTAAGTTGTGTTTTTCAACACAAAAAGGTGCATCATCAAGCGGAAAACACGTTAAACCACCATAAAAGCCCAGAAAACCAACAAAAAGGCAACTACCCATCAGAGTGAAAATCTTCCCCAAGCACCGACCAGGCATGCCATTGGGGTATAGTATAGCTGAAACTAAAGCTAAGGGTGTTTACTACATGCCTGAATCTTAATTTATACTAAAATATGTGGAGGTAAGCCAAAAAAATATTTAATCGACCCCTACTCCCAATTTGGATAGACAGACGCCAATATTGACCATATAAACCCCGGATCTTTTCACCCTAGGGACCAACCTGAGCATATCATTGGTCTATACAAGGTGTCATTTTCATCGTAAAGGCCTTGGCTAATTAAATAATGTGTTTTTCAACATAAATAGGTGCATCATCAAACGGAAAACACGTTAAACCACCATCAAAGCCTAGAAAACCAACATAAAGGCAACTACCTATTAGAGTGAAAATCTTTCCCCAGCACCGCCCAGGCATGCTATTTGGGTATATTTTAACTCAAACTTAAGCTAAGGGTGTCTACTACATGCCTGAATCTTTATTTGTACTAAAATATGTGAAAGTAAGCCAAAAAAATATTTAATCGACCCTACCCCCAATTTGGATAACCAGACAACAATATTGACCATACCAACCCCGGATCTTTTCACCCTAGGGACCAAACTGAGCCTATCATTGACCTATACAAGGTGTCATTTTCATCGTAAAGGCCTTGGCTATCTTTAAGGTGTGTTTTTCAACATAAATAGTTTCCTCATTAAGCGGAAATCACGATAAACCATCATAAAAGCATAGAAAACCAACATAAAGGCAAATATCCATAAATGTGAAAAATTCCCCCAGCACCGCCAAGGCATGCCATTTGGGAATATTATAGCTCAAACTAATGCTTAGGGTGTCTACTACATGCCTGAATCTTTATTTATACTAAAATATGTGAACGTAAGCCAAGAAAATATTTAATCGACCCCT
Organism: Mytilus galloprovincialis; assembly: GCF_965363235.1. NCBI lineage: Eukaryota > Metazoa > Mollusca > Bivalvia > Mytilida > Mytilidae > Mytilus > Mytilus galloprovincialis. Next base: position 75,364,364 of record NC_134847.1, on the reverse strand, counting down.
ACCCCCAATTTGGATAGCCAGACGCCAATATTGACCATACCTACCCTGGATCTTTTCACCCTAAGGACCAAACTGAGCCTATCATTGGTCTTTACAAGGTGTCATTTTCATCGTAAAGGCCTTGGCAAACTTTAAGATGTGTTTTCCAACATAAATTGGTTCCTAATTAAGCGGAAAACACAATAAACCATCATAAAAGCCTAGAAAACCAACATAAAGGCAAATATCCATCAGAGTGAAAATCTTCCCGCAGCACCGCCCAGGCATGCCATTGGAGTATGTTATAGCTCAAACTAAAGCTAAGGGTGTCTACTACATGCCTGAATCTTTATTTATGCTAAAATATGTGGAGGTAAGCCAAGAAAATATTTAATCGACCCCTACCCCCAATTTGGATAGCCAGACGCCAATATTGACCATAACTACCCCGGATCTTTTCACCCTAGGGACCAAACTGAGCCTATCATTGGTCTTTACAAGGTGTCATTTTCATCGTATAGGCCTTGACTTACTAAAAGATGTGTTTTCCAACATAAATTGGTTTCTCATTAAGCGGAAAACACGATAAACCATCATAAAAGCCTAGATAACAAACATAAAGGCAAATATCCATCAGAGTGAAAATCTTCCCCCAGCACCGCCCATGCATGCCATTGGGGTATGTTATAGCTCAAACTAAAGCTAGGGTGTCTACTACATGCCTGAATCTTTATTTATACTAAAATATGTGGTGGTTATTAAAAAAAAATATTTAATCGACCCCTACCCCCAATTTGGATAGCCAGACAACAATATTGACCATACCAACACCGGATCTTTTCACCCTAGGGGCCAAACTGAGACTGTCATTGACCTATACAAGGTGTCATTTTCATCGTAAAGGCCTTGGCTATCTTGAAGATGTGTTTTTCAACATAAATAGTTTCCTCATTAAGCGGAAATCACGATAAACCATCATAAAGCATAGAAAACCAACATAAATGCAAATATCCATAAAAGTGAAAAATTCCCCCAGCACCGCCAAGGCATGTCATTGGGGTATATTATAGCTCAAACTAATGCTTAGGGTGTCTACTACATGCCTGAATCTTTATTTATACTAAAATATGTGAACGGTAGCCAAGAAAATATTTAATCGACCCCTACCACCAATTTGGATAGCCAGACGCCAATATTGACCATACCTACCCCGGATCTTTTCACCCTGGGGACCAAACTGAGCCTATCATTGGTCTTTACAAGGTGTCATTTTCATCGTAAAGGCCTTGGCTAACTAAAAGATGTGTTTTCCAACATAAATTGGTTCCTCATTAAGCGGAAAACACGATAAACCATCATAAAAGCCTAGAAAACAAACATAAAGGCAAATATCCATAAGAGTGAAAATCTTCCCCCAGCATCGCCCAGGCATGCCATTGGGGTATGTTATAGCTCAAACTAAAGCTAAGGGTGTCTACTACATGCCTGAATCTTTATTTATACTAAAATATGTGGAGGTAAGCCAAGAAAATATTTAATCGACCCCTACCCCCCAATTTGGATAGCCAGACGCCAATATTGACCATAACTACCCCGGATCTTTTCACCCTAGGGACCAAACTGAGCCTATCATTGGTCTTTAAAAGGTGTCATTTTCATCGTAAAGGCCTTGGCTAACTAAAAGATGTGTTTTCCAACATAAATTGGTTCCTCATTAAGCAGAAAACACGATAAACCATCATAAAAGCCTAGAAAACAAACATGAAGGCAAATATCCATAAGAGTGAAAATCTTCCCACAGCACCGCCAAGCCATGCCATTGGAGTATGTTAAAGCTCAAACTAAAGCTAAGGGTGTCTACTACATGCCTGAATCTTTATTTATACTAAAATATGTGGAGGTTAGCCAAAAAAATATTTAATCGACCCCTACTCCCAATTTGGATAGCCAGACAACAAAATTTACCATACCAACACCGGATCTTTTCACCCTAGTGACCAAACTGAGCCTATCATTGACCTATACAAGGTGTCATTTTCATCGTAAAGGCCTTGGCTATCTTTAAGATGTGTTTTTCAACATAAATAGTTTCCTCGTTAAGCGGAAATCACGATAAACCATCATAAAAGCATAGAAAACCAACATAAAGGCAAATATCCATAAGAGTGAAAAATTCCCCCAGCACCGCCAAGGCATGCCATTGGGGTATATTATAGCTCAAACTAATGCTTAGGGTGTCTACTACATGCCTGAATCTTTATTTATACTAAAATATGTGAACATAAGCCAACAAAATATTTAATCGACCCCTACCCCCAATTTGGATAGCCAGACGCCAATATTGACCATACCTACCCCGGATCTTTTCACCCTAGGGACCAAACTGAGCCTTTCATTGGTCTTTACAAGGTGTCATTTTCATCGTAAAGGCCTTGGCAAACTTTAAGATGTGTTTTCCAACATAAATTGGTTCCTCATTAAGCGGAAAACACGATAAACCGTCATAAAAGCCTAAAAAACAAACATAAAGGCAAATATCCATAAGAGTGAAAATCTTCCCCCAGCAACGCCAAGGCATGCCATTGGAGTATGTTATAGCTCAAACTAAAGCTAAGGGTGTCTACTACATGCCTGAATCTTTATTTATACTAAAATATGTGGAGGTTAGCCAAAAAAATATTTAATCGATCCCTACCCCCAATTTGGACAGCCAGACGCCAATATTGAGCATACCTACCCCGGATCTTTTCACCCTATGGACCAAACTGAGCCTTTCATTGGTCTATACAAGGTGTCATTTTCATCGTAAAGGCCTTGGCTAACTAAAAGATGTGTTTTTCAATTTAAATAGGTGCATCATCAAGCGGAAAACACGTTAAACTACCATAAAAGCTTAGAAAACCAACAAAAAGTCAACTACCCATAAGAGTGTAAATCTTCCCTCAGCACCACCCAGGCATGCCATTGGGGTATACTATAGCTTAAACTAATGCATAGGGTGTTTACGACATGCCTGAATCTTTATATATACTAAAATATGTGAACGTAGGCCAAAAAAATGTTACATCCACCCCTACCCCCACTTTGTATAGCAAGAAGCCAATATTGACCATACCAACCCCGGATCTTTTTACCCTAGGGTTCAAACTGAGCATGTCATTGGTCTATACAAGGTGTCATTGTTATCGTTAACGCCTTGGCTAACTTTAAGATGTGTTTTTCAACATAAAATAGGTGCATCATTAAGCGGAAAACACGTTAAACCACCATAAGAAGCTAGAAAACCAACATAAAGGAAAATACCAATAGGAGTGAATATCTTCCCCCAGCACCGCCCAGGCATGCCATTGGGGTGTTTTATAGCTCAAACTAAAGCCAAGGGTGTCTACTACATGCCTGAATCTTTATTTATACTAAAATATGAGGAGGTAAGCCAAAAAAATATTTAATCGACCCCTACCCCCAATTTGGATAGCCAGACGGCAATATTGACCATACCAACCCCGGATCTTTTCACCCTAGGGCCAATCTGAGCATATTATTGGTCTATACAAGGTAAAGGCCTTGGCTAACTTTAAGATGTGTTTCCCAACCTTAATAGGTGCCTCATTAAGCGGAAAACACGATAAACCATTATCAAAGCCTAGAAAACCAACATAAAGGCAACTACCCATAAGAGTGTAAATCTTCCCCAGCACCGACCAGGCATGCCATTGGGGTATATTATAGCTCAAACTAATGCTTAGGGTGTCTACTACATGCCTGAATCTTTATTTATACTGAATTATGTAAATGCAAGCCAAAAAAATATTTAATCGACCCCTACCCCCAATTTGTTTAGCCCGACGCCAATATTGATCATACCAACCCCGGATCTTTTCACCCTAGAGACCAAACTGAGAATATCATTGGTTTTTACAAGGTGTCATTTTCATCGTAAAGGCCTTGGCTAACTTGAAGACGTATTTTCTAACATTAATAGGTGCTTCATTAAGCGGAAAACACGATGAACCATCATCAAAGCCTAGAATACCAACATAAAGGCAACTACCCATAAGAGTGAAAATCTTCCCCAAGCACCGCCCAGGCATGCCATTGGGGTATCTTATAGCTCAAACTAATGTTTAGGGTGTTTTCTACATGCCTGAATCTTTATTTATACTAAAATATGTCAATGGAAGCCAAAAAAATATTTAATCGACCCCTACCCCCAATTTGTTTAGCCAGACGGCAATATTGACCATACCAACCCCGGATCCTTTCACCCTAGGGGCCAATCTGAGCATATTATTGGTCTATACAAGGTGTCATTTTCACCGTAAAGGCCTTGGCTAACTTTAAGATGTGTTTTCCACCCTAAGTAGGTGCCTCATTAAGCGGAAAACACGATAAACCATCATCAAAGCCTAGAAAACAAATATAAAGGCAACTACCCATAAGAGTGTAAATCTTCCCCAGCACCGACCAGGCATGCCATTGGGGTATATTATAGCTCAAACTAATGCTTTGGGTGTCTTCTACATGCCTGAATCTTTATTTATACTGAATTATGTAAATGTAAGCCCAAAAAATATTTAATCGACCCCTACCCCCAATTTGTTTAGCCCGACGCCAATATTGACCATACCAACCCCGGATCTTTTCACCCTAGGGACCAAACTGAGAATATCATTCGTCTATACAAGGTGGCATTTTTATCATAAAGGCCTCGGTTAACTAAAAGATGTGTTTTTCAACATAAATAGGTGCATCATCAAACGGAAAACACGTTATACCACCATAAAAGCCTAGAAAACCAACATAAAGGCAACTACTCATAAGAGTTAAAATCTTCCCCCAGCACCGCCCAGGCATGTCATTGGGGTATATTATAGCTCAAACTAAAGCTTAGGGTGCCTACTACATGCTTGAATCTTTATTTATACTAAAATATGTGGAGGTAAGCCAAACCAATATTTAATCGATCCCTACCCCCAATTTAGATAGCCAGACAACAACATTGACCATACCAACCCCGGATCTTTTCACCCTAGGGACCAAACTGAGCATATCATTGGTCTATACAAGGTGTTATTTTCATCGTAAAGGCCTTGGCTAACTTTAAGATGCATTTTCTAACATGAATAGGTGCTTCATTAAGCGGAAAACACGATGAACCATATTCAAAGCCTAGAAAACCAACACAAAGGCAACTACCCATAAGAATGAAAATCTTTCCAAAGCACCACCCAGGCATGCCATTGGGGTATATTATAGCTCAAACTAAGGCTCTGGGTATCTACTACATGCCTGAATCTTTATTTATACTAAAATATGTGGAGGTAAGCCAAAAAAATATTTAATCGACCCCTACCCCCAATTTGGCTAGCCAGACAACAATATTGACCATACCAACCCCGGATCTTTTCACCCTAACGACCAAACTGAGCATATCATTGGTCTATACAAAGTGTCATTTTCATTGTTAAGGCCTTGGCAAACAAAAAGATGTGTTTTTCAACATAAATTGGTGCATCATCAAGCGGAAAACACGTTAAACCACCATACAAGCCTAGAAAACCAACATAAAGGCAACTACCCATAAGAGTGTAAATCTTCCCCAGCACCGCCCAAGCATGCCATTGGGGTATATTATAGCTCAAAATAATGCATAGGGTGTTTACTACATGCCTGAATCTTTATTTATACTAAAATATGTCAATGTAAGCCAAAAAAATATTTAATCGACCCCTACCCCCAATTTGTTTAGCCAGACGGCAATATTGACCATACCAACCCCTGATCTTTTCACCCTAGGGTTCAAACTGAGAATATCATTGGTTTTTACAAGGTGTCATTTTCATCGTAAAGGCCTTGGCTAACTAGAAGACGTATTTTCTAACATTAATAGGTGCTTAATTAAGCGGAAAACACGATGAACCATCATCAAAGCCTAGAATACCAACATAAAGGCAACTACCCATAAGAGTGAAAATCTTCCCCAAGCACCGCCCAGGCATGCCATTGGGGTATATTATAGCTCAAACTAATGTTTAGGGTGTTTACTACATGCCTGAATCTTTATTTATACTAAAATATGTCAATGTAAGCCAAAAAAATATTTAATCGACCCCTACCCCCAATTTGTTTAGCCAGACGGCAATATTGACCATACCAACCCCTGATCTTTTCACCCTAGGGGCCAATCTGAGCATATTATTGGTCTATACAAGGTGACATTTTCACCGTAAAGGCCTTGGCTAACTTTAAGATGTGTTTTCCAACCTAAGTAGGTGCCTCATTAAGCGGAAAACACGATAAACCATCATCAAAGCCTAGAAAACAAACATAAAGGCAACTACCCATAAGAGTGTAAATCTTCTCCCAGCACCGCCACGGCATGCCATTGGGGTATATTATAGCTCAAAATAATGTTTAGGGTGTCTACTACATGCCTGAATCTTTATTTATACTAAAATATGTAAGTGTAAGCCAAAAAAATATTTAATCGACCCCTACCCCAAATTTGTTTAGTCCGACGCCAATATTGACCATACCAACCCCGGATCTTTTCACCCTAGGGACCACACTGAGAATATTATTGGTCTATACAAGGTTTCATTTTCACCGTAAAGGCCTTGGCTAACTTTAAGATGTGTTTTTCAGCATAAATAGGTGCATCATCAAGCGGAAAACACGTTAAAATACCGCAAAAGCCTAGAAACCCAACATAAAGGCAACTACCCATAATAGTGTAAATCTTCACCAGCACCGCCCAGGCATGCCATTGGGGTATACTATAGCTCAAACTAATGCATACGGTGTTTACTACATGCCTGAATCTTTATATATACTAAAATATGTGAACGTAAACCAAAATAATATTTAATCCACCCCTACCCCCACTTTGTATAGCCAGAAGCCAATATTGACCATACCAACCCGGGATCTTTTCACCCTAGGGTTCTAATTGAGCATATCATTGGTCTATACAAGGTGTCATTGTCATCGTAAAGGCCTTGGCTAACTTTAAGATGTATTTTCTAACATTAATAGGTGCTTCATTAAGCGGAAAACACGATGAACCATCTTCAAAGCCTAGAAAACCAACATAAAGGCAACTACCCATAAGAGTAAAAATCTTCCCCCAGCACCGCCCAGGCATGCCATTGGGGTATATTATAGCTCAAACTAAGGCTTAGGGTGTATACTACATGCTTGAACCTTTATTTATACTAAAATATGCAGAGGAAAGCCAAAAAAATATCTAATCGACCCCTACCCCCAATTTGGATAGCCCGACGCCAATATTGACCATACCAACCCCGGATCTTTTCACCCTAGTGACCAAGCTGAGCATATCATTGGTCTATACAAGGTGTCATTTTCACCGTAAAGGCCTTGGCTAACTAAAAGATGTCATTTTCAACAAAAATAGGTGCATCATCAAGCGGAAAACACGATAATCCATCATAAAAGCCTAAAAAACCAACATAAAGGCAACTACCCATAAGAGTGTAAATCTTCCCCCAGCACCGTCCAGGCATGCCATTTGTGTTTTTTATAGCACAAACTAATGCTTAGGGTGTCTACTTCATGTCTGAATCTTTATTTATACTAAAATTTGTGGAGGCAAGCCAAAAAAATATTTATTCGACCCCTACCCCCAATTTGGATAGCCAGATGGGAATATTGACCATACCAACCCCGCATCTTTTAACCATAGGGACCAAACTGGGCATATCATTGGTCTATACAAGGTGTTATTTTCACCGCAAAGGCCATGGCTAACTTAAAGATGTGTTTTCCAACCTAAATATGTGTCTCATTAAGCGGAAAAAAACGATAAACCATCATAAAAGCCTAGAAACAAAAATAAATAAAACTACCCATAAGAGTGTAAATCTTCCCCCAGCACCGCCCAGGCATGCCATTGGGGTATATTATAGCTCAAACTAATGCTTAGGGTGTCTGCTACATGCCTGAATCTTTATTTATACTAAAATATGTAAATGTAAGCCAACAAAATATTTAATCGAACCCTACCCCAAATTTGTTTAGTCCGACGCCAATATTAACCATACCAACCCCGGATCTTTTCACCCTAGGGTTCAAACTGAGCATATTAATGGTCTAAACAAGCTGTCATTTTCATCGTAAAGGCCTTGGCTAACTTTTAGATGTGTTTTCTAACATTAATAGGTGCTTCATTAAGCGGAAAATACGATGAACCATCATCAAAGCCTAGAAAACCAACATAAAGGCAACTACCCATAAAAGTGAAAATATTCCCCAAGCACCGGCCAGGCATGCCATTGGGGGTATATTATAGCTCAAACTAAAGCTAAGGGTGTCTACTACATGCCTGAATCTTTATTTATACTCAAATATGTGGAGGTAAGCCAAAAAAATATTTAATCGACCCCTACCCTTAATTTGGATAGCATGACGTCAATATTGACCATACCAACCCCGGATCTTTTCACCCTAGGGACCAAACTGAGCATATCATTGGTCTATACAAGGTGTCATTTTCATCGTAAAGGCCTTGGCTAACTTAAAGATGTGTTTTCCAACATAAATAGGTGCATCATCAAGCGGAAAACACGTTAAACCACCATAAAAGCATAGAAAACCAACATAAAGGCAACTACCCATAAGAGTGAAAATCTTCCCCCAGCACCGCCCAGGCATGCCATTGAAGTATATTATAGCTCAAACTAAAGCTAAGGGTGCCTACTACATGCCTGAATCTTTATTTATACTCAAATATGTGGAGGTAAGCCAAAACAATATTTAATCGACCCCTACCCTAATTTGGATAGCCAGACTCCAATATTGACCATACCAATCCCGGATCTTTTCACCCTAGGGACCAAACTGAGCATATAATTGGTCTATACAAGGTGTCATTTTCATCGTAAAGGCCTTGGCTAACATAAAGATGTGTTTTCCAACATAAATAGGTGCATCATCAAACGGAAAACACGTTAAACCACCATAAAAGCCTAGAAAACCAACATGAAGGCAAATATCAATGAGTGAAAATCTTCCCACAGCACCGCCCAGGCATGCCATTGTGGTATATCATAGCTCAAACTGATGCTTAGGGGGTTTACTACATGCTTGGATCTTTATATATACTAAAATATGTGAACGTAAGCCAAACAAATATTTAGTCCACCCCTACCCCCAATTTGTATAGCTAGAAGCCAATATTGACTATACCAACCCCGGATCTTTTCACCCTAGGGACCAAACTGAGCATATCATTGGTCTATACAAGTTTTCAATTTCATTGCAAAGGTCTAGGCTAACTTTAAGATGTGTTTTCCAATATAAATAGGTGCCTCTTTATAAAAAGAACACAGGATAAACCATCATCAAAGCCTAGAAAACCAACATAAAGGCAACTACCCATAAGAGTGAAAATCTTTCCCCAGCACCGCCCAGGCATGCCATTGGGGTATACTATAGCTCAAACTAATGCATACGGTGTTTACTACATGCCTGAATCTTTATATATACTAAAATATGTGAACGTAAACCAAAATAATATTTAATCCACCCCTACCCCCACTTTGTATAGCCAGAAGCCAATATTGACCATACCAACCCGGGATCTTTTCACCCTAGGGTTCTAATTGAGCATATCATTGGTCTATACAAGGTGTCATTGTCATCGTAAAGGCCTTGGCTAACTTTAAGATGTATTTTCTAACATTAATAGGTGCTTCATTAAGCGGAAAACTTGAGGACAGGATATTTAGGCGGTCCTAGTAAACGTGTTGAGATTTTCTTCCTTAACTCGTATATGTGTGGGCATTTATCTCTTGTCAAATGAAAACCTACCAAATTGCTTTTATACCACTCCGGATATTTCCGGACTTCTTTCTCCGGTCGGAGGGAATTATTGAGATTTTCACCTACTAGTAGAATACGTATACGTCTGGACTTTCGACCTCGATCAAAGGGGAACAAACGAAATTTTGTTAGTAGTTTACCACTCTGATTATTTCCGGACTTCTTTCATCGATCTGAAGAAATCAATTGAAATTTCCACCCATGATCCGGTCATATCCGGATATTCATTAAAAGTCAAAGGAAACCTAGCAAAATTGTTATTGTACTACTCCGGACTACTTTCGCTGGTCTGAAGGAACTTATTGAGACATACACAGGTAATCCGTATACGTCCGGACATTCGTTCCTGGTCAAAGGGAGAACGACGAAATTGTTATTATACCACTCCGGATAATTCTGGACTTCTTTCGTCGGTCTGATTGAAATTATTTGGATTTCAATCCATAATCCGGATATGTCCGGACTTTCACCCACAGGAACCTAGCGAAATGTTGATTCAATTCATCAGGGTATTTCAAAATCTTCTGTTACTGGATGGCGTGATCTATTGAGATTTACTTCTACCATACGTTGTCATTAAAGGCTAATAAGCAAAATTAAAATCCAGTCAAACCAGAGTTTAATTATTTTACTTTACGACTATAAATGTTCTGTCATGTCATTTGCTAAAAACAAAGGAAATAATTTTTGATAAAACATTTTATTCATCGCTGCAAATATCACGAAGGGTCAATATAAGACTTGGACTATCCATGAATCTGAATATAAATTTTCTAAGGTAACGTCAATGGTGTTGATTGATGACGTCAAGTTAATTTCTTTTTTTTTTTTCATTTTCTCCTCGTTTTCTGTATATTTGTTCTCTTTTTTTTTGCTTTTTTTTTTAGCACATTTTTTTTTTATAACCTTATTGAAAATTTTGACTTATGAAAATTATCAACTGCATGCAAAAGAACTTAGTGTCAATAAAGCATAATCTGGATTGGTGCAGACTTTTATCTCCCGTCAAATGGAAATTAACGAAATTTGTATTGTATCGGTCCGGATATTTCCGGACTTGTACCACCGGTCTGAGGGAATTTAATGAGATTTTCACCAAGAATCCGGAAATATCCGGGCTTTCAACCCCGGTCAAAGGTAAACCGACGCAATTGTTATTAGAACACTCTGTATAATTCCAGACTTCTTTCACCAATCTGAGGGAACTTGAGATTACCACCCATAATGCGGTTATGTCCGGACATTCAACGGAGGTCAAAGAGAACATAGCTAAATTATTATCATATCACTCCCGATATTCAGGACAGGATATTTAGGCGGTCTAAGTAAAGGTATTGAGATTTCCTTCTTTAACTCTTATATGTTTGGGCATTGATCTCTTATAAAAAAAACCTACAAAATTACTTGTATACCACTCCGGATATTTCCGGACTTCTTTATCCGGTCGGAGGGAATTATTGAGATTTCTACATATAATACGTATACGTCTGGACTTTCGACCTCGGTCAAAGGGGAACAAACGAAATTTTGTTAGTAGTTTACCACTCTGATTATTTCCGGACTTCTTTCATCGATCTGAAGAAATCAATTGAAATTTCCACCAATGATCCGGGCATATCCGGATATTCATTGAAAGTCAAAGGAAACCTAGCAAAATTGTTATTGTACTACTCCGGACTACTTTCGCTGGTCTGAAGGAACTTATTGAGATATACACAGGTAATCTGTATACGTCCGGACTTTCGTTCCTGATCGAAGGGAAACCGACAAAATTGTTATTATACCACTCCGGATAATTCTGGACTTCTTTCGTCGGTCTGATTGAAATTGGGATTTCAATCCATAATCCGGATATGTCCGGACTTTCACCCACAGGAACCTAGCGAAATGTTGATTCAATTCATCAGGATATTTCAAAACTTCTGTCACTATTGAGATTTACTACTACCATACGTTGTCATTAAAGGCTAATACACAATTTTAAATCCAAATAAAGCAGAGTTTAATTATTTTATTTATTGACTTTAAATTTTCTGCCATGTCATTTGCTAAAAACAAAGGAAATAATTTTTGATAAAACATGTTATTCATCGCGGCAAAAATAACGAGAGGTTAATATAAGACTTGGACTATCGTCCATGTACCTGAATATGAATTTTCTAAGGTAACGTCAATGGCGTCGATTTAGAACGTCAAGTTAATTCCCGTTTTGATTTTTTCAATTTTTTTCTCGTTTTCGGTGTATTTGTTCTCTTCTTGTTTGTATTGGGGCATATTAGTTTTTTATAACCTTATTGAAATTTAAGACTTATTAAGTGATTCAAAAGAACTTAGTGGCAATAAAGCATAATCTGGATTGGTCCAGACTTCTATTTCCGGTCCAATGGAAATTAACGAAATTTGTATTGTATCGGTCCGGATATTTCCGGACTTGTACCACCGGTCTGAGGGAATTTAATGAGATTTTCACCAAAAATCCGGAAATATCCGGACTTTCAACCCCGGTCAAAGAGAACACGGCGAAATGATTATCATATCGCTCCCGATATTCAGGACAGAATATTTAGGCGGTCTAAGTAAACTTATTGAGATTTCTTTCTTTAACTCGTATATGTCTTGTCATTTATCTCTTGTCAAATAAAAACCTACAAATTTACTTTTATACCATTCCGGATATTTCCGGACTTCTTTATCCGGTCGGAGGGAATTATTGAGATGTCCATTTTATTTCATAAGGTATGGTTGTTACTAATTAATTCATCATTAAAGGTCTTATGTTATCTTTTTATATAAAAAAAATGTTTAAGACATCTTTTATGACAATAAGTAATATGATAAACAAAACTGGGCGTAATTAATATTTTGTTTGTAGTATTATTATTGAAACATTTTAAACTGATTGTCGTCATCCTTTTCTTTTAGGCATTTGTTTTATATAAGGCGTTCTGTGAAACATTTGGTTTGAAATGTGTTGCAGGTGGCAATACTATTATCTTATTAAATCAACCCGTTTTAACTATTTATAAGTTGTATATTTCATAATTCATATTAAACTATAAAATTAAGATGTATTTTCTGAAATATTTGCCACTGCACGTTAAATAACCAAAACTGTATTAATATTTCGACTCCAGTCAAAGGTGACCAACTGATTTGTTATTTTAATCACTACGGATATTTCCAGGCTTCTTTGACCGGTCTGTGAAAGAATATATTGAGATGTCCATCCATTGTCCAGACATGTTTTTATCACCAGAAAAAGGAAACCACCAAAAAATATAGATGCCACCAAGGCAACAAGTGTTTTACGATATTTCTTCACACAAGACAGTTAAATTTAAGAATCGAACAATTATTTGAAACTTTGTACACAGTAAAATGTTTGAAAAGTACGTCCAGTGACAACTATATGTCATGAATATTCTGAACGATGGCAATTTTTAATCGAGTAGCAATTACTAATAATGAAACATTGTCATTGAGAAATTAATAACTACAATAAATTGTTTTATTTCTCAGAATACAAATTGCTGTTTTCAACTACAAAGAGAGTTCCAAATTAATCAAATCGTTAAAAAAAATACGTAGTATGAGTGCCAATGAGACAACGCTTTACAGCAGTCCAAATGACACTATATTCTAATTTATGTTAATATGTTCCGAACCATATGAGTATTTGGACCGTACGGTCTGACTAATTTTAAGAAGTTGGTCAAGTTCACTGATTAGACTAAAATATATATTACAGATCAAGATAACAGAAATCTCGAATCAATTTTAAAAGTCAAATTGTAAACTGAATAAAAACTAAATATTTTGACTATTTAAAAAAAAGACAGATTATTTCAATCGGTTAATCTCCTGTGTTTAGCAAATTACATGGATTGAACTTTCAATCATTGAAATTGAAGTTATTGGAAGTAATCATAATGTTTGAAGATCTTCTTTTGAGAATATTTACGAACTTTACCACAAAAACCGACAAAAACACTGGACAGAAATTAATAAAATTAATAAAAAAAATCTATGGATATAAATTAAGTAATAAAAAAAATAAGGATTCATTTAGACAATTAAATAAATACTTAATTTCAATTGATTAAAATCAAATGTTCACTTATTCACTTTATTCATCTAATTGTTATAATATTGATTTTAAAAAAAACCAATAAAAGATATGTTCCAGCTCGTTATAGACTGTACGAGTATTCGCATACGTGGCACATACGGTCCGGACCGTACGCGTATTGTCCAAATACTCAATATGGTTACGAGTATACATTTGTACGCATACGGTCCGGACCGTGCGCGTATTACATGTCCAATTACTCATATGGTCTGGAACAAATTTAATACTTTTTTGTTAATGATTTTTACGGAAGCGTATTAGCGCCACACATTTTTTCCCCTATCTTTGCGTATAACGTTCTAACGCAAACATTTGCGTTTAACGCAAACCTTTCAATTATTCATTAAGTTTTGTATATATGTCCGTCTGTCATTCATTTCGGATGTGATTTACTAGTAGATAATAAAAGAAACATACATACAAGGCCAAATCATTATAATGAATATGCATAGGAATAATGGAATACTTGAAGTTCAATTATACATAAATTATGACTGATTTGTGTGTCAGAAAGGTATATAATTTAACAAGAAAATAGATATAGTTTAGTAAATAGTCATATTCAAAGTGAAAGATCAAAAATAATGTCATACAATTGCGAAACCTCCAAGTCAAATAGACAAAATGATCTTTCTGCTTTAAAATGAATTATTAATAAGGAAACATTTTTTTTAAATCTCAGAATATGATCAGGATTCTTTGATAGAAAGTCATTGAATTTTCATTTCAATATAATGAAGTATTTTTCAGATGCTTGGGTAGCAATTTGAATAGAGAGAACATAATTTTATGAATAAAACCTCTTCATTCTATACATTTATTGCCAACGGGTAGCTTGTTTAAATCTAACCTACTTTACACAGTTCTCAAACGAGAGCTTACTTTGGAAGTATATATTTATATTCGGTTATAGCTATATTAGCAGGGTTGATTTTTTTCTTCGGTATAACCTCAATTTACTCGATTTTCAATATGGATATCGTTTTGGGGGACCTTTATAGTTTGTTGTTCAGTGTGAGCCAATGCTCCGTGTTGAAGGCCATACTTCGGCCTATGATGGTTTACTTTTACGAATAGTGACTTAGATGGAGAGTTTTCTTATTGGTACTCATACCACATCTTCTTATGTTATTTTGCTCATTATTGGTGAATGATCTAATTATTCAAGCATTTTATTTTGCAATGACTACAAAGGTGATAAATTTTAATATATACAGCCTCCTCCATTAATAGCTACTGTTTCCTTTGAATCTTAAATAAGAAATAAGATAAAACAAATGTTTGCGTTACACAAATGTTTGCGTTATACCGCAAAGGTTTGCGTTATTTCGCAAATGTTTGCGTTATATCGTAAATGTTTGCATTATAACGCAAAGGTTTGCGTTTAACGCAAACATAGGAAGAAAAAATAAAAAAAATGTGTGGCGCTAATACGCTTCCGTAGATTTTCATTAATAATTGATAACTTTGTAGGACATATTGAACATCCAATTATCGTAGGATACTGTAGGTTAAAAGGAAGTAATTAAATATGATTTCATCTAGTTTAGTGGACACAACATAATGAGCATGGTAAGGGGAGAGTTTGGCGCCCGCTAACATGTTTAACACCGTCACATTCTGTATGTATTGATATGAACTAAGTTAGGAACCTGTTGTTCAGTGTCGTTTGTTGCTAGCTTGCTAAGTCACATATTTGCTTTTTAGTTTATTGTTTTGTGTATAGCTTAGGCTGCATTGGTTAGTTTTTCTCGATTAAATTGTTTAACATTTGTCATTTCTGGACCTTTTGTAGCTGATTATGCAATATACGCTTTGATCATTGCTGAAAGCCGTAAGGTGAACTTTTGTTCTTAATTTTGGCGTCTTGTGAAGAGTTTTCTCATTGGCAATCTTACCCCATCATATATAAAGCCTTTTTATGACGTAACAATTGGAAATTTGAAGAAAAAAAAACAAGAAGAGTACGTATCATTAACGTGATTTAATCAAAGGACAAACGAATGAAATTAAATTAAACATGGGCCATGCTTTCCCAAGACGGTTCCGTCCTCACCGCATCATGTGCATGAGGGTCTGTTTGTCCGTACCCAGTCCCTAATTTCAGGTCCATAGGCTGGATTCTGCCAGGATTTTTTGGTACGTCGCCTTTAGATTCCTTTTAAAGGTTTTGTCACTGCTGAACTAGAAATATATAAATGTACACTCAATAAATAAGAATGAATCAATGCATGCAATTCCTTTTTCTCAAACACCTATTTTAAACAAACAAATAAAATGTGATATGAAGGTTTAGCATTACGACATGCATTTTAATATGTGACATAAGTATTTTACCTACCATTTTTTTCTGAGAAGATACGCAAGATCGTCAGAAGAATTTCAGTGACTATCGGTTTTGGAACTACTTTTCTATTGTACCAGTATTATGTTCAGTTTTACAGATATATGAAAATCAGTCAATATTTATTCTGGATACTTTTTTTCAATATGAAACAAAGGTCTGTGAATTCGTTCTTGTTAACACGACAATGAATTGCAGATTGTATTGGCATCAAAATAATATTTTTTATATTTCTGTCTTCTTAAACTGTAACAAGTATCTGTCATAGGTCGCTATTATCAAATTGTTTTTGTTAAGTGCGTTTTTGCTATTTTGTGTTTGTGCTGACTGCTGAGATAGTAGGACGATGGTTCGAGAAGAAATGCAACGTAACATCAGTTTTATGACATAACCATATAACGTTTTTTGTATGTAGATTTTTTTACTTCTTGATAAATAAAAATATATTTTGTAATTTATCACCTTTCCCAAAATTCCTCTCTGCATAATGTTATAGGAAACGCGCTCCCATTCAGATGTTTAATCTTTGGTGGGTCTGTTACAATTTTATTTAGATCATGCTGTAAATTATATTTATAAACCATTTATTTGTAAATATCGCATATCTGCTCACTGTTTGAATATAGAAACTGGCCGATTTTATAATATTAAGAGACATCTGAGACTTTGTAATATGTGTGATAAACAAGTAATTGAAGATGAATATCATTTTATTTTAGTATGTGAAAGGTATAATGAACTTCGAAAGAAATTTATCAAACCATATTATTGGAGAAAACCATCGAATTTTAAACTCATACAACTGCTATCTGTTCATAACGTAAAGGAACTTAACAATTTAGGGAAGCTTTTATTTCTGGCCAAAAATGCACGTAATTAATTTTTTCATTAGGAATGCTTAATATGTGTTATGTTTTACCATACTCTGTTGTTCTGTTATATATGGGTATACTTACTTATATGATTTTTGACTAATTGTTTAAATGTAAATATATTTCACTGATGTAATTGAATATTTGTAATATTTATAATTCTGTAAGCTGTATTGCTTACGAATAAAAAATTTTAATTATTAATAAATCTAGAGCGGAAATAAATCGCAGCTTGATTTGACTTTTTAACTTTATCCGTTAATTAATCCCAGCTTCAACATGCGTGATTTATGACAATTTATTGTTGAGTGTGTAAATATTGACACCTGTGTGTAAACTAATGTCTATTTTTAAAAGATTTGATGTTTAAAACTACAAATGTATATACATGTACTTGTTGATTGGAAAAAGTACGATTTTTAAATTTTTTTAATTTCTATTTTTAATACACAATATCCCAGATTGAGATCGATTAACAGGTGAAATCATCTGACCATGAAAGAAATACCTAATCAAATTCTGTCTTTTCACAAAATATGTTCATATCAGTAAATGTTTAGTGCCAAGAATGTTAGTATCGATATATGGAATATATGTCTCCATGACAAAATTCTCACATTACCAATTTTTGTGACTTTTTTTCTTCAAAACTGTCTTTTTGTGATTTTATTCAACATCAAACTTTCTTTTCAAACAAGATTTTCTAATTGAATGTCGTATTTTCTTTTCATTCCTATTTTCAAAGGAAACCAACAATTTATTTTAAAAAATACTGCCCCAAACCTCTTTCCACAAAAAAAGAATTTGATTGTCATTGTTTTATATATAATCATAAATAAACCGCAATTGCATATTATAAAACATAATCTGGAACTACTTATATATAAATACGTTTATCTATTAGTCCAAGCATACGGTAATATATGACAGTATATTTTTCCTGTTTCAATTACCATGTACATACATGTATGAGGCTAGGCATGGGTCATCATTTATGAGGATATGAATGATATTAGAGACATATATTATTTTTCTCTGATGTAGTTTGAAGAAAAGAGAATAATGCATGGTACCGATAAATGTAATTATCATATACTTAGACTAAATAACATATGATTTTTACCGTATGATAATAGCATTAAATTAAAGTATTTTCCATATTTTCCGAATTGGTGCTTAGCGGGCTGATATGAAAAGTTTATCACAAGCTTCGATTGTTATCACATGCCTTTCCGTAAATATGATAAAAAGATAGATTATTACATGGCATTTTTCATATCGCATGTATTATCAGCCCTAGGTTCAATATCAGCCCAAGAGCCGCAATTGATCTCTATTATCTCTGATAATAACAGATTAAAGAGGTGATTGTTGGTTACTCAACGTCAAGTGGCAAATATTACATACATGCTTAGGACAATTATAATAGAGATCAATTGACTAAAGAAAAAAGTGAAATGTTAAAAAAAAAAATAACGATAAAGAACTATAGAAATGTTGATCTGACATCTTTAATTTAAAATATTAAGTAGACCAATTTCAAAGAAACAAGGCCATTTAAAAGACTTAATTTTAAGTGGTTTAACTATGTAAAATCTGTGTTCAATGATTGTGGCTTTTGTGAACTATATAATTTTCCGGAGCAAGTTGATTATAATTATATTAAAATTAATGTAAGGCAGCGTCTCCAGGACCAGTTTATTCAAAAATGGTTCTCAGATATAAACAATTCATCAAGGGGGGAGTTTTATCTACACTTTAAAGAAGAGTTTTGCTTGGAAACATATCTGTTAAAATTAAGACGGGGGCATAGAGTAAACATATGTAAATTAAGGGTATGTAATACAAAGTTTCCCATCGAAACAGGAAGATGGAGAAATGTACCACGAAATGATAGGATTTGTCCACTCTTTAAAGCTGGTCTTGGAGATGTATACCACTATATATGTAAATGTACCAACTGTGAAGTTAAGGATTTAAGGGGGAAGTTCATACCTCCATATTATTTAAAATATCCAAATGAAAAAAAAGTACTTGGCATGCTTAAATATAGTAATAGTAATGTGCTGTCTAAGCTGTCAATTTTTATTCAAAAGGTAGAAAAGATGCTTGTCTAATTTAAAACTGTAATAAACACAAACTTATTTCTGAAGATGTATAATTTAAAAATGTATTCTGTTTGTATTATGAACTATGTTGTAATTAATATTGTGTATATAAATATGCTCCTGTTACGCAGTCTTCTGCGGCTGAGTTTTCTCTAATAAACTAAACTAAACTAAAAAGTTAATGAAATTATTGTTATATAACGTAATTAAATCATTATAATGACTAAAATATTACCATTACCACGCACACTCACATAAATGTTTATTAAATATATAATTTAGATCGCAATCGCAATACCCCCCCCCCCCTCCCCCTTACGAATGTAGGACAGAAAGTCACAGGACAAAAAGTCACAGACAAAAAGTCACGGACAAAAAGTCACAGGACAAAAAGTCACAATTCATTTTTTCTGATTATTTTCTTTGAATAAAAATCGCTTATTTCTACAAAAATATTTTTGTATTTTTCTGGAACTATTGTATAAAAACTAACTTTGTAAACAATATTTATCAAAAAAAATTCAAAGATGATCAAATAATTGTTAAAAAAACAAAATGTCAAAGTGGGTTGTCACTTAAATGGCTTCATAGTGCCAAGAAATATATCTTTTGCATGATTAAAATTAAATAAACCTTGATTTTTCAGGTATAATGACACATTTCCTAAACTTTAGTATGAATATATGTATTTAAAAGTAAATATTTCAAGACATTTCTCTTATATATTCAAACAATTGTCAACAAAATATTTGTGACTTTTTGTCCTACCAAATTTGTGACTTTATGTCCTGTGACTTTTTGTCC
Organism: Mytilus galloprovincialis; assembly: GCF_965363235.1. Lineage (NCBI taxonomy): Eukaryota > Metazoa > Mollusca > Bivalvia > Mytilida > Mytilidae > Mytilus > Mytilus galloprovincialis. The sequence continues at coordinate 75,344,285 of NC_134847.1, read as the reverse complement.
TGTGACTTTCTGTCCGTTTACCACACACACACACCGACTTCAAGGTTCTGGATACGCTGTTATTTGTTGGGTATATTTTTTAAACGTGTTAATCGGTATACTTTCTCATTTTCATGTTATAAGATTACCACTAAAACACTTACCGGCTTTTTTGTATAAGTAGAATTGCTCTGTACTATAGTGTACCACTTTCCAGACACCTCGAATCGGGCGGCATAAAAGTTACTAAGTGGTGACTCTATTTTATAAAAAAGAAAGACTTCCTTTCTTGGATTGGATGTTGAACTGAAAAAGAAACATGCATATAAATACATTACGTATCTAAAACTTGCAAAAGACACAAAAAATACGACCAAAAGACGATTTATATATTATATGTCACAGTATGGCCTTTAACGATGTACAAAACCAATACCATATAGTAAGCTTTAAAGACCTGGCATTCTATGCGGCCCTTACTATGAGGGGCGTTTTAAAATAAATTTAGAGACAAAGAACGTATTTGAGAAGAAGAAAAAACGTGTCCGCTTTCATACTCCAAACCTCTCTTAAAAAGGTAAAAAGATCGTACCATAATACTATTTCTTTCGAAAGATTACAGGTAAATGTTAAATTGGATTACACAGTGTCCATGTATTTTTTTGTTGTTACCAGACTTTACCTGACATTATACAATCTTACATAATAATACCTATGTGGTTTAGTATTAATGAGGATATTTGTCACTTGCAATATACAGTATAATAAATAACAACCATATCAAAACTTATTTTGTTAAAAAGTTAATGAAATGATTGTAACATAACATAATTAATCAAATCATTAGAATGAATAAAATATTTAACGTAATCGAAAATTAAAAAAAAGTTCACTAATAATTTAAATGAGGACCCAAAAAACTAGAATGTAAGACAGAAAGTCACAGGACAAAAAGTCACAATTCATTTTTTTTGATATTTTCTTTGAATAAAAAACGCTTATTTCTACAAAAATATTTTTGTATTTTTCTTGAACTATTGTAAATAAACCAACCTTGTAAACAAAATTTATCAAAAACATATCAAAGATGATCAAATAATTATTAAAAAAACAAAATGTCAAAGTGGCTTCAGTTGGCACTTAAATGGCTTCATGGTGCAAAGAAATCTTTCTTTTGCATTATAAAATTTAAATAAATCTTAATTTTTCAAGTATAATGACCATGATGACACATTTCTTAAACTTTAATATGAATATATGTATTAAAAAGTAAATATTTCAAGATATTTCTCTTATATATTCAAACAATTGTCAACAGATTATTTGTGACTTTTGTCCTGTGACTGTTAGGTGACTTTATGTCCTGTGACTTTTTGTCCTGTGACTTTCGGTCCGTTTACCAAAAAAATAGATAGGGCTCTCTGATCTGTTCTTGGTATTGTGATCTATTATAGATTAGAACTGTCACAAACGGCTCCATAGGGTAGAATCAATTCAAGTAGATGATAGCTAAAATAAACATAAGGCAGGAACATAGCCCCCTATGACTTTTTTCAAAGCGCTTTTAGGACTAGAGGACATGACTTTTTTACTTAGAACATGTGCGTTTATCAAACATGTATCTTCGGAAAAGTCATAGGAATCGTCTCATTAATCACATGGACTCTTAGATGTAATTTCAATTTAACAATGTTGAAAACTTAATCGTTCTATTCTATAACATAAAATAACAGTTAATAAGGGTTTTATTCAAGGGTGAGACTCCTTCCTAAAAATGGGAACTCTATATACTTCATACAATGCTATTCCTAAATCTGTCCCGAAATCGAACTATTAATTGTTTTAAATTTCTTAACGAAAATTATCTTAAATTAAAATATAATTATTTAATTTGATCAATTATAACTGTTAAAACCAAAACAACTTGAAGAACCAAAATATTCGCACCGTATTCTATCTTTGTTCTCTCTTTGACGATATTCCATTACTAATCTTCTTTTTGCTGGATGAAATACTGTCGCACTCACGGTTGAAGTTCAAGTGTAAAACTACACATGACAGTACTTCTTTAACCAAAGCATTTTGATTAAACCAATCAAAATACCTACATTGAAAGACTTGTTCCCTGTCTTTTAAAGGATATCTGAGATACCCGTATATCAGAGATAGAGGACCAGCCTATTGCATTTACTGCATGGTTTCGAATTCTAGATAGCATTTCTTATTATATTATTTCTATCTTAAACCTATATTTACTATAAGTATTTTAAAATTATGCGCGAATTAAAACTGAAAAAAATACCGTATTCTGTCATAATAAATAAATTGAAGTGCAATCGGCAAAAGGTTCTGTTTGCAACACATTTGTATCGTTTATGTTACATAATTATTCAAATTGCACTTAGTCTAACGGTATTTTTTCTATCAATAATTGATGTTTCATAGGTTTGAAGGTTGTACAGATATAATATATATACAAGTCTAAAGAAAGTTAAACCTATGATTGCTTTGGATTTTTTTTACACATGTGCATGCAAAACAAATTTCTTGGTAGAGGGGTCTAAATACAGCACAAACAACATTTTTTAAAAGACCGAACAGTGAACAAGTATATTTCGACAAATTCATTTGACTAACAGGTCGAACAAAGGATGTTTTTGAATTATATGCCATGATACAAAAAGCAAACAATAATCAATTACTCAACTGCCATGGACATAATATTGTTTTGTAATTCCAAAATGTTTTTAATCAAAATATAAATAAAATAGATAATTTGCTTGAGTTTAAAACCGTTTATAGCTGACTATGCGGTATGGGCTTTGCTCATTGCTGAAGGCCGTACGGTGACCTATAGTTGTTAATTTCTGTGTCATTTTGGTCTCTTGTGGACAGTTATCTCATTGGCAATCATACCTCATCGTCTTTTTTATATGTGTCTGTGTGTGGAAAAAAATACAAGAACAAAAACAATTTGGAAAGGGGAACTTCTTATTGTCCTTTTAATAGCTGATCATCAAACGTCTTTAAATTTTGCTCATAGGAATCTTTACTCTAAAATCATTTTGCTACAAACGAAACAAACACAGAAATAGGATAAGTAGCTTCTTATAACATATCATTTTCCTTGCGTAACTATGTTTTATATTAATAATTTGTACAGATTTCTTATGTCTCATGCGTAGGCCTAAAAATATATATGTATGATACATTAACCACTGTTATACTAGTTCCAATCTATACATAATTCTTATAAATAGCAAACGGCGAAAATCCAATTTCAAACAAAAAGAAATATATATAAATATGAAATGGAATGAAGTTAGGTGATATATAATCGCCATTGTGGCGGAATGAGCATGCGTTTCCGAATTTTCCTTACATAGACATATAGGTTGAAATCACAAATTTTTAGGTAAAATTGTAACCAATTAGATAATTGGTTGTTTTGATACATTTCCATGTCTTCATATAGATTGGTAAAACAGTTTACAGTAAGTAAGTAAGTAATTTTTATTATAGTGACATGTGTAATATATCAGTTCAGTAAAGTTCAAAATATATATTACATACACAACAAGTGTGGACACAGATGAGTGTGGATAGTATGTTTGGATGTTTGACAGTGTTTAATATGACAAAAGGAGTTCTGTGTTGTTCCTATATGGTGTTATAATATTAATTGTGTTAACTGAGACACTAATTGCATTAATTACCAAATGGTTACGATAGAATATGTTCCAGATCTTTGATTTTGGATACATTTTGGAGCTAGGAGAGCAACACATAAAAAAAATATTTTTTCATGTATTTTTTTTGTTGTATATTAATAAGGCCGTTTTCTCGTTTGAATTGTTTTACATTGTCATTTCGGGCCTTTTATAGCTGACAATGCGATGTGAGCTTCGATCATTGTCAAAGCCATTCGGTGACCTGAAGTAATGTTTGTGTCATTTTGGTCTCTTGTGGGGAATTGTCTCATTGGCAATCATACCACGTATTTTTTACATGTACATGTTTTTGCTTATTACATGTACATGTATTTGTATGGTTCTATTATATAACATTCTGGTGGATCATCAGTATCATTAGTAAAACATTTTGCTAAAATGTCGAATTGTTTCTCAGATTAGAAGAAATTTATTGTTTTTTAGTAATGACAATGCCTGACATGATGCTTTGCTCTAGATAAGCTAGAAAGGAAACTTATGTGTTGTTTTCTTTTTTTTTTATCAATTCTTTGAAAATAACTCCTCCAAAGTTGGTCAAAGCAAAAAAAAAAGTTTTGACCAATAGGAAAATGATATCACCAAAAGAACCTTAGTGAGCATGCTTCAAAGACTGATAACTGCTCCAAAGGTTATCTGATAGAATTTTACATACACAATAAAATACACCCGACCCATTGGGTCTATAAGTCACTTAACAATCATAAAACGTATTTCTTTTATCACAGATTTCAAACAAAATAATGAAAAAAAATTATTTACATTTGTTTATATAATGATAATCATTGAGTTTCTGTAATCAACATCAATGTGAAATCATAACGCAGAGACTCCAGAGACACATGTAGTGCTTATGTGAAACCTTGGTCGGTTGCTTTTGTCAAATTTGTTTTTCTAATCGGCTTTTAAAAACCATTATTTAAGAATTGACTGCTTCTTTTTGTAACTTCATTGGGATGTAAAAGCGTAGTCCGAAGTACATTTTGTGCGAAAATTGTAAATTTCTAAACAAGTCTAAAAATGTGCACACGGTCAACGCTTTTACAACCCTATGAAGTTACAAAAAGAAGCATTCAATACTTATTATTACATTTCTTTCAGTTAGGATCATGAAAACACGGTTTTCATCAAGTTTTTATTTAACTTACATGTGCACTTTCTTGTGGAACCTCGTGTCATCATGAATGATAAATGTTATTGTGTTATGAAGTTGACTAAGGAATAACGCGAGATTGCAATGTAGCCAAATAGAATAATGTATAATGAAACATACATCTAATGTAATTATTTCTTCATGACAATAGTTTAAACTTTGTTATATATTATGTAAGATGTAAGATTGTCAATGACTAAATGTTATCCTCTGTATGTTGTCGTAAGGCCCTCAACAACGAGTCAGATTTATGTTTTGTTTAACTTTTCATAGTGGACATATACGACACCATTATTTGAAAGAGAGACATTTCAGAAGTAAAACAGATCCCAGAATTATTTTGCGATTTAAAGTTAAAAAAAATCAGATATCATTTTTTTACCAGAAACAAAAGGAACAACAACCACAAAAAGTAAATTTTAATCTTTGACCAACCTGATGTTCAAAGTTTATTTTCTATAGTCATCACGACCTCTATATTCCACAATAAATTTATATTGAATGTGAAAGAAGTGAAGAAAGTGCTTCGTGATAAATGTATCGACCCATTAAAGGGCATTTGAAGTATACAAATACAAGAAAGATATATTTTATTTGAATACCAAATGTTCATATATCTCTCTTTTTTAATTGTTAAACAAATTTTAACTTGAATATTTCTTTCTTATTCTTGTCACTTTTTATATATATCATCACAGGAACAAGCTATTGGAATCCTATTTAATGTATAACTCTCATCATGAAAATACTACACACATTTGTCACTGCACGAACTCATTATTAGACTGAATTTTAATTTCAAGCACCGAAAAGGGATTTCAATCTGTTATTTTTACGAATGTTTCCTTGAATTTGATTTAAACGTTCTCCTGAAACACAAAAAGGCAATAAAAATGTGCTCCGGAATATTCCGGACTGGACGGCAATTTCAAAATTGGGCATGGTGAATGAGTCCGGAATATTCCGGAGTGGTCGGAGTCCGGAGCCGAGGTGACTCCGGAATATTCCGGACCAGTCCGGACTATTCCGGAGTGAGGGAATCGGGATTCAGGCCCAGGTCCGGAATATTCCGGAGTGGTCCGGACAAATCCGGAGTGAGGGAATCGGGATTCACCTGGGTCCGGAATATTCCGGAGTGGTCCGGACCATTCCGGAGTGGGGGAACCGGGACGCAGGCGGAGGGAATCGGGATTCAGGCGGAGGGAGGATCCCTAACAACTGACAAAATCAAAAGCTCAAACATATCGAACGAATGGACAACAACTGTTATATTCCTGACACTTGGTACATGCATTTTCTTAAGTAGAAATTGGTGGATTATACCTGGTTTTATAGCTAACTAAATCTCTCACTTGTATGACAGTCGTATACAATTCCAAAATATTAACAACGTTGTGTGAACAAACAAAACAAACACAATAATTAAAAAAGCTACAAAAAAACAGGGGTACAGCAGAAAACACTGTGTTATTATCTTTATCACCATGAAAACCAACAAATATGTAAATAAGCTAATCATAGATATCAGGATTTAAAAGAACATTAAGCATGGCACAATAACACAATGACGGGATTTATAAGTACAGCGCCACGTCATATGTTAAAAAAAGAATGATTCATTATGAAAAAAACCTTCAGACATTGGCGTTCACAACTGTTCATATGTATTTTGCTATCATAAGCCAATACTGGACAAAGCTTCATATATACTACCAATATAGAAAACACCAAACAGAACTGTTATACTATGACAAATTACCATGTTTCAGCATTGTAAAATTGAAAAGGATAGCATCAAGGGGAAAAAACAACAAGGTATCATAACACTATAATAGTCAAAAAAAGAAACACAATCTTCTGTAAAAATGAACAAATCACAAAGATCGTTAAAATTATTGCTAATGATGATTTATTACGTTCAGCTAAATATCAGGACAAACAATGATACCAACATTTACATAAGGAGCACACACTGTCTTAAAATGTAAACAAGTGGTAAATATCTTGTAACACACATATAAAACGCAAACACAAACACAAAACGTATAAAGTATATAAATTGACATAAAAACAGCTATTCCCAGCAATTATGAATACCTTGATAAAGGTGTTTAAAAGGGATAGTGTGTTTTTGGTAGACCTTCAAAAAGGCTGACAACACATGACATTAAAAACTTCTTGACCTGTCTGTTCAATTTTGTTCATGCGTGTTTGCAATGAGCTTTTACTCCTTTTTATCTAATATGAAAGAGTGAATGTGACCTGTATAAATTAAAAATAAGACTGGTAAATTGTTGTGAAATTTATAACATCAAATCAGCATATTTCAATTTATAAATGAACTATAAAAGGTTAAGAGTTTGTTGTAGGCCGTATGGTGACCTATAGAAATTAATTGTTGTACCATTTGTGAAGAGATGTCTCACTGGTAATCAAATCACATCTTCCTTTTTTTTGTCAAGAATATAAATTTTTGGTCGGTTTAATTGCTGATTTAAATCATGCATGTTTTAAAACACATCTTTTACATCAAAATTGTTGAATAAAGACAAATAGATACTTTGTTCTTATGCTTTCTTATTTGTTTATAAACTAACCTTTTTTTACCTTGATATAACATATGTTGAAGAACCTTTTCTATTTTAGCCTTTGTTTTGGGTTTTAATGCGCCGTTGTACGTATACTAAGTTTTGAATTGAATACACTATTTTTGTTTCCATCTGTGACAATTGAATACAAATGTAATTTTGTGTATTTATGTATCTATGACGAGTTAATTTAATTTCTTTATTAGTCATATACGAATGTATTTATTGCCAACTAATTTTGTATAACCACGTGAAAACGGAACATAACATGTTGAAGACTACATGTTTAATGATACTGAAAAGAAAGCTTTACACCATTTAAAATTCTAATCTGTTAGATATATGTATGTAATGAGGCGTTTGTATTTTGTGATTTTTTATAGAGTAATTTAACTAAGACACAAAATACAAATCAAACCATTAATATATTTCATTTATTTATTTCATACCGGTGAAATACATCGATGTGTTAATTGACAACATAGACAAGTTTCGTATATTTTTCTTGTTGGGGAGGAATTTCAAAACACATTCCTTTATTGTTCAGTTTCAACGCTTATAAAACTGTCAAACATTATGACAAAAACAAACAATTATCGACCTACTTCTAAACTTACGATTTCTGACATATTATACATACAATTATCTTTAAGATACATTTGGGGAATGACTGTGACATTTTTTTCTATTTACGAAGAAATAACATAAATAAAATTTGGCACACTGAATAACACTGAACTATTTAATTGTATACCATATTGTTAAGATCATTATGAATAGACAGCTAAAAAATAATAAAATTATTTCATAAGAAGAAGATCATAAAATCCGTGTTGATGACGTAATTTAAGTTATATTTTAACGCATTAGAAAAAAACGATTTTCTCAGTAATGAATTAAATTGAAATTTTCGTCAGAAGTGTCCAATTAATTTATAACAAAATATTACTCTGTTGATGGAAATCGGTAACTTTCAAACCATGTAAAGAAATTGGGAAAAATATTGGTTTAAACGTATCTTTTTTTACATTTTGTCTAAGGAGAATAAATATTGTGCAACAATAAAGACAACAGTAGTATACCGCTGTTTAAAACTCATAAATCCATGGACAAAAAACAAAATCGGGGTAAAAAACTAAAACTGAGGGAAACGCATTAAATATAAGAGGAGAAAAACGGCACAACATTAAAATGTAACACACACAGAAACGAACTAAGCATTAGACAAAATCCTATGAGAATAACAAATATAACACCAAAACCAAATACATGAATTTGGGAAAGATAAGTACTGTGACACGTCTTATAGTAATGTGAATTCACACTCAAAAATAAGAGAAAACAAATGACACAACGGAAACACAGCGTTAAAATGTAACACACACATAAACGAACTATAATATAACAATGGCCATATTCCTGACTTGGTACAGGACATTTTGAAAGGAAAAATGGTGGGTTGAACCTGGTTTTGTGGCCATGTGAAATATAACATTAAAATGACAACACAACATTACAGGACTACAATATAAATAAATAGGATACATAATTGACACAGAAACATAATAGTCATTGCTAAACTACCCGTAAAAGATGTAGTATGATTGCCAATGAGACAACTCTTCTCAAAAGACCAAATGAAACCGAAATTAACAACTATAGGTCACCATTTAAGTGTATCGTCTTGTCCCTAATGTAGAGCTGTCTCATTTGTATCTATATCACATTTTCTAATTTCTAAATGATGCTAATTAATCTCATGTGTGTATGAGATATTGCAGCGTTTTTTAAACAAAAACAAAACTCTTGAATGTAGGTGGAGTGCTGGCAATATGATACTATATAGGCAAACAGATTTCATGTTTAATTCTTGTCTTTAAGATCTTTCTCTTAACTATGAAATATGTCCCCCTATAGTAATCTAGCATACATGTATAAGTAGAAACTTGTTCAGATATATTTTCATTCGATTAAATTTTTTTTTTCAATATTGTTTTCTGTGCTGAAATTTGTTTTAAGTGCTGCATTATTCTTTTCTGTGGTATTGAAACAGGCGGCAGGAAAGGTAGACGATTTTTCTCCGCATCTTCTGCTAAAATAACGTAACGAGTTTCCTCTTCAAAACGTCCCTGAATGCAATATACAGACGCAATCAAATAATAAGCATTTGGATAATGTTTATCACATTTTGGAGCCATACTAATATATTTCTGAAATAATTTGATAGCCATTGCTTGATCACTTATTCTTAGATGATATGCTATACCAAAGAGAGCACTAAAATATGTATCGTCTAAATCGTAGCATTTCTGGAAAGAATCAAGAGCTAGCGCTGGCTGTTTTATTTGTAGATACGTACATTGCACCAAGATGATAATATACATCGATAAGAACTCGTTGTATGAAAGACATTCTAATCGTTTGTTCTTTCTGAGTTTCGATGCAAATATTTCTAAGGTTGTTATGTGTAGTTTGGCCGATTCCAATTGTGACAAAAGATTACGTTTTCCTTTCTCCGACTTGAACGACGCTCTAATGTGAATGATAACTTTGACGTATTCAGCACATATATTCTTAGGTCTTAAACTAAAATACTGGTCAGCTAATACAGAAGTAGTATCAGGTGGTCGGAATGGTTCGAACATACTGTTTTCATAAAGGTATCCATTTACGATATTCTCAAAAGCTTGGGAAATTGTTTCACAGTCTTCAATATCTTCAACTGTATCCTCTTTGTAGTCTTTTAATATGTGTAAAGCTCGCTTAAAATGAAACAACAATTTGGTGTAATTAACCGCAGTTGGCGAGTTTGGGTATTGTCTCAACATATTCAAATTAAGTGTAGACTTAGTACTATCATTATGAAATACTCTTGTGGAATCTTTAGCTTGTTTAAGTGTTTCTTGCTCTTTCATTTCCAAATAATTGAACTAAGTTGAAAACAAAGAATTTGCCTTCAATGCTTGTATATCGGAAATTTTATCATTGTCTCGACTTGCTTCGAATTCGGATGATGTGTTATCTGTGTCTAATTTTCTGTTAGCCATACTATTGAATGTATCAAATAGATAAAATCCTATAATATCCAGGAAAAGATATCATTAGTAAGTAATTATAAGTTTTAAACTAGTTATTTTTTTTTTGATAAACTGTTACAGCAAAGAAATTAAACATTACATTTTCAAGTAATCATAATAGTGTCTTATTGCTGTGGAGATGTTTTATTTTTGATATTGTAAGGTGGTCGTTCTATCTTGTGATTTTGCACCATTGTTTCGGGTAAAGATGAATTTTGGTACCTATTAAAGCGTGCAAACCCGCTGCATTTGTTTGCATCTGATCTTAGTCAGGAACCTGATGTTCAGTAGTTGTCGTTGTTTATTTGGTTCATCAGAATTTCTAGAATTACAACGTAAGTTTTTCCTTTTGAATTGTTTTAAACTAGTCATTTTAGGGGTCCTTTATAGTTTGCTGTTCGGTAAGTTTTCATGTTATTCTGTATGATTTATATGTGTCACCCAAGATTGCAGTACAAAAAAAGTTAATATGTAATATATAAATACGAAAGTGAAACATAAGATTTCGTTGCATAAAGCAGTCACGTTTTCCCACTTACCTTGTGGGCTGTGCAAAATATTCAACTATTAATTATCATACAATACATTCGGTGACACCCTTAAACTCTATGTAAATAGATTGGAAGGGATATTAGCATTTACATAATTTAAATCAACATTAATTATCCGAAATGTCGGGAAAATATATTTTAAAGTAAACTGTGCCGATATATTTACGTGTATATAAACTCATCATAAATACCAGGATTGAAATTCTATATTTGCGCCAAACGCACGTTTCGTCCAAAAGACTCACCAGTGACACTCGAATAAAAAAGATTTAAAAGGCCAAATAAAGTACGAAGTTGAAGAGCATTGGGGGCCAAACATTCCTAAAGGTTTTGCCGAATACACCTTAGGTAATCTATTCCTGAGGCTGAGGTTTAAAAGCCTCACTATTTCAAAATTTCTGTGTTTTGTAAACAATTGATTTATAAGTATGACCATATCAATGATTATTCATGTCATGCAAGTATAAATTCAAAAGTTGAATACATTTTATTTCCAAAATGTTCGGCAGTTCGACATACAGTAGTTGCATTCACAATTCCATAAAATTCCGTATGAGCTTCCGATTATTTGTGCATAGGATTTTGCTAATGCATGCATGCTTACGGAATTCTCTTTATGGGTATTTAACAGAATGATGGGTAATCTTTATGAAACTGTGATAATAGTTATCAAAGGTACCACCAGGATTATAGTTTAGTATGACAGACGCGCGTTTTGTTTACATAAGACTCATCAGTGACGCTCATATCAAAATACTTATAAAGCCAAACAAGTACAAAGTTGAAGAGCATTGAGGATTCAAAATTCCAAAAAAGTTGTGCCAAATAAGGCTAAGGTAATCTATGCATGGGATAAGAAAATCCTTAGTTTTTCGAAAAAATCAAAAACATTTTTTAAACAGGAAATTTATAAAAATGATCACATTATTGATATTCATGTTAACACCGAAGTGTTGACTTCTGGGCTGGTGCTACCCTCAGGGACAAAACGTCCACCAGCAGTGGCATCGACCCAGTGGTGTAAATAGTGACGCTCATATCAAAAAATGTATAAAGCCAAACAAGTAAAAAGTTGAAGAACATTGAGGATCTAAAATTCCAAAAAAGTTGTGCTAAATACGAAGAGGTAACGTCACGGAGGGTTTAAAAATTGCCCTAATGATTTGATAATTTTTAAGTTAGGCGAAACAGTTATGGAAATATTAACATGAATGATACAAAATAACATCTTTCACACATCGCAATGGAGTTACGATGAAATTACCCTTTAATAAAATTGAGAATGGAAATGGGGAATGTGTCAAATAGACAACAACACGACCATAGAAAAAACAACAGTAGAAGGTCAACAACAGGTGCAAGTATGTATTATTTGTGTTGTAATATTAGTTTTGGTTAACATTTTCAATAATTCCAAACAGTTTTAACTTAATCTACTACGGATGCCACTCCTTATTCAGAAGGTGTGTGCCTAGGGATTCAATATTTTCCTTTATAACTTTTGCCTTCAGAACATTTTGGTTCCTAGGTTGTCTAATATATGCACACAATCATTGTGTTTTGACAATATATCCTAAATGTGCTGACCTTGATATACCCCTATAAAGAGATTTGTTAAAGTTAAACGCAGTATTAAGTAGGTTGATTTTAAAAACCAAATACTAATCATTTTCATATTTAATGTGATGAATTTTACATTGAATTTCAGGCCCCTATTAGTACAATATTGTACCATGTCCATAGTATGTTCATGTTTTAATGGATTTAATTTGATAACAGTAAGTGATAAGGACACGGGTCTACAGTAAGGACCATTAGGGCATGTGACAATCTTAAGGTTGAAAAGTCAATGGCATTGACCATTGGAATTGAACATATTCATTTTACATTGCACAACAAACTGCTAAAGATCAGAATGATCCAATCATGAATAATGTGCTACATGACAAAGCAAATCAAATGCAACATAGAGCGAAACCCTAGAGGTCATTGCCTTGTCATTGTTTTTATATCTTGAAAATATTTGAGACCCCTTATACCATACATGTTTTGCTTTAACATGCCAAAATGCATTTGATGGTATATATAGTGCACAAGGGATCTTCCATTATGTAGAAATAAGGTTAACTCCCCTACCCTTAACCGTTTATTTGTTTCTCGAAAATGCACGAATGTTATATATATGGGATGAGTCTTCAAGTGTTATCCACATCTCCATCAATTCTAAATGTACAAATGTCTGTGGAATGGCAGAGATCCTTACCCACAAACCATACTTTTTTAGCAAATAAAAAGGATAGGAAAAAGATACCAAAGGGGTATTCAAACTCAAAAGTTGAAAATGTTCTGACGCCATGACAAAAAAAAAAAAAGAACCAAAACATAACATAAATTTACAAAACACAACCTAGAAAACTAAACACGATCCCCACCCAGAACTGGAATATCGATACATATAATGCAACTGGTATATAATATGAGTTCACAGAGGAAGATACATTTTTGATGCCGGTGTCTGAGGTAAATCTTTGTTTGATTCGTGTCTGCATCCTATTACAATCAGTTCTTTTATGTCATGTTACTTATTTGAATATAGTATTTTGATTATAATGTTTGCTGTTTACAATTATTTAGATTCATCCTCCGAGGTAAATTAGGTTCAGGTGCGAATAAATCAAATATATATATGAGTTGTTGAAGATCATGGCAAAACATAAAGATCTACGACAGATACCGGACAACGGGGGATTGCCAGATTAGTTACAACTGTATCAAAAAGATAATATCATGTAGTCTAAACTTTTCTGTTGTAACTCAACATCTTTTCCTTGACTGCTTCTCAACATGTAGTTACTTCCCAACAAGACACGAATGCATATAGATGACATTGTAAAAGTATAAATATTCCCCTTGAGTTTTTATGCATATCAGGTTCAAATTTTGCACGGAAGACGGGTGTAAGAAAGATATCCATTGTTTACACCTGTAAATTGCTTGCATTTTTTAGATATATAATATGTTATACTCACTTCATTAAACTCATCTTATATCTTATCGTTTAAATCCAACTACTTTCGTTTTCCTTTCTCCGAAACAATGGCTCAAGTTTTGACAACTAGAAATCAATTCTTAAAATATACCGACGTCTTATAGGTAAAATGTCCTCTCTCAAGTCTATAGCTGTAGAAACAGCAATTGAACGACTGCGCAATAGTAGTGTTTGAAATTATCAAATGCGTAGAAAGAGGAAATGCATGTTCTCAATGAAGTGAACAAGGTAAACAATAATGTGTTGTTATTATCATTAATTTCGTAACATTGATTTTAAACATATATTGAATCTTTGATCAAAAGATCCGTAGTAAGGATAGATTTTTAAAAATTTGTAGAAATTTAACTATATCAATGCTTATGCGTTAGGATCTATGTTTAATACATTCTAGTAAAGAACAATTTAAGAAATTCTCACACACCTCTCCCTGTGACTCGTAAAAAATACTGTCGATTTGATATAACTACCCTCTTTTTATTTAATTAAATGATGAGAGCTTTCAATCATATAGGACACGTGCACACTGGGGCTAAATCAATGTTAGTTTCGAAGAACACAACAGCATCGTCAACATTAGTATCAGATATCCCGTTTGCTAAAAAATATCTACGATACAGCCAAACTTAATAACCAAATCTTTATATCTGTAAATGTCATACAGGTTCAAAGAAATGTGTGATAGCGTAATCTCTTCTTGTATTAAGTTTGAAAAAAATCAATAGTTTATTAAAACAGTCGAATGAATTGAAAGAATAGCTTATATTTAAAAAAAAAGTAATAGAGTTTTGATTGCTTTTGAAATAAGTGCTGTAGTCCAGTTTGATATTTTCACGAAGGACTAAAATCTGTAGAAATCATACAGGTTTATTTTTTAATCGTATCGAAGATGCCACTACAAACACGGGCATAGAAAATTGGTCAGGAGTTATGCACACCATAAGAAAAGACCACAGATATTTTATTGTTCAAATTGGAGGATTTGAACTCTAGAGAACGAAAAATCCACTCCTCTGTTCTTACAATCAATTTTAGTAAAGAGTGTCCCTAAAAGTACCAGAAATGATCAATAAAAACAGAGGGATGAAAGATACTAGGGGGGACAGTCAAAATTTTGACAGGTACAAGACCAAATAACAACGTTTCATTGTTCCATCGCTCAGTAAGATGTAGTATGTAACACTACGCAAGGGTGTCGTCTGGTTTACTAAGATTTTTTTATCCAAGGCTTAGATTACCTTAGCTGTGAATGGCACAACGTTTTAGAATTTTGGGTCCTCAATGCTCTTCAACTTTATATTTGTTTGGTTTTTAAACGAAACACGCTTCTGATGTTTAAAATTATACCCCTGATACCTTTTACAACTATAATCGTTAACTCAGCTAATTAAATTACAAGTATAAGTGGAATCCAGAAAAGATGATTGGCTAGGTCACTGGCCCGTTTAAAGTACTAGTAATTATTCAAAAAATTATATAAGTTATGAGCCTCAATGTTTAAGGTATTATTGTTTTGCATTCGCATTTAGACTTTGGTATCTAACAGCATGGTTCAAAAAAACAAAAGGTAAGACGTTTAAACTCTCAAATGAACAGTAGCTACGAACTTGAAAAAAGTCTGAATATGTTTTGTTTTGTTTCAAATTTCACTAAATAAGGAACTGTAAAATAATATTTCTCTATTATCGGACAATTGTGGTACTATTGTGTAAAAAAAAAGCTGCCAACATCGATGATATGGTATTCTCTTGCAGGTAAATAGTTCAACTCCTTATTCATGCAAACGTCAATTCAACCCTTTACTGGGATAAGCAGGTTTGGTTATTTAACAGAGACGAAAATGGGTGTCAGAAAATAACGAAAAGTATTGCATTGTTCATTATGTTCCAATTTAAGCCATGGTCCATTGTTTATGACAAAAATACAGAAAATAAAATCATACAAGTGAGAGGTTTGGTTAGCTATAATTGCAGGTTTAATCCACTATTTTATACATAAGACATTGCCTGTACAAAGTCAGGAATATGACAGTTGTTGTCTATTTGTTTGATGTGTTTGAGCTTTTGATTTTGTCATTGGATTATTGACTTGCCGTTTTAAATTTTCCTCGGAGTTCAGTTTTTTTTGTGATTTTACTTTATATAAGGGGTCCGAAGGATATCAATTTTCTTTCATGTATGTTTGAAAGTGGTGTTGTTTTTTTTTTAATTTTTTTTAATGGTTCTCAAAATGTAGGTCTGATGGTTGACGACGACCAACGAGTGGTGACAATATCCATCATGTTCAAAAATGTAGCATTGTGAGATAACTTTGACTATTAATCAATTCTTAAAAGACGTATTTACCTCTATGAAATTGAATTCACTGGTGACCATAAATTTAAAACTTATCTTCAGAGATTCATTAAAATCAATAAATTTTTGTATCTAACAATATGCAATACATATATTTCTGATTATATATGACTTATAGGTATATATGTTTTAAACACGTAAGTTGCAATTTGATAAATACTATAACTTAAACAGAATATTTTAAGCACGTTATCTGTACGTTGCTAACCTTCAACATTATGAGCTAAACAAACACAACGTCATTGATTTAAACTGGATATGTCGTATTACCATAGTATTGTATAAAATATTGATACAATGTTTCATATAGACATTATAAGATATTTATAGCCATAAAATCTGATATAAAAAAATAGAAACTAATCAAATATGGTGTCCTCATTTGTAGACTAATGCAAACGAGTACGGTTACCCATGGCTGTTAGTATCAGTGTCGTTTGGTCTCATTTTGAAAGAGTATGACTAGCGTAAGCGACAACATTTTATAGCCCTTCATCAATTTCTGAGTCAGGACAGCTCAGATTGCCAAATTGTTTGTATCAGTATCAAAAATAAATTCTTTGTTAAGATCTGGATATCTGAGAACGGATGCGTTGATTAATTTACATTTGAATTGGTAAACAGATTGAAGTACTAATTTTTTTAATAAATTTTCTATAGTACCCGCAAAGACACAAAAAAGGAATAAACTTCAGTTACAATTGTAGTGTCGGGTCACTCTTTCACAACCTCAATTATGTCAGGGAAGGTTGATATTCCTTCCTCGGAGACAATAGGTCCTAAAAAACTAACCTTGATGGTACACAAGGGGCACTGCTTCGCCTTCAGCTTTAACCCATTTAAGCCTATCGAAACCTTGTCGTAGGTTGTCAAACATCCTATTTAGTGTTTTTCAAAACACGATTATATCGTCAATGTTAACCAGACATGTCTCCCACTGTAAACCAGTGAGTATGGTTTCCATCAATCGTTCAAATGTTTGTGTAACGCAACACACCCCGAAGGACATGACCTAGTAAGTGTCACACTGTTTAAACATCTATAATCTACCGAAAAGCTGTAGCTGTAGTCCTTTTTCTTTTCTAAGACTATCCTTGCCGCCCAGGGTTTTTGGGAGGTTTCAATAATCCATTTTTGTAACATTCTGTCAAAATTGTCATTTAGTAAAAAGTAAAATCACTAAAATACTGAACTCAGAGGAGAATCCAATCGGAAAGTCCATAATCACATGGCAAAACCAAATGACAAAACACATAAAAAATGAATGGACAAGAACTGTCATATTCCTAACTTGGTACAGGCATTTTCAAATGTAGAAAATGGTGGATTAAACCTGGTTTTAAAGTGCTAAACCTCTCACTTTGATGACAGTCTCATCAAATTCTGTTATATTTACACTGATGCGTGAACTAAGCAGACATAATAAATAAAATAGTCAAAATATCGGTACTGCAGTCATCATCGTGTTACAATTTTAAAAGGAAAAATTTAACAGAACACAAAACACATCTATCTACAAACACATTCATTGATTCGCGTGACTGACGTTAAAAAATGTAATACGTCACATAAATTTGTCGTTTAATGTATATACAAACAATTAAAAAATTTCACATGGGCAATGTTAGCATACCGGATTAAAAAAATTAAGGTATGTAAGAATTAATTTCAGAAATAGACCGAGATTTAAATAGTTCAAAAGTTATATAGAATTTATAAGAATCCACAAATAGTTTATTCCACTACGCGATTGAATAATTATGACGTTTGTGGTTCAACGTATTTTCCTATTCATACAAGATAATACAAACACATTGACAGGGTGTTTGAGTACCGATCCACGTCAAATGGATATCACATGCTCATTGTTGAAGGCCGTACGGTGACCTATAGTTGTTAATGTCTGTGTCATTTTGGTCTTTTGTGGATAGTTGTCTCATTGGCAATCACACCACATCTTCTTTTTTATATCACATAAAACAATCCAACAGTAAAAGTGATATTAATAATAAAACAATGACAAATGAAAGAACAACATAACACGTTGTTAAGATGATAAACAAGATCAGTACGCAGAATCAAGTTCATCAACTTTCTACTCAGACACTGATGACGTTTTACAAAATCGGAGTAGGAGCTGCAAGCTCTTGAATATCGAATAAGTTGGGAAATATATATCCCATATGCAGGTGAAGTTGGTATTATGCTACTTAGGTGGGTGAAATTTATAATTTCAAAATTAAAATCGTCTCGTTTGTCATATATTCTGGTACTGAGATGACTGTGTAAGTCAAATTCGAGATATAAGTCTAAAAATGAGGCGGAGGAAGCCGTGTCTGTTGTTTCTTTAATTTCTAGTTCTGGGGATATATTAGAAAAGTTCGGATTGTTTATGGAAAGAACATCATCAATATTTCTGAAAGGGAAATTAAATAATCTGGCTTCTATGATCCTCTTGTTTTTGACAAGTGTCTGAAGGAACACTGATTCATATGAAAATAAGAAGAGGTCGGCAAAAAGAAGCGCACAGCATACTGACCACTTGTTCTTCTGTGTAGCATGTTTTACCTTTTTGTTTATCACTTTTAACGAAACATGTCTGATCATATCTCAAAGTAATAAATTTATAGCGTATGCTACCATTGTTATGTTGAAAGGCATTGTGGATTATATCTTTTAAGCGATGTTTTAATTTAACATGGGAAATGGTGGTATACAGGGTTGAAAAATCAAAAGTTTTGATATAACTAATTTCAGAAAAAGACCGAGATTTAAAATTGTCTAGAAGTTCTTTAGAATTTTTAAGAATCTACATATGGTTTATACCACTACGCGAGTAACCAGTTTCACATTATTTCTGAAGACACTCTTTCACTGCAGACAGAATTTTAGTCAATCTAATGGACAATTCTTTAGTGGAACATGAAGATGAGCCAGCAATATACCGTTTTGTACGGAATTTTATGGAGCTTTGGTATCCAATACAAACAAGGTTAGTTTTCCAATTTGGTGTTCAATGTTATGTTTATTGAAGCCATGAAGGACTTATGATTTGCTAAAATCTCATCCTTATCAAATGCTATGTCTTTGTATGTGGAATTACCCGAGTGCTCATTTCTACCTAATTCTTTTACAAGACATTCGTAGTAATACGATTTACATACAAAGACAATATTATTTGAATCTTTGTCCGCATGAACAACAACATACTTATCATGAAGAGATGATAGACATTTCATGGCCTCTTTGTCTCTGAAAACGGACTTTGGTCGATCGTTCACACAGGTTTTCAACTTGTGAATGCGACGTTTTATCAGAGACCTGATAGTTTTAACCCATTCTGACAAAGTGTCCAGTTCAACGTCTTCTCGCTTAGCCCATGCTCTGGCGTAGTCCTCAATGGAATCAATAATTATTTTGAAATTATGGTTCCAATTGATGTGTTTGGGTTCTCTAAACTTAAGACCATGAGAAATTACCTTTCGGAGATTTTAATGTTGAATTATGTTTAGATCCGCATTATAACATGACCAGAGGGGCTGTAATTGTAAGGCGAGTGGGAACAGTCACATGTCGGAGGTTCTTTTAGGTATTGCTCTAAGTCAAGGTCCTGCAATGCTTGTTTTTAGTTAAATATTTAAGGTGTTTGTTTATAGTTACATATTTTTAACTGATTTAATGATTGGGTGTTCAACGAGGTGGTTCTTCACATGGCCTAATGTTTCCCGTTTTAATTTCGTGTTTAACAAGATTGGCCCTTCCCAAGTCAACATCAGAAGAAGCAAACAAGTCTTTTTTTCTATCAGCAAAGATCTGAATTTGTGTTTGTCTTTCGATGTCAGTTCGTCTGATGCCCTGTCCAAAAGATCTTGAAGATCTGATCTAAGTCCGTCACGTTTCTGTCCATTTGAACAAACATTTCCGTCTAGTACTAGGTCAACCTCAGACATTTAGGCTTTAGTAGTTCCAAGATAGATTGCCTAAGGATCTATCTCTGATCTTATAAATCTAACAGGGACATTTTCGCCTGACCTTACCCAAGTTCTATCATTCAAAATGTAGTCTTTTCCTCTATTATTATTTGGTTCTAACAAAGCATTGTCAGCAGGTAATTTTTCACCTTCTGCTTAGAAAACCGGATGACAAATTTCTGACCTTGCCTGTACGATAACCGCTTCTGAAGAAACCGATAGCTTACAGCCTATTAATCCCTGAAAACACAAATCTTCCTCACAATTCCCAATACTAAAGAGCCCATTTCAACATCAATTACACAATTATGTTGTTTAATGAAGTCCAAACCAAGTATACCATCAACTTGCAGATCAGTCACTTTTTATTACAGCTTCAGATTGCAACTTATTTTGACCGAAACACAGATTCCTCGAAGCTTTAGCTTATTGCCACATACTGACCTAACACAATTGTTTTAGTTTCGTTTAGATAGGATGTATCTAATGAAATCAACACATCGTTTAACTTGGAAGAAACCTATGTCAAACTTAGTTTCAATGTCTCCTACATTTAGTTTGACAAACATACCAGAACAGAAAATTAAAGTAAGCAACCAACATAGACATTCACAAACGTTTGGTTAGACAAGATTCTTCAATGTGGTTTTAACATCGTATTTGTGATGGTTCCATCAGTGATAAGTAATCAACTGCCTCATCTGATCCACTGGATATAATTTCATATTATTTAGTTTCGAGCCTATTAACATTACCGAAACGAAAAGTCCTCTTTACTTAATAAAAACTAAATAAAATCGATGAGGATTTTTAACAAGGACTTAAGAAACACTAACAATTAAATTCTCGATTGAACTGTTAGTGACATCATTATGAATTATAATATCAAAACTTGTTTTTAGAATAAAGAGTCTCTTTATTCGTCTCTATATTTTACAGTTATGTATATCGTGAATGTTACTTGCAAATTATTTCCTTGTTTAACATGTTAAAATATGTTGCTCAACATGAAACATAAATATAAATCGAGGCGTATAGCGGTTAATACACACACAATGATCAGGATATCACAAGTCTTTATAAAACGGATAGAAACAATTGTACATATATTGCAGCAGTGGTAAATACTTAAAAGTTAAAATAAAAAACTGTGTTTTGATTTTAGTGCAATGTTGTTCTGACCAATGATCTATAGTTATGGCGACAAACACAATTTATGTATCCGGTGGGGACCAGGATGAGGAGTTAGAAACAGAGATAGTTGAAATATATACAGCTGGACCAAATAAGTCAGGTAGGTTTAATTTAACTTAAATGGTATATATGAATTCAGAAACAGTGCAACGGTTAATGTGAAAGATAAACATACATTTATGATGAAATATCAGCGCATTACACAGGTAATTAAAATTCAAGTACTAAATTAAAAGTAAAATTTATAGGAAAACAAGTAAAACAAAATAATGAAAATTCTTTATTAAAAAAGCAAAATTGCTATGTTGGTATAATTGGATTTCCTACACCTACATGTATGGCTTGAAGTTTAAATTTGTGTATAATTCAAGACATTATGTACCTGGTATGATTGTTACGAAATTAGATATTTATATTATACAGCTTAGTAACATATACAATCTTTAAGTTTCTGACATATTACAAAATGACGATTTTAATAGGTTCTGATAGTTTTGGATCTTGAACAAACACAAGCATAAATTCCAATGAAAATAAAAATTCAAAGAAATATTTTCAAGGTAGTCGTTTGCCTGTTTTCGTTTAAAACAAAAATATATGATCGTCTCGCTTCAGATTCCATTGTTTTATTTATTATGGCTACATTTAGTTAATATTATAGTAACACTAAAATGAACAGTACTAAACATCAAATATATGAGAAAACATAAAATAATTTTTTGAATACTCATTTGAACTCTTTTTATATTTGCTGACGGTGTGTATTAAACTGGCTTTGATTCTTTTAATACATTGATGATTAAAATATTTTTTCCCAGTTAAATTTACAGTGCATATTGACGTCAAGTGCCCTAATCAGTATTCACCGCTACTAAAAGCAGGAAGTGTGTGAATTGATTGATTTCCCTATGTGTCATCCAAAAACCAATTGTCTCTTTGATCATATCTTATACGTCTGTTTTGGTAACTAAATTGGTTGTATAAATTAGTTTGTTGTTATTTTAATTATATATATAATAAGCGTACTTATATTTGATTAATTTTGTTTAACAATTCCTAAGCATTGAAAAAGGATCTACAGGAGGCAAAAGTTTTAAACATTTTTTTGTCATCCTAAATTGAATTTATTACACTTATGTCTAGTAGTTCTTAATTTATGATATGGTACAAACATCAACAGAAAATATCAATTTGTTTTGTCCCCGAATGACTTTAAATATGTTAAAATATATTTAAAATAATGAAAAAGCTCGAAATTATCTCCCTTTGGTGTAAAAATAACATTGTTTAGCATTAAAATTAAAATATCTGTTTTAACTCATCGGTGACTTTTTATTTTATAATTGTGTAAGCTGTACTTAAAATAAGCAATTGTAAATCAAAGCGATTTCTGTTATTTTGTTCTGTTTTTATTTCGATATTACCGCTATTCCCCCTATTAGCTCAACAGAAAAAAAAGTACCTTAATAAAAACGCATGCTTCTTTCGAAGAAAGATAACGAGCCTAAATGAAAGGTTACCCCAATTTTTATTTTATTTTTCTATTAATTATATGATAAAGTTCCTTTATAGGAAAAAAAGCGAAATCCTATATTTAGAAAAACAATGGATGCATACCCCCGAACCCCCTTAAATATTTCTATAAGTTACAAATTTAATCACAAAATCCTAACTTTGCTATTCGTGATTTTTAACATCGTCTCTCCAATTTCTGTAAAAGAAAAGTCTTAATATTCTAGATTAAGTTCGATTATGGATTGTTATCTCTACAAGCAATTTACTTTGTCTTCATATATCAACTAATGTATTTTAAAGACATGCTATGTCCTACTGTTAAAATATAAAAATATAGGGAATGTTCTATATTTACGTTGATATTTAAGGATTTTAACACACACACCCTTTTCCCCCTTTGGAAACAAATAAGCCCTGTATATTAAAGGCGAGTTGTGTCTTAACTTTGACTATCAAAGATAATTTTTATTTGTTTTGAGTCAAGGTAACACATGCACACACCCTTTTCCACCTTGATAAAATCCTGGCTGCTTGGTTGGTATTGATTTATTGTGCAAATCATTGTGAATACAAATAGACATTGCAAAGAATGACGAAATGTTACTATTATTTTGAATTTTCGATTTGAATTTATTTTGTTTTGTAGTGATCAATGCTGACCTAGATGACAATCAGAAAAGATGGCTAATTATTGGTATTTGTATTCAGACAGTTTTATCTCCAACGCTTCGAAATTATATGGAACCAGTTGTACACAATTTGTATAATTCATTACAAAAGACTAATGGAATTCAAACACAAGCATATCCAATGCAACTTAAAAAATACCCCAAATCAGCAAAAACATTTTTAAATTATGAAGCTATCAATAACAACCGTTTAATACCTCGAGTTCGAAGAAAACCAGATGTTAGCAAATACGATTTCAAAGTGTTAAATCATGTAGACTTCTCAAAATTATTCTTGAAATCTTTCATGGCACATTACACGGCTTTTGATGAAACATGTGACTTGTCTGCAATTCTTGGGATTATCATCAGCATTGACAAGTTTCCCCCAATAGTACAGAATGTTGCTTTAAAGGTAAGTTCCTGTAAAGAAAGAGCTCTTTATATATTCAGCAGGTGATCGTTGGTCAGTTTGAAGCGGCAATTACTTGGAGAAAGTGCTCTCTCAATATTACAGAAGTTACTCGTCAGGAATCAAGCTGAAGTTCATGAGATATAATTTTTCGTTTTTTAAATATAAAGAAGATTGGTACGAAAAGATAATTATAATAGGTAATAGGGCACATTGCAGAAAAGGAAACGGGATTGTAGTTACGACATTATAAGGAACATATCCGATAATATCTGTAAAAATTTCATTGAATATGGACTACGTACTGAACTCCGAAATATGTAAATGAACCAACATAAATTTAAACAAGAAAAACAAAGGCCAAATTGTTCGGACATATATAAAACTGTGGAGGTGTTAAAAATGTTTTGTAAAATCTAAACCCTCTAGCCATTGTGGAATAAAAAGCACACAGCAATACGCTTAGTAAATAGAAACTAATGAGAATTACAATTTACATTGCAATTCTAAGAGGAGAATCCAATCAACACCAGCATATTGTGTTCAAGATTTACAACACGGAGTAGGGAGGTTTCATTCATATTATCATATTATGTCATAATGTCGTTTATTTGTACCTGTAACGTAATATTGTCATTTTCACGGTATTTTGAACATTGTCATATAAGCAGGATGTTTGGCTAGCTATGAAACCAGGTTCAAACCATCATTTTTTCTTAAAGTCAGGAATATGGCAGTTGTTTTCAACTTTTTCTGTGTATAATGGCTTTTTGTTTGTAGCAGTTCAATGTTTCTGTTTTTCCAAAGTTTTACTCTTATGGTTGATGTGTCACTCTCTGTTTTGATTTTTGACCCGGATTTGTTTTCAATTAATCTATTTATGACTATTGAACAGCGGTATATTTTTTTGTTTTAAGATTGGGACACAGTGATGACTGCTGTGCAACTATTTTAGCTATTTTACCTATTATGTCTGTTTTGTTCACTCAGCGTTGTAAATATAATGGAATTTGATGCGACTGTCATACCAGTGAGAGGTTTAGCGCTATAAAACTAGGTTTAATTCACCATTTTCTACATTTGAAAATGCCTGTTCCAAATCATGAATATAACATTTGGTGCCCATTCGTTTGATGTGTTTTATCATTTAATTTTGCCATTTGATTAGGGACTTTCCGTTTCGAATTTTCCTCGAAGTTCAGTATTTTTGTGTCAATTGAGAACCGAAAAAATTTAGTCCCTGAAATTTTCATCCCGGACAGGGAATCGAACCAACCAGGAACCTTTGTGTTAGTAGTCCGATGCACTAACCACTACACTACGGCTCTCATGACTTAAAAATGGTTGTAAGAGTTTCATGAATTTCCCATTACTTAGATGATAATAATATGTCTTTTTTTATTACATGTATTTAAGGTACGTTCTGATGTGAGGAACCCATGGGCACACTGTAATTTTGATGAATGGGACACTATTAAATATCAAACTGTGTTCCAGTTGATGCATCAACTAGTTGTATGTCTTCAGTTAAACACAGCAGATGAAGTAAACATCGCTGCAGAGTTAACCAAATGGGAGAAAAACGGTAATTTGTAAAACTTTCATCATTGCATGTGAGGTAATAAAACATATTGATTATTGTACAAATCATTGTTTTATTGTCAAAATCATTTGAGCTTAAATGACAAACAGCTTTTTATAACAAGCTCCTTTGTTTTATGTTTCGGGTTTTTTTAAGCACATTTTTAAAAAAATGCCTGTGTTCAATAGAAATAAAAA